>NW_026623327.1:513166-605749 GCF_030028575.1 Malurus melanocephalus | reverse complement strand
AGGATCTTGCACTTTACTTGTTGAACTCCACGGTGTTCCCACAGCCGCGGCTCTCGGCCGTCCGGGCCCACCTGGATCCATCCCTTCCCCCCACACGGTCACAGCCCCACACAGCTCAGTGCTCTCAGCAAATCTGCCCAGAGGGAACTCARTCTCCGACACAGACATGTCCTCGGGCTGCATCCAACATAACACACAAATTGGTAGAGGAGCTCTGAGTTAAATTGCCAGAAAGGCTKAGATCGATAGATGGATTCCTTTTGGCTTCATTTAGCTTTGGATCACGCCCTCAAGAAAGAAATAGATGACTACAGGCCTTAACCTGAATTCTCACAGGCAAGAGTGGAGAGGTAATCTTTCTTGCAGAGTGGATTGGAAAGCCTCTGCTMGCCTTTCCAAATTCTGTTCTAGGTATTTACACCAGGCCTGGGCGGCTGCAAATTTAGAGGGCGACACTGATTGTTTGGAGCTGCTTCCAGCAGGGCACTGTCATCGTGATATTAAAAAAAAAAAAAAAAAGCTATCAAAGTAAAAGGGAAGTGGGGTGATGGAAAACTAAACATTTGCAAAAYGGGCCGGTTCTTTGAATTTCCCAATCCATTACATAACAAAAATGCATGAACTGTGTGATTAAGAATACTAAGTAGTAAGTACAGAAATCAATTCTGTTAGTGAGGATTCAAATCCCCTTGAGGATTTAAAATGTTTTTTAGAGTCTAAGGAGGTGTGGGGGGGTGACATCTTTTCTATAAATGMATAGAATTACTAAGCACAAGGGATTTATTTAACCAGGAAACTTACATTACTGAGATTAGACATCTCGTTTTCAAGRTGCTCCGGGAAGATAATGACTCCTATACCCATAATTCACTGTAGACATCAGTTTTGTCTGATAATACATAAATTGACCTGATGATAGAAGTTAGCAGTTTTCACTCTAAATTGCAGTATAGTGCTAGATAGCAATAAAGAATGTGCRGGCCTGATTCATTGAGTTTCTGTAAATTATAGGGCAGAGGATTTGGCTCTCCTGTTTAGGAAATATACATTTCCTCTCTGAAACAGAGATGCAGTTTTTCCTTTGATTAAAATATAAATGCTCTGCMAACCAAAGTTAAATCTTCTGGAAAAGGGAAAGAACAATGTGGTTATTTATCCTAAAAAGAACTTTAGCCTCAAGGAATAGCTGAATGTTACAATGAATCATATGGAAAACACCATGGTCTTTCATGATGCTGTGGTTAAATGTGATCAGTTAGCAAGAGAAGATGCATGAAATTCTGATTGCAGAGAATTTGATGGGAATTTTGGCAGCGACTTTAATAGGCACAGAGCTTCCCTTGGATCCTTGAAACTGTGAAAGCGTTTTACTTGCCTATTTGATTTTGAGTTAGGGAATATTGGCTCTTCTTGTCTTTATTTGCTTGATTTTCTGGGCTGAAGTAAATGTTATAGCATTTTATGTTGAGTAAGCTTAAAATAATCTCCAACTGAGCTAAACTCTGTTGAAAATCCTTGTTGCAAAGGTGTAAAAACTGCTGTATTGAATTTATCCCTGCATCTGTAAGATTGCCTTTTCAGAGGAGGATCAGAATATTGCAATTTGTCAGGGGTGAAGCTTTTTCCTTACCAATTTTTAATTAGCTGCTGAATGTAAAAGGAGGAAATGAAGAAGCTGTCTCTAAATTGAAGGAGATTCTAAAAGAAAAAAAAATCAATACCGTTTAAGGAATCAGATTTTTAGTTGATACTTCATGGGTCCTTTCCAAACTATTAAGTAGATGTAATTTAGAGCCACTGATTGGAACATCTGATTCAGGAATATCAAATGTTAGTAGCTCTCTCTTAGAGACACTGTCGTGTTTGTGGTCTGAAATGGAGCTTTCTACCATTTGGAGTGCCTTCAGGGGATGTTCATAACAGAAAATGTTAAACTTGTCTTAGAGGAGCAGTCTCCCAGGCTCCAACAGGGGCTTCTCGTGGAGCTCTTGGCCAGGGGTTGAGGATCACACGGTTTTGCACAGAACTGTTTCATCACCTGACTGTGATGAAACAGGAGAAGGGGAAACAAGGCAGGGGTTTTATCCAGTGTGCAGCTGCAGGATTGTCCTCACATATCTTGGTGAATTTGTGGTGAATGCAGTAGGCACTGGCTGAAAGTAAGTGCTGAAAGCTCTTCTTTCCAAAGAAATGGGACAGCAAGAGGAAACCTCTGWCTTGATTTCTGAATCTCCCACTTTCTACCAAGGTAGTAGGGATGCACTGTGTTTACCTTGAAATGATGATAAAGTAATAATAAAGTGAATAGAAAAATGTGGCCACTCACCCTATGAGTAGTTATATGTGTAACACTCAGACTGTATCAGGCATTGCTGCTTTTAGTTTTAAGCCTGTATGAAAATGTTCTGAGGTTARATAAATGATGATCAGAAGAGAAGTAGATGTGCATTTTAATTAAGGATTGATATGCTGCAAGAGGAAAAAACAGAGGAGGAAGAAAATAAGAGTAAATGTTGTTTCCAGATCTACTGAAATGTGCCCAAGTTAACAACTACTAATGCATTATTTTATCTTTGTCCATCACACAAAGAAATCTGTGAGCTGCACAACCCTGCTGATGAGCTCTCCCAGTGGCAGATGAAGCTGCACCAGCAGTGGTTGTCATTGGAAAGGGAGCCTGGAGCCAGGGCTCAATTGTGAGTACCTGTACTGTGGCTCGACCTTTACAGCTTGTATGCCACATTAGATTATGGATTGCCACTTACTGTGAATGCACAGCTGAAATCCAGTCTCCTGAAAAGGCCAAGGATGCCTAGAGATCTCAGCTATAAAGTCTATTCATTGTGCAGAAATAGAAAACTCAATATACAAAAGCCTCAATTTGTGCATTTTTTTTTTTGAGGATGTAGAGCCCAAGCATTTAGAAATCAAGCAGCAGTGAAGAGAGAGAGTTAAATGCTAATAGTAAAGCAAGATTAAAGCTGGGAAGTGAAGGTTCAAGTGTTTGACAAAAAACTTTTTCCTGTCCCCTCATTATAGTGTGGGTTTGCTGTTGTTATGCTTCTGCTGTAGCAAAGTTCTCTATTTATACCAGATAAAATATACACAGAGGTCACAACACCGATGTTACCTTCAAATTTGATCTATTTGGTTACTGTTTTTTAATTATTTTCAAAGCTCAGATTCTTTCCACAGGCAGCTGTTATATCAAATGGCATTATGAACTCTTGCTGAGTATTTTATTTATATTATTCATTCTGATAATAAGCTGTTRCTTCTTATTTTAATTATTCTAGTAGGTGTTTCCTTACAGTTTGTGATTTATCTGGTAGTCTAATGTCATCTATACTTTAAGCCTATCAACAAACTTGACCCTTACAGAAGGCTGTATCAGTGAATAATAAACATTTAAAGTGTTACTTTTTCATAAGAAGAATTTTAACACTGACAGTACCCAAAACCATGTAATAACGTGCATTTTTGCCTTCCTACACAGTTGCTTGCCACGTATATGTATCTGTAACTGTTGATGAAGGCTGCTTTTTCTATTTTAATGTTTATTCTTAAATTATTCTCTTTTCTGCATGTCTACAAATATAAGCAAAATGAAAACTTAACAGCTTAGTGGAATGTCTGCACTTTCTTAGTTATTCTAACCTTGAGGATCTGCGGTATAAAATTAAGAAACTTCCTCCCAAAGGTTTTCGAGTAAAGAGGCAGATCACCTCAAAAGCTGCAAACTAAAATCAAGAGCTTAAATCAGTCTGAACGAAAGACACATTTCCCTGAGTTACTTATTGTCATTTTATTATCTCTTCAGTCTTCCTGGAGTTTTCCAGATTTACTGAAATGGAGTTTTCCCGATAGCTATTACTGTAAATAGGCATTAAAAAAATAATAAAAAAAAAGAAATAATTCCGTGTAGCTGGGATATGGTGCTTTTGGTCATTATTTGCACAGTGCTCTGCACATGAGGTTTGTGCTCTTAGTTCAATTTTTCCAGCTGGAAAACCTGAGGCACAGAAAGAGTGAGAACTTGCTCCCTCACAAGGAAACTAGCAAGTGAGCCATAAAGCAAATGCAAGCCCATCTGTGGCAAACTTGGTCTCTCAAATGTCTATTTTTGTGTCACTAGGTGGTAATTGACAAAATCTGTTACTGCTCCTCAAGTTTATAGGAGGAGTAAATGAGAAGTTTCTCATTAATYTGCTTCTGAATGATAACATTTGTCAGAAAGCTCTTCACAGCCAACCTTACTTTACTAATATGTGAAACCAACCTGAAATTATAAATGAAAAGGAGGCCTGGGAAAAGCCTTCAAAAAGACTTTGACATGCTTCACAACAAATTGGAAAAGTGTAAGCTGAGGATTTTTCTTTTTTAAATCCCAAATCTTATCAGGATTTTAAGATTTGTGTGTTTGTTTGTGTGAGCCTTGTTTGGGTTTTGCTCAGGGTAGAAACCAACTTTTGTTAAAATATCTTTATCCTGCCAAAATACAGACACTTCAAATTTGCTGTGATGCAGATTCAGACTACAAAATTACTGGAATAAACTGAAAAAATAGAAGTAGGAGCAAGGAAAAAGATGCCCGTTCTTTTACAAATATGAAGCTGCGGGCACAAAAAACGGGAATCAAGACCTTWGTGGCAAAATGACACTGCCTCTCCATTTGTGGTGAATTTCAGCTTCTCTCTTCCATACCAACTGCTGCTTGTTCATGTAATCAAATTTCATAGTATTCCTATAGAAAGCTATGGGAAATTAATTGTGAGTTGGTAGGCAATATTATTCCAAACCCAGTCTAATTTCAAGTATTTCATAATCTGAAAAAAAATTGAGGCTCACTCTACTTTCAGCATTAATTCTTTGTTACAGTCCTACTCCACTACAGGTGATGGAATTTTCCTGATTTATATCAGCTGGTGACATAGGTTACTGTTTTTCTCTACAATAGCTTCTCCTTTGTTTGCTTGTCTGCACACCTCTCACTAWAATCCATGGATCAGCTTTCACCACTCTCAATTTTTTATTTTCCAGATTTGTTTTCCAATGGCAAAATTCGTTTAACAATCTTCATCGTCAAGATGTCAGCATGCCAGGCACCCAGTTTGGTAGCTATTCTTTATAGCCCAGGTGTACAATTTCAGGTTTTTGGCTGGTTATGGGTACTTTTACTTTTTTTTTTTGGGGGGGGGGGGGGGGCTCACAGGTGTTTTTTGCAAAGTTTGTAAGCAAGCAGCTTCCATTCAAAATGTAGTCAGTAAAAACTACTGAATTTTGTACATTAATTCATATATATAGGAAACCAGCATTTCATAAGAATTCTGTCTACTGATAATCTCAGTAAGCTGAGAAGATTTGCCTYGGAGTTAGGTGCTTGTGCCAGTAGTCTCAGACAGAAAGAGTTTTATTTCCCTTAGATGATAAACTTTAATGGAAATAGCAGCCTGCAAGAGAGCATTTTCTGAGTCCATGAAAATCATTCAGACCGTGCTTTTGTTTTGCTAGTAAAYATTGCTCTTTAATTCAGAAAAGAGTTTGTACTGGCCTGGGGAAGCCTGTCTCATTTGATAATGGGCTCTGAATCCAGTGGATTATTGCAGGGATTTTATCTTGCAGTAATCTCCAGGGAGAAATGTACAAACAGCTGGGAGAGCAAGAAGGAACTGCATTGTGCGGCAGGAGTTTGTGGAGCAGAATTTTAGGGTGCTGGAGTGGATCTAAATACCAACATGAATCTTTTCTGTTTTTCTCTGGTAAGTGTGCACACACATGTTTTTGTTTAATGGGTTGCTGAGTTCATAAACTGAACTGGTGGGTGTGTTTTTAGGGAAAGATACTGAAGATTTTATATCACTAATGGTGCAAGGGTTCTTTAACAACAGTGAGTCTCTCTAGCCTAGATGAAGGAGTTTTCATGTAAGAAATTGTATGCACTAAAATATGATTCAGTAAAAATATAAAGCAGTGAATGTATAAAAAATGTTCCAGGCACTATCCGTGACTATTTCAAAACCATGTAGATTTAGTCATGAGGCATTTAATCCAAATACAGTAAAATGCCTCATAAGATAAAATTATGAAATATATTTGCTATAMTTTGTTTTACACTAGGGTTTTGTTTTTATTTTAGATAATAGGATCAGTTTTCCTTCTTAAGTAGTTTGGGAGAACTGCTAGAACTTTACAAGCAATCCTTTTCTATCAAGCAAACATGAAAACGTAGTCATTAGGGTTAATTCTGTCAGGGCAATATTTGCACACAGACAGGACTTGATTTAGGATCCTCTTTAGCTGGGGTTGCTTTTTTGCACTTTTCCTTTTTTTTTTTTTTTTTTTTTTTTTTTTTTCCTTGTCCCCCTGCCCTATTCAGAATGAACAGATAAACCAGGATAGGAAATCCACAGAAACTGTTTCTCTTTTAAGAGCTTAACCATCTGCCAATACCAGTGTCTAATATTAGTAATGGTAATTAAATGAGTATATTTACTGTATTTACATGGCATGGAAGATCTGTTTTCCCATTTTTCATCTTTTGTCCAGATGTTTRTTATATCTTCCCTATAAATTTAGAAAGAACAATAAAAGTCARTGTTCGAGCTGCACTAACACAAACTCAAATAGGGCAACTGCTTTGTGTAAATCGTTGCACCTGATTGCTAATACTATCTTAGTGCAGAGTCCTGGTGTTTTCCAGATCATAAGGATTAAAAGCTGGTTTGTACTTAAAGAAAAATGCAGTGGTATTTCAGAATTCTGTGACAAGAGTCACTGAGAAAAATAAGTCCCTGGGAACTCAGTGACAATTTTGATCATGGTTTAGTGTGAATGCCTGTGTATTTGTACAAAGCTAACAATGGCTTTGTGGTACAAGCTGTAACAGCTTGAAAATACTAATTTCAGAAGTTCTTTGGGAAAGAACTGTTCTATCAATATTCTACTGTTCTATTGGAGCAGCTTCTTGTTTTCTATGTAGTTCACTTTTAAAAACGRTGTTGAGCCTTGTATCGGTTGAGAAACCAACATTTAGACAAAAGGTCAGGTAGGTTGTGTGGGGGAGAGCAGGTCAAGTTCCAGTTTCCCTGTTAAACTCAGGATGCAGCACCCAGGGTTTCTGTGGGAGAGGCACTGGCTGCAGTGATAATGGATAGTTCAGACAAGTGAAAGCTGGTGCCATGATAGTTTCTGTAATGAAATAATTAGTTCTGTTTAAAGATTGCTGCTAAGAAGATAACCTCCGTTCTTTACAAGCTTTACACGGGAGCCATTCTGTCCGCTTTGGTAATCTTCTGCTCACCCAGCAAAACACCTCACAAGTTATCAGCATCTGAAGAYAATTTATAGGTCATTAATGTGTTTCATAAAAGGAAGAGCTCTGTGCAGTCCTCCCTATGCCTGTGACACRGAGCAGTTGCTGTCAGTAATCARATTGTCTAGCTTGGAAATGAACTGRTGATCCACATGTGTGCATTGGCCACTTCTGCACTGCAGCCCTGTGACTGTGAAAAGGCTGGCTACAAAGGAGTTCTAGTATCAATATAAGGCTATTTTTCCCTTTAAGAGAGTCAAGTCAGAAGTARTGAACAGCAAAAACATAATTAGGATTTAAAGACAACTTTTAAAGGTGCTAAGGGAGACAGTTCCTAAGTAGATGCAAATAGCCACTGATGAATAGAAATCATGTCTGATTTACATCGAGAGAACATCTGTAGTAACTGCTAAACCTGAAACCGTGAAGAGAAATTCAGACTATTGACAGACAGAACAAAAAGAGCTTTATGAAATAGATAATATTCTCATGGAAATATTTACCTCATGTAGACTGACAAGACTTCAGACTGCAAAGCTTGTGCTTGTGTATACATGTGTGTGTTCATATGGAAATGTTAAAATACACTGGTTTATAGCTCAGAAAATAGGTTTCAAATTTACAGTGGTTGAAGTAATCAACTACTTGTGAGACTGACAATAAAATTCGGTTTAAAAAAAAGTTTAACCAGACTTTAGGCTGATCCAAAGTGGTAGAATATCAGRATAGTTAGAGGAACATCTGTTCATACTGTTGAATTTGAATTTGCTTTCATATCTTTCCATAAAACCCAGATACAGGTTTAGCACGAGAGACAGTGTTATAAGCCAGTGTAGCAAGCAGTGATGTGGGGGCTGGAGACACACAAGTCACACGATGGTTGTGAAGGGGCTTTGGAGCCTGAACTGGATCCTCCCCTTCCCAAGGGAGGCAGACAAGAATTATCCCAATCTGTCACCACCTGGGAGTCCTTTGATCTCCTGTATGAGTGCTCCAGCGTGGGGTGTTGCCCCAGAACTACTTTGTATCCTGAATCGACTTCAGAATGATTTGGGTTCTCAAATGAAATAATTTTTCACATCAGACTCATTGCCTTGGTCTCAAGGGATTTGCAGGCAAATTAGATTTGCCTTCAAAACCTTGTGTCCCTTATCCATTTACAAAATGATCAAAAGGATAAATATCCCTTTCTTTGTAGCTATATTATGTTGAAAGGTCAACCTCAGACCCTAAATTTGCAGTGTCATTTCCATCTCATGGTGCTTAGCATGTCAGCCAATTGAATCAGAACAACATTCTTGGTATTATGGGCAGAATAGAGAGGGCCCAAATCAASCACTGCTTTTGTATGAATTGCAAAAGTTATGCTTCCAAACCGCCTGTTTTGATACACTGCCTCATAAATGGCTTAATCCGGCAAATCTGAGCAATAAAAGTTTTTATTGAATTGTGAAGTTCTTTRGTTAAGGTAGAATATTTTTCCTGCATTATTTTCCTAAATTGGCTTTCCATTATAAAGGATATTGGAGGTATTCTGAGGCTAGCACTGGGGTTRGCACCAGCTCACCTTGAACACTATCTGTTAAACCTTCCCTGAGTTATACTCACAACCCCTGCCCTTCAGTAAAATTTCCACAAGAAAATGGATTTGAGAGTTGTGACAGACTCCCTTACACAAGGCAATACTGAACAAGTAAGTCCTACATACTTTGGCAGTGGACAGTGGCATTAGTAATGSAATTAATGAGGACATGGAAGAATTTCAGGTAATTAAGAAGGGTGAACAACTCATCTAGCAGAAGCCTGTGTGAGAAGGGCAGTAGAGAAAGGCTGTGGTGCTCCTAATCATGGTGTTGTTCAGATCTGTTATTCAAGTTGAGCACTGGTCTTAACATTTAAGCCAAACAAGATCCCTTTCATTTGTCTATTTCTTTCCCATATGGTGCCTTTCTAACCACCACTTTTGCTAAGTTAAAAAGTTAAGTACTGAGTGAAAGTCTAATCCTCTTAGTGATTTTCAGCAGCATTGAACYAGTTATATGTTTTATTTTGATTGTTGGTTTAAAGATATGCTGACAGCACTATGTAAAACATATTACATCTGATGTTATAAACTGAAACAGCCCTCGGCACTAAAAGTTAATGTTTCTATGGTGCAAAATGCAGGGAGAATAAGTATTAATAAAAGTGATGTAGTGGATAAATTATGAATTAGCTGGAGCTCTGTGTGTTAAAGAAACCATAGAGTAAATACMGAGAATTCTAATGCTGCTGTGAATAGTGGGACCTGATGGTACTTAGAAATGGACTGGATTTAAAAAYATGTTTAAAAAAAGAAGCATTAGCTGAATGTGGAAAGACCTTCCTCTAAAGTGGAGTGTGATTAAAAGAGATCTGAGTGGTTGAACTTTGTAGTGCTTCCCATGTAATCATCTCCATATAGCCCTTTTTCCTTTTAGCTGGATTGCTATCATCCCACCATAYATGGGATTCCACCCGTAAACCTGAGATGGAAAATGACCTGGCTGCATTACTAAATGCTCCCTCTCMACCTTATGATCAATATAGTCTCTGCACGCCATGTTGATGATAATATCATGCAAAGGAAAGAGCTACAGGCAATTATTTTCTTCTAGATCTGAACCAGGATATTTTGTCCCATAAAACTCCTGAAGCAAAGAGCTTCAGAAAGCTTTCTTATTCCATGTAGGATAAAGMAAATGTGCTAACTACTCTAGAATAAAGTTGTTCTTTTATTCTGCTATTTCTCATTTTCCTCTGTGATATTTACTATGTTCAGAACCGCTAAAAAATTAACACATGAAATGAAAAACTTAAATGACTGGCAGGTTTTGGTATAAAAGTAGACAGAACTGTAAAATAAAATAAAATAGAAAGGAGCAAGAAAATTTAAATTTCAGTTAAATACTTTGAGTTGCCCTCAAAGAAAGGCAATTACTACAAGGAAAATATACTCTTATAAAGTATAAAACCAATAAGCAAAGAAAACAATTTTGAAAACTGAAGATGTATTTTCTCTGTGTTGGGTGTTCTCTTTGTCACTCCTGTGCTTTTCGGTGTGAGTTTTGTTTCTTGCACTTGCTTTCCTGGTTGTYCTCTTTCACATCCTTTCTCTCTCTCTCATGTCCTCACCCTTTCTTGTGTCTGCGCACAAAAGCCTCCTTTCCTCCCTTCTTTTTCTCCCCCCATCTCCTTTCACTGTTCCTTGCCTAATTTTTTCTCTCCCTTTTCATCTTTGTCATGCTCTCTCTTTCACGTGAGCTCTCCTTTATGCTTCTGTCTCTTACTTCGACAAAGTCATGTATTATTTGCTATTGAGGGAGAAGAATATGGTTACATTTTACATTGCAGAATCCTGGAAATTTGTGACAAGGTTTTAAACTCATACTTTTTGTCTAGAGCACATGATTCTGCTCTCTCACCCATTTTCTCTTTTCTCATGACCTCACTCTCTTTACTGCACTCTCATGACCTTTTTCCCTTGCTTAATACTTCATGGCAACTCAATCTCAAGCTCTGGTGCTCAGTTYCTTGCACCCTGTCTCCCTTTCCTGAGACCTGGGTTTGTCATGAGAATTCCCTCTCCAGCCTTTCTCACAAGTTGTCCTGCTCCTTCTTATCCCCCTCCTTGCAGCCCTTCTCTCCCGTGGCGTTGCTCTGTCTCCCCCCTTCTGACCTCAACCTTCCCTCACAACCTTGTTCTCATTCTCTCCTGCCTCCCGCACACTCACTTTCCTGCCTTCTCTTTCTTGAACATTTTCCCACACACTCTCTTTCTCACATTCTTTCTTCCTTTTTCTCACACTCGCTTTCTTGTCTTTCTCTCACACGTGCACTTTCTTGCAGCCTTGCTTGTGCTTTTTTGCGCACTTCCTTTCTCAMGCACTTGCCTTTCCCATGATGGTGCCTTTCTTGCACCCTTTATGATTTTTGGTGCCTTGCTYTACCCTTTGTGATTTTTTTTCTTGTGCTCTCCTGCTCTCATGCCTACAACCCTGCCATTTCTTGCACCCACCCTTTCCGGTGCCCTCCTGCTTTCTCACGAGATTTCTCTTTTATGTGAGCATTCCCTCTGATGTGGCCTTGCTCTGTCATACACTCATTTTTCTTATTCTCTCTCTTGTGCACTTCCTTTCTCACATCTCACTCTTTCTTGCATGCAGGGATACTTTCTCATGCTCTGTCCTTTTCTCACACCTTGATTTTTCCTCACGTTCCCTTTCTTGTGCCCTCACAGKCTTTCTCACAGCCTTTTGCTTTCACTCCTTGATGCCATTTCTCACTCCATTTTTCTGCCCATCTCTGTAGGTTTTCTCCCTCTTCATTTCTTGTGCATTCCCCTTCTGGAATGTTGCCCCTCTCTCGTGGCCTCACTTCCTTCATGCCTTCTCTCTTTCGAGCTCCTCCCTTGCATGTGTTGGCTGTTTCTCCTACAGCCATGCTCTCACACACTATGGGCTCTATCCCATCCCTGCACTTCTCTTTCTTGAGGCCACCCTTTCCCATGCCTTCACACTCTCAATTTCTCACATGGGCTTTCTCTCTTGTTTGATATTCCTCATATTTCTTTCTCTCCCCATCATTTAACATTTCCCTAGCACGCTCTTTCTCTCCATTAATCTTACCTTCCCTGTCTCACACTCATTCTCACTTCATTTACTTTTTCCTTTCTTTCCCATTCCTTCTCCCTCATCATTCCGCCCTTGCCTCCATCATGCTCACACTCTTTGCTCACGCATGCCAACGTTTCCTGGCACATTTGCTCTTCCTGAATGTTAATAAGCTCTTTCTCATGCCCATGSTCTTTCTCTTGTTTTCTCACCCCTCACTCTTTTTCATGCCTGGTCTCTTTCTTTCACCTTCATGTTTTTTCTCACCACCTTGCACCCTTCCTTGCAACCTTGTGGCTTTTCCTGCAACCATGCACTTGTTCTTTCCCATGGCATCATTCTCACTATCTTCCTCATGACATCTTTTTTGCACACCTTGCAGCACTTTCTGTTTCTTACACACTATTTCCCTCTTTGTTTTGTGGCCTTTCTCATACACTTTTCTGTGCATGCGTTCACCCTTTCCTATGCTTTTGTTTTCTTGTCCATGCGCTCCCTTTGTCATACCCTTGCTCATTTCCCTGCACTTTTTGGTGCCCTCCCTCTCTCGTGTGCTCACTCTTTCTCATTCCCTGGCTCTGCACCTGCACTTGCTATTTCCCATGTGTTTCCTCTCCACCTCACATGCTCCTGTGTTTCCTCCTGCACTCATACTCTTTTTGTTCCCTTTTGTTCACCCTTCCTCAGGAAAGCTTTATTTCCCATCCAATATCTCTATCYCATGCTCTCTTTCTTGTCCTCTCCCACTGTCATTCATGGCTCCCCTTTCTTTCACACATTGCCTTTCCCTCCCTTGCTATCTCAACTCTTCTTCCACACCCACTCCCAGTTTTGTGTGCTGGCTCTTCCTTGCACATTCACTTTTTCCTCACTTTTTTCCTCACTTTCCTCACTTTTTCCTGTTTTTTTCTCAGTTGTGCTATCCCTTGTTCTCCACTCTCTGTGTGCATCCTCTTCCTCACACCCTCATAATTCTTCGTGCCCATCCTACTCCTTCTGCTCTCACTCTTTCACATGGACCTGTTTTTTTTTTTTTTTTCTGCACACTTGCTTTTCCTTACGTGCCCACCCTTTCTCACACCCTTGAGTTCCATCATTCTCAAACAAGATTTCTCTTTCTTGCTTGAGCTCTTTCTCACATTTTTCCTTTTTCAAGCACTAATTCTCACATGCTCCCCTTTATGCCCTTTTTCCCTTTTTCTCTGTTTCACCTCTTATCTTTCCCCCTCTCCTTCCTCTCTTKTCCCTGCTCTTTTCCCCACTTCCCTTCTCTCTTTCTGTATTCCTTTGGTGTATTTTCTTACCCTCTTCTTCCCCACCACCACGCTCTCCTTTCACTATTCCTTATCCYATCTTTTTTCTCCCTTTTTAGCTCACACACTCTCTCTTTCACATGAGTTCTCTTTTACTCTTCCATYCCATCATTATGTACTCACTTCCCCAAAGTTATGTATTATTCCCTACTGTAGGAGAAGTGTATGGCTGCATTTCACATTGCAGAATCCTAGAAGTGTGTAACAAGTTTTTAAACTCATCAGTTTTTTGTCTAAAAATGCTCAATCCACAACTTTGGAGGGGGAGGCTGAACCATCATTGCTATATGGCAAAATACTTACAGTGATAAAAAATAAATGCAGTAATAAAAAAAAATGCAGTTGCTGTCAAAACCCAGGCTCAGCTGGATGTTCAGCACTTCCATATGTTTCATAAACTAGGCACCAATTTCCCAGGAAGCATTAACTCATTAGTTCCTAGAATAGGCTCAAGTACATAACTTGAGTATTTTCAAGAAGTTCACTGCGTAATATTTCTCCCAAAATATTTATTTTGGTTTATCAAGAATCTAGCAGACTGAGGCAAATAAAGATCCATTGATAAACATTATGCTTGCAAAAATTAGTCATGTCTTTGAACTGCTGCTCCACCAGTCAAAAATATTGCCTGTAAAGCTTTACATATTAATAATATAACTTCAAATATACATCTGTGTTTATCTTCTGTACTGAAGGAACAAATGCCTTTAAATAATAATATACCATGTTAATTTCAATGGTGTTGCTCTGCTGTAAGTCACACTGCTATAAATTTGATTTATTTCTTAATTAATGCAGTTAAAATTAGTAATCAAAATTCATTGGGAAAATATTCAGCAGAGATCAAAACGGCAACATCTAAAATCTAGGATCATCAGTTAGAGTGTCTTTGGTTTTGCCATCTGCTTTCACTTAACTCTTGAATTATGAAATAGCAGTGTGTGTATATGTAATCCTGGCTCTTGGAATTGTGGGATAAATATGAAAATCTTAGTTCCTATTAAAATGTTTATGTTCTTGGTGGTTGGAGAAAAAAAACTTTACGTGTGCATTGAAACATGGAGTTAAAAAATTTGAATACAAATGGAGTTTTTAATTCTAGCCATTATCATTATTTTGGGGACTTAAACCATAATTGTCAAATTCTGTGAGCTGGCAGGATTTTTTTCTGTCTATTTCCAAGTAATGGGGTTACCTTTCTGCATCAAATTAACTTTATTTTCCTGTATGGAAGTACTAACTAAAAAACATTTCTATGGTTTATATTAAAGTTTTCATGGTTTATGGTTTTCATAGTTTTCACAGGAATTTTCAAGTAGTTTTCAATTGGAGATAAACRCCTGATTTTACTCCTTCTGAGCAGGTAATATTAATTTTTGCTGTACCCTCAGCTTTACAGCTGGCAATCTGTGGTGTCTAACTCATGACACTGTGAACTCCAGCATTTGGGTGTTTATTAAAATCAACTTCTATATGCCTTTTTTGAGAAAAACCTAAATAAAGGATTTCAAAACACAGGGGAGAAAAAACACACTCCCTTCTGCAAATCACACAAACATCTTGTTTTTTAAATAGCTRTTAATTTACTATGTTTGCAAGCGTCCATCATTGAAACTCTGTTTAAATGTGTTTTAGGAGGGCTCGATGGACAGCTTGTATGAGCCTGTCCCAGAACATCAGGAAGCCAAGGATACAACTACTCCTGACAGCCAGGCTGACACTCCAGTGAGCACACATGTGAGCTCTGGGCCGCCTGACAGGTCCATGTCTTTGGTAAGTAAAATTTAATTACAAAGCATGCAACACATTCTGCAAAAAAATTATTGCTCTGTATGTGGGCACATGTGTGTTCTGCTGGCCTATATGCCAGTTTGGACTATTTAGGCTCTTTAGAGCCACTGTTCAAATCTCATCTCTGTAGCCAATGACCTGATTTCTGTCCAGTCTTAACAAGCACATTTGAAAAGCAGGTCATGAGTTTCTCTACAGCGAGCAGCAAAGGGAGATTAGTGCAGCTGCACTGGGCAAGGGAATTTCTCTTTGCAAGTAACTGCATATGAAAACTCTGGGTATTGATATTGCTGTGGGTTGTCTCTGCAGAGTGTCCTGTTGGTGTCTTTGGTCGTCCTTTTTATTAACACAAAAAATGCATTTCTAAAGTGGGGGTTGTATGAATTTTGTAACTGATGGCCTCTGGAATAGACTTGACATTTTACAAGACCTCATTACGCAAACATGTGAAGGAGGTTGTCTTCTGGGTTTTTTTCTTTTCTAAATTATGTTACTCTACTTAAYCCTTTCTTATTTGTGTGTTACTGGTAAAATATATGAGGGGCTTTGACAAATACAAATACTTTAACATGGTATATTAAATTTCATGATTTTATTCTTTTCATAATCTCTAATCTCTGTTCTTTGCTATGCAATGTGCCTTTGCTTATAATTACTGCTTCTATTTCGATGTATGAGGCAGGCTGGTGATTGAATAGAGGGGAAAACAGGATGCTCATCATTCAGAGGAGATTGTCCTCCCTTCAGACATTATGCCAAGTTTTACCCACGTGCACTCTGGCTTAGGTACCAATATCACACAGCGGGTTTGCACACAGGATTTGCTTGGAGAAAGTGCTGRAGCTGGTGGGATACGAGTATGGCTGGGGAGTTGTGGCATGCACTTGTTAAATTGCTAAAGGGCTGAAAACAACTTGTTCTTCTCAGACTCTTCTGCTGTAGCCATCTCACTCTGTGCATGTCCCTCTCTTCCAGATCATCACGTTGGGACTTTKTATAATGGCCCTGGTTTTGAGAGTGCAGCAGAACAGAGATCTCAATATGATTCCTCATAGGATCAGTACAGATATATGAGCCTGGCCTCTGAAATGTCCCTRCTAATTATAATTTTCCTCCAATAGGTAGGAGATGGTCTCCTGAGTGACGGGGTTTTCCCCGTTACCAGGCTGTGACCTTGTCGCTATAAGAATGAGCCACCTCTCCAATGCTCCAGTTAAGAGAGTTTAATTGTGGATGTGAAATAGGGCTGTAACCACATCCTAACATGGCTGTAGCATCCTCACTGTRGGAAGCTCTACTTTATTTGTACTTGTATTTCACATGCATAATGTCTAAAGATGAGCGTTATAGTACAGCTCCTACATCTATTCAATCTTTTACCCCTTTGCCRTGACACCAAAATTAATATTCAATCACTGCTACACTAATATCTCCTTGAGCAGCAGATGTTTATCTGTTAGAAGCAGTATTAGTCAAGGTAAAATGAAAGTGAAAAAGGCAGATTTGATTTTTTGGTTTGTGCCCAGAATAGGACATTGGATGGCCTAAAGAACCAATAGAAAACTAACAGCAATTGCCCTTTATTTTCTCAAGGTATGGTAAAGACACATCCACAGCCTCTTGCTTTGCTGTGGTTTTCACAATGTATCAGACTAAGATCTAAAACTGCAGTGGTTTTCTGCTTTTTATTTGGCAGCATTACTTCAGACTTTTCATTGTGTCAGTATTGAGTTAGGCTTCATAAATTATTCGGCTAAATAAAAATAATCAACCTATCCAGTTGATTATTATCCAGAACTTTCTTTTCCTTGAGCCAACCTGCAGAAGCAGATTTGCTACTAATGTAGGATTAGAAAATCTTATACATTAATCTGWACAAATTGTAGCACGACATCTTTCCCCTTGCTCAGTGTTTTGTGGGATGGCACTGCATAATCCATGAAGATACATGYATAACAATGAATAGAGGAATCCAGCACTTTTGTTCCTGCTCCCTCTTATGATATATTTTTATTTTCTTAAAGGAGATATTTTGGTGATGACACATTAATTCATCCTTAAATATAAAGTTCATCATCAATAAAACCAATACCAAATGGGGCATKCATGCTTGGCTCACTAGGTATTAACAAGAAGCTTCTCAAGGCTGGCTCTGGGTTTTATTTTCTGGTTTGAGAGAATATTCAGCTCAGCACTTAACTAAAAATAACTGGATGCTGTGTCACTGTGCTGGCCATGGAATCAACACGATTATTTATAAAATACTTTCTAGAAATGGAAAACAAGATTAGCGATGACGTGTCGGCAGTAAGACCTATGGAAAAATGTCGCTAAGGCCAGGGGCCTGTGTGTAATCTTATCTGCTATTTCTGGCATGTGAGTTATTAGAGCTACACCTTGGATGAAGCCGTTAAGCTTATTAACTGAGCCCATTTGTACTTCTCGCCCATTTTTAATTCCGTCACTCGGCCCAGGCTGCGGGGCAGCCCCCACAGCATGATGAATTCGGGACATTATTGGCTTCATTTAGCCATCCATCATTATCYGGTAATGCACGTGTATAAGTGGGCTGCTAAGTAGGTCTGGACTCGAGTGAATGTTTAAATGGTTGGCTGCAGCACGGAGRGTTCCACAGAGCTGTGAAATCTCCGAAGGGTGGAGCAGCCTGGCATGGCACACTTCCTCCTCTGGAGGCTTTGACTTTMCTTTTTCTCATACAACTTCAAAATCGACAGGGCAGGCATCCAACATCAGCTCCTGTCACATGAAAAAAGGGGTGACTAGGGCTAGAGAAAATTCTTACATGTACTTTAACAAGGGAGTTTTTTTCTTGCAGTGATCCCATCTGTTGTGATTTGTCCTAATCATAGCTGGGCCATGRAGTTCCTCTGGAGATGTGGGAAATACGGAATAGTGCAGTCACAGAGGCTGTGCAGGACATCATCCAGTGAGCAYACTCTTTGGACACTCCTTTTTGAACCATGGCTCTTTCTGATCCTGGCCAAATACCTGCCCAAATGGCACATCCAGTATGAAGAATAATCTCTCTTTCACGTGCAGTGTTCTTCTTTACATAACTCCAGAGATCTGCTTAGTATTCAGAATTATTTGCCAGGGAGGTTTCCACTCTGGGTTCCTGTGGTACCATCCTGGGCCTGTTATGCACACTTGCCTTTTGATTTTAATCCTCTTGAAAAATTGACTTGCTAACTTTGTGGTTGCKTTGGCTGTTGCTTAGCTTCAGTAATACACTCAGAAAGAAAGAAGAAAATGGATTTATGGAGTTGTTTTTGTACTTCATGCAYAGCAAATCTGAATTGGACCTTCCTCGGAAACAGCTGGTAGCCATGAGCACATAAYGAATCATATGGATACTCTTTTGCTATTAACTGGGAAACTGAATTTCTATCTCTTGTTACTGAAACTGTATTTCTACTTCTACTGGTGTTACAGTCTTCTACCTCATCACCTGTGTCCAGCTTCTCAGAAAAGTCTTCAGAATTAAAACATTTTATATATATAACCTGCATTTTCATATATATCCTGTCAGACTGCAATCACCTAATGTCGTAAGATCCACGTATTTTTGAACTGCTGATCGTGATATGGTTGACTACCGTGCATATCAGAAAAGTGCCAAATAATTTATCAGTCATTCTAAACTGTTGCCAGGAAAATCACAATCGGTTGTGATACCTGCTTGAATCTGCAAGGTTGTAATTGACCCTTGATTACAGGGAGGGCAAGAAGAGGGCTAATAATCTGAAATGGTCATTCCCCTGTTTGCAAATCTTAACACACACAGGAGCTCCAGCTTTTCTCAGCCAGCTTGGAAWCACCAGAGGGTTTAATTCAATTTCTTTATTCAGAGTTATTTGATAAAATCGAGAGAAAAGGACTTTATCAATAATTTCATCATGCTGGGTTTCCACATGTGCAGTTTGTTTCTACAATACAGATTGTTCACATTTGGGATAAGGAAGGAAAAAATTGTTCCCATAAACAAGTTAATTATGCTCTTTAGAGAATGTGGAGAGTAAAGTCCAGGTGAACCTTAATAAACATTCTAAGATAAAATATGTTTCTAAAATCCAGTTTCACATTAAAGTAACATACAATTTTAAATGTAGTAAATGATGAAAAGACACTTTAAAAAAGTACAAGCCACAGTAATTTATTCTTGTACCCCATTTTAGCCACCTGATTCACAAATAGCAGGATGAGTGTGTTGAATGAAAGGTGCCATTTTAAAATGTCCATTTAAGTCCATATTTCATTGTGTAACAGCATCCCGTGGTATCCTATGAACTCACATCAGTCATCACTTCAATACATGATGTATTGTCATCAATGCAACTTTGCTGGATTTTAGGATTTGTTTTCAAGTTGTGGAGCGAAAGATTAAATCGTGTTTCATGGTCCTCACCAAGAGTTTGGTGTGTGAGGACATGAATCAAGTCTTTCTAGGTACATGACCACAATAGGTCCTGTCTCCAGTTTTTTCCCTGGATCTTATAAAGATTTTAAGTTACAATATCCTTTGGTCTCTGACCTCCATGCACAATGCTTCCTTTAACAAACCTCTTTGAAATCAAATATTTGATATTTTTCAATGAAATGTTGACACTACCCTTTTGGGTAAACCTTAAAAACACTTTTTAAACATTTTTTAACTTCTCTGTGTTGTTTGTGCATCTCATCTAGTCATTTCTCTTGAATTATTTAAAAGACTTGTCCCAAGACTAAAATGCTGACTTTTTTTTTCAGCAAGAAATTTATCTTACATTGCTAACATTATTTCAAAGTGAGTGATAAATTCGATATAGTCTTTTGATCTGCACACAGCATCTGTGAACAAATCGACATAGGCAAAAAAATGATGTGGAAACTGCATACAATTATTAACATTCACAAATATCCATGCTAAAAGGACCTCCTACGCTCAGCTAAAATAACTTAGTGCAGGAAAACAGCCTTTTCTTRATGTACTCCCTGAAGAAGCTTAAAAAAAGAAATCTATGATGGGTTTTACAGAAAGGAGGGGAAATGTATAAAATGCTCAATTATGCACTTACATGGTTTTATGTAGTACAGGTTTTGTTTTTTTATCATGAAACCTAGATGAGATTTTTTTAATTAATATGATCAGATTTATGCAGATGTACTTAGTGTTACAGGAAGGAAATAAATTAAGCATAATACTATGAGAAATAGGTCCAGATACACTAAGTTTTCATGTTTATAAAATAATGAATGGTTAATTTTTTCATTCCTCTTGTTGCACAGCAGATTGGATTGGTATCATCGTGGACATTTTTATCACAGTTCCTGATTTCCAGGCTGGAAGAGATACAGAAGTTATACAGTGCTTTGATATTCTGTMTCAGGAGATGTCAGAATAACACAGGAATAGAGATCTCTTGTGTCCTAGCAGGACATTCTCAGGTTTTCCTGCAGTTCAAATTAAACTCAAGTCCACGGTTAATTGCACAGCAAATATATATATTGACATGTGCTGGCATTTTTTTGCCCAGCAAGKCACCCTTTTCTTCTCTCTTTCAACGGCTACATAACTTCTCCTCCTTCCCACACCTCATCAGGGTATAAATATTTATTGTCTGGGCCCTGGGCACTGTGTGTCTTGCCCCCARGCCAGTGTTTGGTTCTGATTTGGTTCTGATTTCTCAGAGCTTTCAATTTAATTTACAGTTTCCTGCACTCTTCCACATTCCCCTGTATGTTTAGGTTTGCAGAGTCTGCATCCCATGTCCATCAGAAARACACATCCCATTGTAATGTGTGGGTATTTAATTCTCAAAAAGTTTAAAAGATTCAAATTATGGAAGAAATATGATCTTCATTCTTGGGGTATGAGCATGGTTCTCTGGCTTTTCAGGGATGTTATGATTGTCAGCTGCCTGGGAGTCATGGATAAATGAAGCCTCCTGGAATCAGGAGACATAACTACAAATATTCTCTGATGCACTGTGTCTCTACAGCTTCAGCTGTTGGAAAAAGAAAGACTGGAAATGTTAGTGGATACGAAAAAACACACATCAAAAATATATAATTCATTGTCTTTTCAGTGAAAAAAAAAATATTTGGATTAAACATTTTTGATTTTCATGGACCTTTTTTTCTCTATCTTTTTTAAAAGGAGTTTCCTGACTTTGAGAACACACTGACCAAAAAAAGAAAGTAAGTTGAGACCAGTTCAAGGTCTACACAGTGTCACTATATTTGTCTGTACCTTTCATCCTTGTTGTTTTATTAATGTTTGCGAATGTTGCTTTCATTCTCATGGAGTACACGTATTAATGTTGCAGTTGAAGAGCACGTAATAAGCTTGTAATGCGTTACTAAAGCTCTTTTGCCATGACTTTTTCATATCCACAGAGCTTTCTTCCAAAATATCAGAACCAGGACAGCTAAAATCAAATGCAGTTAATCTGGGCTTGGTTTAACCATATGTCTGCTTTTCTGAAAGATTGAAGTGGTAACCTATTTTATAGCATGTTTGCACCATTGACCTGATAATCTCCTGCAGAGATTTTTTTTTTGTTTGTTCTTGGTTTTGTTTTTAATCCAAGTAAAAAACGAGTTTGCAAAATGATTCAGATAAAGCAGGTCAGACATTATTTTATGAATCATTTTTGTGATGGCAGCATCTTTTGAATCCATTCATGAACACAATGCTGTGGTTTGGGCTAATGAAAAATATTTATTAGCAGGCAGAGGAATTTATTTTGAAAATTCTTTATTGCTTCAGGTTGAAGGCTATTGCATTACTGAAGTGGTCCCCTTCAGATGAAATCTGAAATCCTGCCTAATGGAATGATGCAGACGGATCTTATCTGTCTGCTGGGACAGACATGAAAATCCCTGGAGTTTTTGTTGGGTTTTGTTTTTTTCATTTTTGGTGGGGCTCCACTAAATTCAGAACATCAGTGTTATCTATGTCTGTTGCTAGGAAATTTCAAAATAGGTAAAGATTTCTAAGAAAATGAAGAGCTCTGGTCTTAACTAAGAGCTTTAATCTATTTCTGGTTATCTGATAAAAACACTAGTAACTTACCAGCTGCAAACATCGAGATGTGGGCGCTCATCTGGGAGATCTCAATTACATGTCACCACCCAGGACTCAGTGAAACTGCTTCCAAAATTTCATTAATTAAAATAGGGCCATAACTCTATTACTCATGGATTTCTCATCATTCTTTTGCACTTTAAAGGAAGTCAAACTACTGTGTAGGCCTTAACAAGCTCTACCAAAGATGATGCAATCACCTGGGTGCCTAAAATTGTCCTGCTTAGATCAGAACTAGGTCTGCCCCAGGAATAAAAATAGCAATCTATAGCTACAATGTCAGATTTTACAATGCAAATAAAATTTTCTATTTGAAACCTAACCCTATTTTAGACAAATTATCAAAATTTAGAAGTGTTGTCAAGATCATTTGACTCATCAATTAAAAAAAAAAAGAGTGAGTTGGAAAAAAAAAATAGCTCAAAAAAATTCAGCAAACATGAAAAGATTTTGTAATGAAAATTATTTCATAGTGTCCAGCTATCACTATGCTGGCAYGACACTCCCAGTGATAATGCAGCAATTTTTCCACTGACCTTTCATGTAGGGATGGAGGAAGTGAATGAGGAATTAATCATTCTGTGTTCCCTACAATGTGTAAAAAAAAAAAAAACAAACAAACCACCAAATTATGTAGAGTAGCAGAAATAAAATAAACAGAAATAACCCTTGTTTAGACAATAAGAATTAAATTGTGGAATTCTGGAATAAAAAAATCCAAGGAACTAGTGGGTATGGGAACTAGTGGGTTCAGCCACTAGTGGGAAMTAGTGGGTACAGCCCAGTTCCCTAAAAACCCGTAGTAGCTCAGTTGTACCCTCTTACTCAGGAAATCCTTCAGCACCCACGTGACTGAAGGTGGGAGAGGGATCACAGATTTTGGGCTCTTTCCCTTCTACTGATCRTTGTCACAGATTAGAGAGTCCCTGCTCTCATCTACTACAACCTTCTGGCTTCATCCGCTGCTCATAATCTACTCTCCACTGGGTGTTTAATGGATAAAGTGAAACAAATTGACCTTTATTCRAAGAATTTTTTACTGTCTGTTACATTTACGTATTCTTCATGTCCTCTATAAACCACTGACCACAGATGAAAGCATGAGTTAGGGCTAATCCTTGATGTAAATGCACAAAAAGCTGATGGTTTACTGGGGCAATAAAATGTATTTCCTTCCCAAAGCCTAGGTATGGTGTGTTCATATGCAGATCTTTGGGTTAATCCATTATTATGTCACCAAACTTCAGGAAATAATTTCTAAAAGTTGTAGGACACTTTAGATAATWTCTAAAGAAAAGTAYATCTTCTTTTCTTCCTGATGGGTTYTCCTGATTCCAACATGAATTCTTCATTCCAAAAATGAAACTTCAGTCACACATCCTTGCAGAATGAAACCTCAGATGCTTTCAGAGTTTTGTGTGGCATGTGGGAGCAGATGATTGGGTGAATGAGACAAGTAACTTCAATTAAATCCAGTGGGAATAGCACAGCTAAATCCCTGTGCCCTGCTTTGAGGAATTAGTTTGAAAATACCCATATTTGATTAAACACGCTTTAATTTTTTCATTCTGACTTTCAGCTAATGGTAAATTCTTTTAATTCTTTTAGATCCATCCAGAAGTCCATGTCTGAAAATGAAGCATTTGGTTAGTAGCTGCTTAWATAATTTACTGTTTACTTGCTAATCTCAGAAAGTCAACTTTAATTAAGGGTCTGTTTTGTTTTACAGCTGTTGGAGCAAATGCAAAGGAAAGAGAAAAATAGAATTAAGCTATCAATATATTCTACCATCTTCCCTGCTTTCCACTGACACATTTGCTGGCAGATACTGAAAACAAACCAGTGAAACATAGAAACCACATTGAGATGAACAATTTGTTATGGGACAGCACTAGAAATACTCAGCATGTCCACTGTTCTTTTAATCATTTCAATAAAACCCTGAAGTGCCTCTGATCTAACAAAATTCACGTCCCTGYCCTTTCCCATTTTAAACTACTTTGTGGAAGTTTTCACAAACAAGTTAACCAAGAAAGAAATTCAGGGGTTTTGTTAAACCCACCCTGACACTGTGTATTATTATCTACACTTGTGTTTCAATGGGTTCTGTTTTGTAAATCCTCTATAGGAAACAATCATCWTCTTCTTAAAAGTAAAATTTCCTTTTTTTTTTTTTTTTTTTCAGCAAGAGCTTCCTGTTACTGTGCTTTCATTTATCCTTTGGAGTTTTGGTTTAGTTGCTGTACCTAGTCCTTGCTGAGTAAAAAGGTTATTGTGTGTGCCTGTATTAATGTGGCTCCATTTTACAGCATGGCTCGGGCAGATGAAAGCTCCCCTGTGTCGAGGCTTTGCTCTGAAGCCCTGCTCTGGCAGGACTTTCATGCAGAACAGCAGCATTTGGTCYGCAGCAAACAGGCTCCAATGAATTCCCAGCACCTGACAGGATCAACAAAAGCTTTCAGAAAGAAAAATTTCTGACATAATAGTTAGAGTGAAACCAAACATTAAATCAAATTTAWGAAAACCAAACCAAACAAATGCAGAAAGCACAAACCCCTAATAGTTATCTACGCATTGTGAAACATGAGCACTTTGAAGTTCACTGAGGGAGCAGAATGGCCATCTCCTTCCCAAAGCCAGCCCAGTTCTGCCATCCAGGAGGAGACAGTCCAAGCCTTGGAGTGCATGGGACATCCATGTGGGCATCCTTGATGCTGTCCCTTGCAAACACTCTGGCTCATTAATGCCAGACTTAAAAAATAACAATGCTATTATTAAACACAATTCCTGGAAGCAAAATAAAGGCATCGATGTTCTGTGGGATCTTAGGTCTCAAATCCAGGGTTAAGATAATAATCATTCTGATCATGTGTTAACAGTGTTAAATGAGGTTTTAGACCCTAACAAAAGGTGATAAAACTTGAAATCTGGCTACGATTAATATTATCCATCCATCAATCCATCCAAATTCCTATATTGCAAAATCATCAGTTCATTCCCATGTTTCAGCAGATGCTCTAGTGCTCTGCAAGCTTGCTTGATTTGCATTCTGATATTATTTTTATAGAATTTCCTGTTATTTCACAGGTTTGCTATGAATTCAGGTGACTGTTCTCTGTGCTTTTACTTTAGACAGGAAAAATGTGAATGGCACACTTTGGCAGGGTTCCAAGAAGCCGGAGAATGATTCGTACATCAGAAGGCACTGTCAGYTTGAAGGTAATTGCTAAACATATTTCAGCTGATTTTGCATTTTCCACAAAGTATTTAAAAGGCCACCTAGGAAAATTTCTCATTTTTCACCAATAATCCAGCTAAATAATTTGTCAGGTCTTTTAGAGAYTTATTTTGTCCTCAAGGGGGAAAAAAGTAGTTAAAATAAAGCTTATCTTAAAACTGGGAAGCTAAGAACATGCTCTGTGACCAGTTTTCTCTGTAGTCCATGGGCCAAAGGAGACTTTCCCTACAGTAAATTGCCACATTGTGTTGTATAGGGCTTTGCCAGCTGTAGTAATCCATGTTTCCYGGAAATTTTACACTGCTCCAGATATCCAACAGGGAAAGTGTGCAGCTTTTCTCAGAAGAAAAATTGTTGTGGCAGGTGTGAAAGAGAGTTGGAAGAATTTTAGATACAAGTACTTTGTCTGATTCTCTTTCTAAACCTGTTCTGACCAACTTTACCAAAACAACCATACAGCCAATATATGGAAAGTTGCTGTTTAAGAGTGTACTAGTACAAATTCATTAAAATGACATTGAGTATTAACAAGTGAGCAGTCACCTCACCTATTTAAATACAAACTGGCCTTTAAAAATCAAAATGCTTTAATAATCTGCTCGGTGTTGCTTCCAGGAATGGCATTTKTATTTGTACTTTTCAAAGTTAAGGTTGGTCTCTTACTGTTGCATGATCAGACCAAAGCAGACAAGGCTCTGTCAGACAAGACAAGACAAAGCAGAAGCAGAAACCAAGATATGTGAGATTAAATTGGGTGTATGTTTCATTCTCAACTTCAACCAAAAAAGTGTGCATATCTCCTGCAGAAATGGTCCAGAGATCATGCACTGATAGGAGACTCCACTGTTACCTGAATATGCCCAAGAAAGCAAAGAACAGGGTGCCAGCTTTCCTTCTGGATTTTGTTCACTTTACCACTTGAAGTTAAACTCTTAAATGTTTGGAAATAGACCTAAAATTGCAATACCTATAGCTTTTGACCATCTATGGAAAAAWTTGGTTTCTTGAACCAGAACACAGAATAAGAGATTATGGGAGAATTTAGAGAAATTCTCCTCTTTACTGCGCTAGTGAGGGGGAAAGGGACCTTCAGTAAGTCTCATTGACTTGCAAGGAACAGGTTCTAATGATAGGAGAMAGAAATATTAGGCATTTCTCTCTCCACAAGTCTTACTTTTAACCAAAACCATTTTGGAATGATTCTTCAAATGATACTCCAGAGGTTGCCGGATTGGAAGCGGGTAGAGGCTGAATAAGAAAGCAGAACTTTTTGACCTTCCTCCAAAGTCTTTTCTACTCCAGGCATTTTTTACCCTTTTAAATATCCAAAGCATGCAAAAGAAGCAGTGCACATTTTAAAAGCTGACAAGTGTTGTAATTGAAGGGCAGGGGCCCAGAGGGAACAGGAAGCAAAGCTGGCAGCTAAAKAAAAATCTCCCTTTCCCCTACTGCAGTAAAATTATTTCAAGGGAAGTCCCCTTCACACAGTGGTAAAAACCTTCGCAAGGAGATTTACAGTGTATCGCTATCGATCAAGATAATTCATCGYTATTGATCAAACTTTTCTCTTAGCAGAGATAATCCTTCAAGGTCTGCAAGTCTATTGCATAATATGAATTTCTGTTAGGTTTGAAAAGCCATGTGTCGTGGATAGCAGAGGCTTCTCTGCTTGCATCCACAGCCCTGTCTCAAATCTGACTGAAATCCATGGAGAGACATCCATGGACACTGGTAGCCTTTGGATGAAGCCCTTGRTGGCAGCATGTGTATTATTACGTCTACAAACCCAAGTTTTCCAGACTGAAAATGCAGTGAAAACATAAATRTCCCACAGCCACAATGGTGGGAATGCCTGCCTTTGCTCCCAAGGCTGAACCCAAATCATCAGTACAAGATTTGCCAGCCTAAAAGCATCATGGCTGAAAATTTGACTGTGGAAGTCATGGCCTTGGGCTTCCATGAAAGATTATGGAGCTAAACAGGGAAGAACTGGCACCTCTCAGAGCCAGTGGGTGTCATTCTCCACTGTTCCTCATTCGTTCCGCAGAAGAGTGACTGGTACCCATGGCCAGGCAGACAAGAACACTGCAGCTCTATTTGTAGTGCTTCTATATCTTTTGGTTTTTGGGTTTTTTTTTGTTTTTTTTTTTTTTTTTTTTTTTTTTTTTTTTTTTTTTTTTTTTTTTGTCTTTTTGTTTTTATTTACACAAATATCCTATTCCATAATTCAGCAGGCTTGGTCTAAGCAAGATGTAAGACTACTGTGGTTGTCAAAAGACATTGTGGCTGGGGAGGACCACTAAGGTTTGCTTTAATACCTCGCTGTTTTARTTTAGGTTTGAAAAATATCACATCAAAAGCAGTGTCACTGGACATTATATGTTGCCCACAGTTTTTTGTGATTCATCTGCAAACAGCTGTTCAATAACAGTATTTTGGATTAGGCTGTAAGAGGACTTTGGGGCAAGGGGCTGAACACTGCAAGATTTAACTTCCAGGGTAAGCTCACAGAGCACAGGGCTGCAGAGATGCCTKCAGGGGATGAAAACAAGTTATCCTGAAGCCCAGAAAGAGCCCAGTTATGTTAATCTGGTGTTGCATAAGCACTGCTTCACATGAGTTATGGTGCTCCTGGAAGTCCAGCAAGCTCTGTAATGAAATAAACAACCAGATTGTCAGACACCAGGCCCTCGGTGACTTTAGGGAGATTTGTAGCTGCTTGAGACAACCTCAAATCTGGACCAGGATCTTATGTGAGTCTTTGAATATAATTTTTAATGRTCACATTCAGACACTTTCCCACATGATAACTAAAGAATCTTAGGCACTCAGAGTTATTCCTTGAATTACTCTTTCTTTCCCTGCTAATTGTAGGGAATACAATGCAATCAGTCTCACCTGCCTACAGTTAGTTTTTGTGAATCTATGTTTAGTAAGCTGTCCTTTTGCTGTAAGGTATTTCACAGAAGAAATAAGGATGCCAAAATAAGACTAATGAAAGAAGAAACCCCAACACATTCCTGCTGTTTTCTAGTGATTTTAGAAAATGTGGTGGGATTAGCAGATACTTTTCTTCATATTTGTTTTTCCTCTGTGAAATATCTGAGTGATCCTGCTATCTGTTCTGATGGAACCTAATCTGTAGGGCTGTCCTACAGTTGTGTAATGGTGGGTGCTTTGCTTTAAGATTGGGAGTAAAAGTAGATCTTTCAAAGCAACCTTGCTTAAAATAATTTTTTAGACTATTTTTGACCTATTATTGCTCATTGTTGTATTGAAGGTTATTACTCTTCCCATGCAAACATTCATTTGTTGCAAGAGAGGGGAGGAYGTTCATCCTTTGAAAGCAATTTCTAATCTAATCTAAACTAAACAGATCTCGGTTGAAAAGATCACTTTTGCCCTTCATTTCTCATATGAATATTCTAGACTTTGCTGCTGTAAATTAGCAGGGCAAGAGGAAGGTCCCAGTGGGGTTCTGGGTTAGTAAACTCATGACTAAATTCAGAAGAAGAAATAAGCGTGAATGAGTTTTCTTTCTGTGAGCCAGTTTGCCAATTTGTTCTGCAGTCTCACTTCAAAGCAGTTTAAGATAAAATGTGTGCTTAAATGATATAAGATTAACTTCAGAGAGTCAAAATGTCAGCTCAAAACATCAAGTGCAATTCAAATGATATTCCTCATAAAAACATAAAGCAGGACATTTTAAAGCATGTTTTCTCTTTTCTGGTCATAATTCACAGAAGATAATATTATTGCTGATGGAATACATTTGCTGCAAGGAAAGAAGATAGAAGAAACAACATGTCAGGTGAAACAACCGCTCTTTTTTTCAGAATCTAAAATTTCATTCAAGTAAAATTTCATTTCTTGTTTCCATTCAGCACTTGCCTAGCCTAAACTTCATGCTCAGTATGCATCTGTATTTTAGAAGCTGAATTTAAAAGAAGACTCTGGTGACTACCAAAGTTGTTCATGATTTTACTCATGCAGGCCATATGGATTCCATTGCCTAGAAAACCTTTTCTTTCCCTGAGTGAATATATTTCTGCTAAATTGATGTGCTAGAACTGTGTCTGGCGAGATCTATACTGAGTGTTTCGATCTGTCTTGCATGATCCATATTGGCATATGTATCCTTTCTGAATTTCCATAAACTTATACCATATCTCCTCATCCTAGTAGYGTATTAGTCATCCCACTGGCATGAGCAATTGATGAATTCTGACCCTGGGGTTTGCACASTCATAACAAAAACATAAAAGCAGGTAACAACCCATCAGCAGAGATGAAGAGAAAGACTTTTAGCTCTGGAATGGGAATGCCTGGTGTTAGGCTTTTGTGTCACTTCCAGCCCAATGCTTGCTCTGATAATGCGTCATTTCACCTCCTATCTGTGGCCAACCAGCTCAGCTCTGCTGRTTTCACAGCACATAACATTTTACCCAGTTTGGGACTAAAGATGTGTGACCTACCTGTCTATATGTGTGTGCTCTAAATGAAGAATYAATACAATAAAATTATTTAGATGCTGAAAAAATACTCAATTTTCCTCTGCAGAAAAGTTTTAAATTCAAAGTGAGAGTTAAAGTTTCTTCTGTTGTTTCTGCACAATGTCAGGAGTCCTTTTGGATGTTTAGYTTGAAACCAAGAAAAAAATGTGCAGTCATCACCCTGAAGGCATTGAGATAAGACAGAGAACTGTGAAGACCTAGTGTTTAGGCAGTGCTCTGCTCCAGTGTAGGTCACAGACAAGATCTGGGTGAAAATAAAGAGTCAAATGATCTGCATATCGGGGGACAGACAGCCGTATTGGAAACCAGTGCCGTGAAAGTCAGTGCGTCCCAGGTTCCTCCTGCTTTCCCTCAGGGTTTTATCTGTCTCTGCATTTTTAGTTTGTTCCCATGATTATCTCCTCTCCCAGCTGCCAAAAAAGTAGCTGAGGAGGAAGGAAAGGAGAAGAGATCTCTTTTTCCTTTTGCGTCTCTCATTCTCTGATTTCTTCCTCTCATKTTCTCAGTATTGTAGAGAAAGATTACTCTGCTTTCCTACAATAGTTCTTCCCTCAGTGTGAGGTATCTCTGGCTCTGCCCATATCTGCCATGGCAGTTTTAGGACTAGCTCCTGGTTARAATCTCAGAGGTCATTCCTCAGACATGGCAGACTATGGAGGGAAAAGGGAATAAGGTCTGTGTTTGCTTTAAGTATAAGCTCCCATAAAATCCCTTAAAACTTTTCCTCGTGATCCATTTGCCCCATTTTAGAAGCCAAGTTCTATTTTTAACTAATCAAGGCATTTGAAGATGYTATTTTGGGATACATAAATGATGAACTGTAGGGACTTGGACCCCTCAAAATTTCGGTATAAATTTAAGACCTATTGCACTTGCTTTTTAAAAMAATCAGGTTAAATGGCATTATTTTGAATTTTAGCAATTGTTACCTCTCATCTTCATCATCATCAAGGTAGCATTGCTATAATTCTCTTTTAAGCTTCCAAAATAGTCTGATTATATCTGTATTCATTTGCTGCACTACATTATGCACACAAACAAGGAAATGCTGAGAGAACAGCATTATGGGGGAAGCTCTCACACTTTTTCTGCAAAATCAGCACAAATGAGTGTCCTTACGAAGTGCCTGTCTGCTGATGCACACAGCATGAGGAACAGAGAGGAGGAATTAAAATCCTGCATGCAGTTGCACAACTGCAGCCTCAGGATGACAGAGCTGGGAAAGCTCACACAACTGAGCTATCCCAGAAAGTCCAGGGAATTACAGGCTGCTACGCCCAGGAATTTGATGGAGCAAGAGGCACAAACTGAGATATGGGTAATTTCACGGAACATAAAGAAAGTACTTTTCTAGCATAAGGGGAAGTCAGACACTGATGAAGCTTTCTAGAGGGGGTATGAGAAGTTCATCTTTGGATACACTCCTGCCAGGACATGGACCTATGCAACTTGCTTTGGTGACCTGTTCTGAGCAGGGAGTTAGACTGCACAATCCTCAGAAGTGCATTCCTGCCTCAGCTGGTCTGTGGTARTTTGTGATTCTATGAGACGTGGAAGAGGTAAATTTACAAGCAGGAGTAAATAGCGCAGATGAACCTTAGATTTTTTTTCCCCTCTTGCAGAAGAAAAAAAAAAACCAAAGAAAAAGAGAATGCAAATACTTTTCCCTGAGTATTTCACAAAAGCTTTAATCCTTCTCCATTTCCTAAATTGACATTCATTCATTCCATTCATTCTGTAAGTGCTGGAAAATGGGGCTTGAAACAGAAGTACAGGTTGAGGGATATAGCAAGAGCACTGTAATAATTGTATCTTACCATARAAAGTACCTTTACTTTCTGCATTTATTTTTCATACCTTTGTTCTTATTTACTCATGYCTAGCAGAGCTCCCTTGATGGCTTGAAGCCTTTGTAGCATATTGGGAAGGACATAAAATATCAAGTAATGCAGTCTTTGGGCTAATACATTTTCAAAAATGTTTCATGCCTCATTTCTCACGTAAATTCTTAGGTTGCATTCAGCCTTCAATGTGTCATTCATATTCATGAAGAAAAGAGGWCAGCGTTCATTACTTTCCTGATAAGCTGTAGGCACTGTCAGACTTGCCCACAGGGACTGCAGCAGTGCCCCAGGGAAAGTGCATTCCCATGGTGTTCCTTTCCTGAGGACACTGCCACCAAGGAATGGCTTATGGACACAYGGTGAAAGTGTGGACAGTCTTGTCTTAGTTCTGAGGATCCTCCCATTTGCTCCAAATTGTTAATCCAGGTCAAACTCACACTCTTGGTGCTCAACATCCCAGGAAAAATGAGGAGAACTAAGCAAGATCCTTTAGAACTGCATCAGCTCGGGGTTGCTCCTGAGGGGCGTYTCCTCTGGCTTGCCTGCTCATTGAGCAAGGAAAGCCGAGATTTAGGATGACATCYAAGGATCCCATACCATAATGCCATAGTAGCACTTACACTGTGATGTCTGCAAGATGTTACTGAGCCCCAGATAACTGAGGAAATCAAGACAACTCARTATTAAAATTATTTCAGCTGGTGGATGTCAGTCTTTTGCTTTCACATCCACACAGTATCAGGTTGAAAAATTGCTGAGCTCTCATCAATATTCAGTTACATGATGCTAATTACACTCATTAATTTTATGGTAAATGGTATTCTTTTTTTAATTATTTTACTTTTCTTACTATCTAGGTGATAAACTATGAGCAATGGATTCCACCACGAATACACAATCCAGGTGTGCCTGGTAACAGTGAAATGGTGAGTTGCTGTGAAAATTCATTTTTTTTTCACCAGCAGCTGGGAAGAGCAGGCTGTTTTAGTAGAATTTCCTGTGCAGTATGTTCCTTCTCCAAAACCTGAAAGATCTTTATCSATATCCATGTTATTAATCATGATATCTCTTTGTGTTTTGCAGAATACCTTATTATTGCTCTGCTATTAATCATGATATTTCTTTATCATTTATAGAATATTGTATTATTGCTCTGTGATTCCCAGGACAAAATCTGCCTATAATCCTAGCCTGCTTAATCTGACTGTACTAATTTTAAACTGGTTGGAGCACCACACCAAAATAATGGGAATATTTAAAGGTCAGATATACATGGGCCRGAGCATATGAAAGAAGTTTGTACAGAGCTGCTCTATACATTGGTTAACCATAGCTTTACTGACACTTTTTAGCAGAAAATTTATCTAAATTTGGTGCGTTTTACAGAACTCTTTTAAACAGATCAAAAAATATGTCAAAATGTCATATCCTATTTTAATATTCATTATGTGCAGCCAAGTTATTACTGAAACTTGCCGAAAGTTTTTATGCTACCCGAACAATTAACACTGTGGACACAGTAAACATACATTAATTTTTGTCTTCTGGCTATTACACTGTGCTCTGAATTTAAGTGCATTGGTAATCATGATTAAATCATTGCACTTCTTKGGGAAAGGCAAAGCAGTTGAAGAAAAATCACAGAGATTAGGYTGTGCCATGACTAAATACTTTATGCTGAGAAGTGACATGCTGTGCAAGTAGTTTTATTGAAATTAATGCAGTTGCACCCAGGAAGGAGAGTGCTCAACAGGACTGAGATTGCTGGAATCTGACCAGCAGTGTTTTACACTTACCTTCCAAATTGCTGTATTTCTGTCACCAGGTTAATCCTCATAACATCTCACTGTGCAAAGATTTCCAAGGTATTTTAAATRCCCTCCGATAAACTGGAAACAGTTTATCAGACACAATTTAGGTCTTTCTCCTGTAATGCATTTTGGAAGTGCATTTTTAAATGTATATTTTTTGTACTTAAGTATTCCTGCACCCTTCATGTAAATTATTTGCAACTAAAGGGCAACCTGTGATTTATGTTTTTGCACAATTCATTTTGATTTGCGATGTGACATGATTTTTCATCACTAAAACCCATTAAGTAGGGAAATCAATAATATTCTTGGTTCTTGGTCATGTGGGAATTCTTCCCTTATAGATAGCTTTGCTTATAGATTGGAGAAAAACAGTTCACCTGATTGTCTGGTGTCTACATCAAAGAATGTTTGGATAGGCAGACAAAATTCCAGATTTGAATGCTTAGGTTAGCCAAAATAAAATATTGTAAATTTAAAAGGTGTCTCACCACTAGCTGATACTGCATGAGCTTTTTTCTCCATGAAAGGGGGTTACTGCATTTATTATTTAAGCACTTATGACTTTTCCCTAACAATAGACTCCATGAAATGAGTGCTTTTAAGGAAAAGAGGATTAGAGTTTGCCATTAAYGAAATTATCTGAATAGATTATCTTCCATTTATCTTGATGTCTCCATGATGGAAATCTCAGATCATAAATCAAAGCCACCACGTTGCTTTTGTGTCGTTACTTACAAGTGAACAAATTATTATTGCTACAAGAGATCTGATATGAGAGCAATATTAGCATTTTAAACYGCTGTGATTTATTTTGCAAAGACATCCCACAATGAGAGACTGAAAAATTAAACCTCAGTTTCTCTCTTTAGCCAAGGTAAAAATGCATTCCTKCTATCTTGAATTTGGAAGAGGAAATAAATCTACACAGAATTGAAGCACAGAAAAAGCACAGCAGAACTGATGAGCTGATGTCCTCATTGTGTCTTATGGGGACGTMTCCCTGTGTTCACATCCTCTCTGTTGGGCACCAACCAGTAGCTGGAGCTCATCAGCTGAACTGGAAAKTGCCTTTTGTTTACATTTCTTCTGTGATGATTTCAGTTTGTGGCACCTTGAGCCCAAACTGCAGCTTGCAGGGATAACTGTGAAATTWATTTCAAAACTAAGACACTAATGAAGCCATGACTTACAAGAGACACTGGAGACATGGAAAAGTCATGGAAAGTCAACTCTTTGGCTTCCTGCTCTGTTCCTGTGGTTGATTCCCAGTTTCCAGGACRCTGCAGATTTCAGGGAATGTAGCACGCTGCTGAGATGGAAGGTGTCTAAACCCACGTGCTATCCACTCTGGGGACTTTTGCATTATTGTGATTAAAAAGGGAGGGCTCCTAAGGTCCTATCCTAAAAGAAAAAACATCAGTGTGATTTATATCACCCATGAAGGAAGCCCTGTAAGGTTTATCTAGACACATAATAATAATAATAATAACAGTAATATTGTGGTTTTACATAACTAATTTTATCCTAACAGTGCCTGAAAGAATAAAACAGTTTCAGATTTTTTTTGTGTGTAATTTAAGTCATGTTGGTGTATGTTTATTTCATTTGGTCCTTCTTGGTTCAAGACAGTTTCTAATAGCGTGTTAGCCCATTGTTCATAAATGAAAAGGATATAGGAGATTCTGTAGGCTGTTATATCTTCATTTATCCAGTTTATATCTGGAGAAGGATGAAGTGGCTGTGCAAATAATTTAAAGGTTTGAAATCAAACATCTGAATATCGAGAGAAGCCAGACAGTATTGTTCCAAAAAGCAGCCRTTGGTGAATTACAGTCTTACTTAATTCGAGAATTTCTAATTTTGCTTTTCTTTGGAATTTTTCAATGAAAAGCAGATATTCTATATGAAACAGAGCTTATGACTGTGGAATAGATGTTATTTGCTGTCAGAGTATGAAATTTATCTCTGAAGCTCACAGAGAAGTTCAGAGTCAGGTTGGAAGGGAAGTTTAATGTTTCTGGAGTGATTTTCAAGATAGGAGCTTGGTGAGCATGTTCACCATGTCCCTGCTCTAGGAGACTGTAATATCCACACCTGGACTTTCTCAGTTGGATATTGCTGGTGTGTACAATAAAAGATTTGAATTGTCATTTACATTATTGTTATTTAATCTGGGAAACAAAATAAGGTCTTGAAAAGAGAAATACACCAATGCTTCAGAACCAGGTCTTGAAAAGAGAAATACACCAATGCTTCAGAACCACTTCCATACACATTTAAATGCACTAACTCTCCACATCTGGGATTTCTGAGAACACTTAAAATGCTTTCAGGTAATGTAGTGGATGGAGATATGGAAATGTTTTCTGGAACAAATCTCGAATTAAGTATTCAGTAATTCTCAGGTATTCAAGAAAAGTAATATGTAAACAGCAATATGAACAGTGGCCTAAGCTTGATTTTTCTTGTRAGTTGCCTTTTTCCTTTTTTTTTTCTTATTAGTCCAAAGCAGGAAGAGCCTAACTTTTAAAGCATTGTGTCAATGATCAGTTCTTTGAACGAGACTTTGTCATTCTGAAAAGAAGCACATTACCCTTAGTTTTATTTGTAAGGTTTGAATAATTTTCATGTCTTTCTTTGATTGGTTGGGCTTTTTTTTTGGTCAGGGTACAGAACCAGAGAACAAAGCAGAGTCCAGGGGAACATTGAAACGACTACAGAAATTGGTACGAACCAAGAAAACGAGTACACAAAGCTTGGAAGATGTCAAGCACGTTCTGGTCCCCCTCAGTAAGTACAGCATCACATCAGCATTCATTCCAGCATTTGGCAAACGACCCTGGATCGAACATAACTGTAAACAACCCTGTCCCGGTCTGTCATTCACCACCCACCACTCTCAACCCCCAGCTGGGACGTTGCTGCGATACTGCTCCAGTGCTGACTTCCTTGTGGTGTGAAAACCTGTTTCCTGCCACACGAGCTGGAGTTTTGTAACAGTATTATCTTGCGAGTGGGGATTTTAGATAAATAGAATTGTGCTGGGGAGACGTTCGTTTTCCTAGTTTTGTAGCATATTTCAGGTCAGAAAGGCAAAATTCACAAACGGAGAAGAAAACTTCCAGTGTTAATCCATAAGTCAGTGGCACCAGCAAGTGCAGGAAGATCTGAGTTAAGTCAGTCTCTCATCATACCTGGGTGCCCAGGGCTTCAACACCCAGAAATTCTGAAATTATTCTGGCTTCAGCTGATTTCYTGGAATCTTCTACAGATCTCTGATCTGACTGTGCTGCAGTTCTTCCTCTGCACTTGTTTTGCCAACATTGTTTTTACAGTGCATGCATTTGTTGTACAATGCATTTGTTTATATGATTATTTATAACCCACTATTAGCAAAATGAGTTTAAACTGTCTGATGAACTACTGCTTCAGCCARATCACTGCTTGGGCTGAAATTCATGAGGAAACAGGGACTTCAGCACTGCTTTGTAACGACAAAATGCATACAAGGCATTGGAGAGAAATAATCCTGCRAGCTTCCTGAACTTTTCCAGCTCAACTCATGCTCTCTGCAACTATCAGCAATATGATATTTAGTTAGCAATTTTTCCTGGGCAGAACTAGCAAAGTTTTCCACACTTTTGAGGGAACAAGACAAATACACCAAATGGAGAAAAAAMCTAATTTTTGGCTCAGATGTCTGACCCAATACAAAATCCTTTCCACGTCCCTAATTATCATAATTATTTGGTTTTGGTTTTGTTGGGGTTTGTTTGTTTGTTTATTTGTTTGTTTGTTTTTTGGGAGGTTTTTTTTCATTCTTGTTGTGTTTAATGGGGTTTCTGTAAGGAGTCCTTGGCTTTTTCATTGTATAGAGTGAAAGACAGCATTAATTTTTTTTTTAAAAAAGAGTGTTACTTTCTCTATGAATTGCAACATACTATAACAAGKATTTTCATTTTTAAAGATACCTTAGAAGATAATTATCTCTCTGAAGAGGATGAAGAGGCGCTAACTTCTTGCATGAAGCTGTCAAAACCTCAGGACAAGAAGACGTGGAAAGACAGCACAAGGAGAAAAGAAGAGACCGAGACCAGGGCGGATTTTATTTCTGCGTCTCTGGGCCGCTCATACACTTCCAGACTCAATAACTTAGGAACTATTTCAATTCATTCCGAAACAGAATTTCACTTGTGGAGTGACTGGAAGCCATTTCCTGACAACCAGCTCTGTCCTTGTGACTTCTTAATTTCAAAAATAGAAGAATGGGAAAACTGTACTTGCTCTTCTCATCAGCCACATCTTACATATTCCCTAACTGATATGGATCTACAGTACTCCTGGGTAAGTGGCAGTGGTTTCTTTTGTGCTGATATGCATAAAAATTGGAAACTTTTTGCTCTGATTCAGCATTAAAGGGATGCTGTCATCTTCTGCGTGGTTATGAAATGCAATAAACCAAATTTAGATTCCAGGTAAATGGATGTGAATGCATTGTTCAGGCTAACACCAGGGGTTCGTATAGCCCTAGGTAGTTCATTTTTAACCATGCAGACATCAGCAGCATTGAGATGGAAGGCTTTAGGCTATTCTGTTTCTCATCAGCACACTCATGTTTTTTTTTGGTTTTTTTCATCTGTACTATACTCATCCTTCCAGGCTTAGAAAACCTTCTGGAAGTCTGGGCTAAGTCAGTAAGCGACAATGAAGCCAATGGCCTTGGAGCAGGCTCCTAGARGTCACTGCAATACTAGTAAAGGACACTGGAGTTATTTAGGCAAATGTCAGAGGTTGAAGGKGTATCTGTGTCTCTGCCTCCCTGGATCAGCTCAGCTGGTGGAGCCTATTTTTGCAATTACCTGCATGGCAGCAAGAAGATTTTAGGGACAGAAACAAAGCAAAGTTAAATCTTGGCCTGAAAATATCTTTCTGGATAGCTCTCTGATGGAGGCACTTGTATTTTGATTGCTGGCCTTTTTTAAAGGGCTATTTAAAATCAGAAGAACAAAACCAAGAAAACCTTTTYTTTGGTGAGATATACAAAATATGGACACTACAATGAGGCTTTTCTCCCTCTTCTTACTGGGCGCAGCAGGTTTTCTGGCTGTGGTGAGCACTTGAAGGGTGACTAGTCGAGTGAAATACATCAGGGAAGCAGTAAAAAGCAGCCACTTTTTCCTTTCATGCCTGTTCTCTTTACMATGCTCAATGGACAGAGGTGCCTCTGACTGTGAAAAAAGACCAGATCCCAGGAAAGTGCACCTAAACCCCAGGAGGTGAGATACCTGCTGAAACCTGGCAGCTGAGTGTTCAAATGGAGGCCTGAGCAGGCACAGTCATAGAATAGAGAGAGTCCTGCTGAGAGCAAGATGCTCTGTACCCGGTGCCTATATAGCATAAGAAAGGTAATAGATATGGGGTCTGTACAGCAGCCATATTTCTGAACTCATGGAGGTGGAAATTCAGCTCCTTCCCAGTGACACAGTGGCTGACAGACCAGGCAGGACCTGAAACATGGGATTTGTCTAGCTGCAGATTTTCCTGGGATTTGACATAAAAAACAGAGTCTAAAACTTTGATTTATGGATAATTAGAAAAAGAAGTAAAGGAAACTACCTCTGAAAAAGCTGAGGGAAATGCAGCAATGAAACCCTGGACAACCCCAGTGCTGCACACTCCCAGGGAGAGCACCTGCAGACAGACCTGTGGGGCAGAGCTTTGCTATAACTGGGCTGGGAGCTGTGAACAAAGACGGTGCTCTGCCAGGTGAGTCCTTCTGCCTGACAGGAAATAGGGCTCTGTGCAGGAAATGAATTGTGTCAGGGATGCTGGGCTCCATCCTATGCCTGGCTCCTTAATGCAAGCAGCTTTCAGCATCCCAAGCAAGGGCTGAAGTCCCAGGTCAAAACAGTAATAGAGGAGTCGGTCAGATTGATGAGAGTGGAAGTGTCAATTCCAATCATTTTATTTCATTTTGTCACAAACAGGCTGTTAACGTTCCCTACCCTGGTGAGATTTGTCCTACCCATGTTACTATTAAATGCCAGCAAGGGGTTTAGTGCTTTTTTTTTTTTTTCCTGAATTGTTTATTTTGCCATCTGCCTTCCTGACGGGCTCTCTGACTTTAATGTATCTCTGTGGGCTTAGTGTCTTTAGATTTAGATTACAGCCAGTAGCAAGACATCTCATTCTTTGCATTTACATTCTACCAACTGGCTCAATTGAAGATTACAGAGGCTGGATTTTCAGTTTTGCTGTTTAAGGATCAAAAAGCGGACACTGGTGGTTTTGCTATGAGAGGATCAGACAGAGGGGATGGTGCAGATGTTCTTTCTGATGTTGATTTACTTATTAGAGTAAAACCGTMTATATTCCATAATACTCTTCCTTATTCTATGAGAAATAATGGTCCATTTTGGGTTTCATTTTCTTGACTTTGGCAACTCCTCTGCTGCAGCAAGTTGTGGAGGAGGTAGCTGGAGATGARCTAGTAAAATGCTGGTTGGTATGCCCTGAACTGAGGCTAAACTGGTAAATGCAAGACAAAGAACCAAGACTCTGCTACTCCATCAGCAAAGTGCTGCTGATCTGGCCTGGGGGACAGACAAAAATCTAGGTTGGACAAATATTATCCAGATGCATCTCAATAACACACACAAAGCTGATTGAGCCTGGTTCTTATTAAAGCTTGAATGGCAGACAGTAAATTAAGTAGTGCTCTCCTGTAATCACAAAGAAAGACACGAATCTCTCCGTGACAGATTGTTGTTTGGAGAGACAAAATATGAGTAATCCTAATTCCCTTCCTCTCATTTCTTCCTTAGAGTCCTTTCTTCTTCTTCCTTTCTTCCACATCAGCCTCCCTTATGGTACTTTACATTGCCATTTTTTGTTACCTAAACCAATAAAAAGGCTAACAAGTGTCATCTAGAAAAGAACWGTGTAAACAGACTCCAAAAATCACCTTTATCTGCAGCTCCAACGGGCTCCTCCAGCTACTYTTCCTTCAGCTTCCCCCACTTAAGCTCTCAACAACCACCTGAATTAGCTGGAGCACAGGGATATTGCAGACCCCTCACACTTGCCCCGTCCTTCCTTGGTGCCACCATTAGATTCTTTGTGCAGAGTTAACTTACCCACAGATCCTTTTTTATATATTTTTTTATCTTTCAGCTTTTTACAATATAATTAGTGGCTGGTCAAAATTTTGCTAAGGGCAACATAGATCATTGCTTTTTTTGGTGTGTCAAACTTGCCATGTGAAATTATTGTTAGTGGTATTCTTTCCAGAGAGATGTAATTTATAAATAGCTCTTCCTTAGAAAGTGGAAGAATATATTTTAAAAAATACAGAATATTTGATGCGGAAAAAAAAAAAAAAAGAAAATATTCTTGTATTCTTGGATAAAGCAACTACTATGCTGCAGGTTTTTCTACCACCACAAACCATATTGGGGAGATCTGAGCTAATGTTTGTGATGTTATGAATCAGCTGAAAAGCAGGCAGGGGATGGAAGAAAAGATTGTCCAGACACCACTTTAACCACCACTTGACCCCAATAGGAAAGGTTATTGGGTTTTTATACCTCTTTTTATTCCTCAGGATTAGCCCTGCAGAAAACAGTTAAGCTGTCTGTCTCAGACTATTTTTTTCTTTTTTTTTTTTTTTTTTTTTTTTTTTTTTTTTTTATTTTTTTTTTTTTTTTTTTTTTTTTTTTACTAAAAGCTGCCCTTCTGTTGCTTTTATGCTAAGATACTACCCTAACAAAGTAGTTTACTTAGAAGTGCCATGTCCGTAAGAGTTTTATACAAGCTATTTCAGCCTTCTGTTGCTTTTTCTCAATCTGTGCAATTGCATGTGACTTTTGCAACCTCATAAAGCAGGAAAAAGCTACAGTCAGAAGGCTGTAAAGGACAGGTGCTTGCCAGGCTTGAATGGACCTGAAAGAGGCACCGTGGAGYCCAGTGAGGTCACAGCTGAGGGATTCTCTTCACAAAAGGGCTCTGAGACTATCCTGGGCAGACTGAGACAAAAGGAAAAAAAGCACGTGAGTCCCCTTCTCCTCTCCCTCAATCCTTTACCATKTTGTGTCACTGGCTGGCTGACCCACTCTCCCAAAATCTGTGAAATGGGGAAGATGTGTTTGTAGAATCACACAGGCATCCTTTACAGGAAAGAGAGAGGAGACAACATCCTCTGTTGGAGACAAATCAGCAGAGAGTTACTGGAAGTGGGTTTCTCTTCTTCACACATCCTAGCAGCATGGCTAAGTTTTGGAGAATAAGGGTTTAGTCATTGATACTCTAAGAATATTTATCTGCTGTTATTATATTATATATTTATCTAAGAATATTTATGTGCTTGGCATTTGGTAAGAATGAAATATGAGGGACATTTCCCAAGACTAAACAGACCTGGGGTTTTGATTAGGAGAAAGAAAAAAAAATCTAAAGGTACTGCAGAGGAAGATACATTTTCTGTCCCGTTTTCAGGTATAGAGGAGATGGGAAAGCATCAAAACCAATCGGTTTCTATCTGATATGAATGTATTATATTATGATGGAGCAAACAGTAAGATTGGGAAAACTGCAAAAGGCTTYATGCCAATACCTGTGTTCATTCTCTCCATATTCCTCTCAGCAAAGCGTTTTGGTCTTGTCATGGTTATGTTTGCCCTGCTGTTCATGGCCATGGTTCTCTGCCCTTCCAGTGACCTTGGGGCTTTTTCCTTTCCTTCTGCTCTGGCTTGCTCCGCAGTCAGACAAGCCATTTTCCAGCAYCTCCCTTTGACCCCTAGCAGACATGTCTAGTTTGACACTCATTTTTTGTGTTGAAGAAACACTCCAATTGTCAACCTGATTTTGGACATTTTCTTACCCTAACATTTCCTGACATCTTGTACGTTATAGGTCGTGGTTCCCCTTTGCCCCATGACAGCCTTGCTTCCTTGCTGCTCTTGACCTGTCCTCTGCACCTTCCCTGCTGCTCCTGATCACCTTGGTTCTCAAAAACGTGCTGTGATTGCCTGGAGGTTTCTGCAGGCGCTGGGTGTRGGTGATACCAGTGACTGATCTCTGCTCCCTGGGTTAGCGGAGTGGGGAGGAAGAGTATGGACAGCTGGTAATGAACAAACGGGACAGAGCGTTCTTCTCTAGCAAAATGTGCTCCAGAGCTGAAAGTTGTATTTGCACTGCCCAGAGAATTGCTGTGGGAGGATTTCTGCTCCATTTCAGCCAGCAGTTTCTGCTGCACACCAGAATGCTGTGGGCTTTAATGGACTTTCTGACTGCTCAATTTTCTTGAGCAATTTGACTGTTTTCTGCAGTTTTTCCTTCCTTCAGCTAATGTCTTTCTGTTGAGAGACACCTGAACATGCCTTAGAAGAGCTTTCTCAATTGCATTTTGAATCCTCATTTGGCACAAATATAGCACTAAAAAGAATGCCTGGAAATCCCCAAATTGCTTTYCTGAGACGCCAATTTTCAGCTGCTCCGGTCACTCTGGCTGCTTCACTGTCAGTGATAAGTGGTCCTTTTAAAAGCTATAGCTCTTGTTCCTGTTTCAGTGACAAGGTAGGAAGCCAGATCCTCACCAAGTATAAATCTATTTTCTACGGGTGTTAGAGAGTCTTGCTCAGCTGTAGCCAAGCTGAGGCCCAAAGTCTTTGCCCAGTGAGGAGATAAAGGGCAGCTGAAAGGCAGCARACAAAAACAATCCAGACCATGATATGTGTGTTCAGGTGACAAGCTGTGGCTAAGACACGAAAACAGGATTTGTTGTCTAAGAYATGAAACTGTCCCCAGCTGCTTCTTTTTCATCTTGTCATATCTTCATTTACAATGACTTTATTTACCCCTGTTGCTTTTTATAACATTCTAGCTAATTCCAGCTAATTTCAGCTGTTACCCTGTTCCCTCTACATTCAGCACCTCTTTCATAAGGTAAAGAGACAGCCAGAAACACCCCCATGCTCCCCAGATTGCAGACATCAGGTACACAGGAACTGACAGACAAAAAGGAACAGTGTTACAAAGGCACTCACTTTTCCCCAGTTCAAACCCTGTTCCAGAACCTTGTGAAAACATTTTGAATTTTAAGGCTTGTGAGTGGGTAGGCATTGAGWTATATTTATGCAAGTCTGTTGTAGTGAAGTGCTTGTGACATTTGAATGGCTTTGTTTTTTAAACCAGTGAAAAGCAAGAGCCATGACAAAATTTTCAGTGTTTAGTTTTCCTGGAAATACCAAGAATGATTTGGACTCAGCCAAAAAGACACAAATGCTAGTGAAYTAAGGAGTACTCATTTTCTTGATGCTTCAAAGTCTGTAGAGGTTTACTTTGTCTCCTGTCACAGGGACCTTTATTCAAGAGACAATTACAGCAATTAGTTGATAAATATTACAGGGTTTGCTTCAGTTAAACATACAAAATGAGAGAAAATCACCTTTTAAAGTGCAAGACTTCATCTCTCGAGCTTGGGAGGGTGTCCAGCCTCTCAAGAGCTGCACCATTGCACTGTGCTGATAGCAAAAATTCTGCTTCCTACAGTGATTTTTACTATTCCCTGCATAGTAATGTGAAAAATTTTGTGTCCTCATCTGTGATGACTTTGACCATGCAGTCTTAAAGCAGGTTTTAAAAAATGTGAAAAATCTGCTGTTATTCTTCACTCTGGTAACTCTTGTCCTATTTTTTATTTTTAATACCTTACTAGAATTTTCATAGCTATGTAGGGAATAATGTCATATTTTCCATTCTTCTTAGAGGCATGTTTACCTAACTCTAACAAAAAGCTTCCCAAACTTTTTCTGCCACAAACTTCTGGGCTGTTCTGTGAAGCTGGATTGCTAGTACTTGTTAGCATATATGAGGTGGAATGATGATGRAGTGAATTTATTTGCACTAAAAGATGTTTTGGAATACCACAACATTTTTAATATTGTTACAGATAACTGCAGAAGAACATTGCAATTCACCTCAGCAGATTTCATGGGTTTGCTTCTGACATAACTGTTGGGTCCTGCAGAGCTACAGCTAGAGAGAGAAATGAAAGATTTTGAATTGCTGTTGTGAATATAGTTTGAAGGGGAATATGATTGTTCAAAGTGTGGGGAAAACTCTGCATTTCGTAGACATTCTTTGTAAAYGGCATATGAATTATTAACAGAAAAAGAGGAATGCTACCTGCTTCATGAAACATGATTAAGAGTAAAAATATAATTAAGCTAAGTGAAGTTGTCGGTAACAARCTGTCTGGTGAAAGGATGACTTCCTGTTAGCCTCCTTTAGATTTGCCAAAATGATGCACTTTTGCATACTGAAGGAAATAGATTGCAYTGCCTGTCTGCTGCTTTATACACCTAATCTGTGACAATATCATCCTTATGTGGATCTGCTGTCAGTCCAGWATAAAAGACATTTTTCCTGGTTTWTTTTTWAWTWAAAAAAAAGGTATAATTTCTTCCCAAACACTATAAAAATCAAAAAGAAAAGTAAAAAGTACACACTGCTCTGCTTGATCAGTGCTCCTGCTGAATGAATGAGTTGATATGGCTGTGTTTTCCTGCTGTGTTGTGCTAATGCATTAGCTCCTGATACTGGCAGGGACATCTTGACCAATGGAGCCATCAGGTGCTTTGGGATCTGCCTATCCAAGTCTGCAGCTTTCAAAGTGCAATTTATCTCCTCACACAATGTAATGAAGGTTTACTCCTGYGTAGATTTGCTTTTAAAACATAAAATATTTTCTAGATCTTGTGCTTGTTGAGCGGCTGATGAGCTTCCCTTTGCAGCCAAAGTGTTTCATTTTCACTGTGCTTACATTAGCTCAGAGCACCCTGGGTGTGTGCTCATCTTCATTCAGGAGACGAGCAAGATCAGCTTCAGGTTTCCTCAGAGTCCCTGATGAAGCTGAAATTAAAGTGCTACCCACGTGGCTAATTAGGTGAGGATTCTGAGGCTTTGGTGAGGAAGATGGCTCAAGGATATTCACTGCTCTGAAGTTACAAGGCTATCTACGTGGTGCCTAGCAGTGCACATCACAATGTCTGATACTCCTTGTCTCCTTCTCTAGCTGATTGAAATGGCTCTTCTTTTGGGGACATCGATTTTCTGGAAGTTCTGAGCTGGCTCAGAATCTGGTTACGTGTGTTTGCTTCTTTTTGTGTGTGTAGATTAAGTTTGTTGCTCTCTTTGGTAAGTCACTTTTGTACGCTTTAAAGTGCTCCCTACAGCGCATTTATGAAATAAGCCTTTATAAATCAGAAGAAATTAGTTCTGTTWTCATCTCCCTCACACAGAAATGAAGGGAAAGTCACACAGTATCAGTGTTCAGCAATGGCATTAATGGAAGAGTGAGGATTTTCAGTGCCAGAAAGGTACTAAGGTTTCCAGGGCTGCAGCATTATTATAATGAATGTGTTTCAAAGTCCTTTAAAAGAAGCACTTCTGTTGTGACATTCTCCAAAAGCAGGGCATGTCTTGCATAATTCCAAACTTGTTTTTAGAAACTGAAAATTTAATGTGAAAACTGTGTGTTCATCCAACTTTGAAAAAAATACTTGTGGGTGAAGTGAACAAGGATAGGGGCTGAAAAATAAGATTGGAAATGAAACAATGAACACAGAGTGGACACACCTCTAATTCTGCTATTTAAATACATTCAGGTATATGGACAGATCATTAGAAGACAAAAACCAGGGCTTTTCAGWAAGAACTGGACAGTGATTTGTATCTGAGTATTCTCTTTTGTTTTGAAAGGAATTCACCTCTGGTAATGAAATTTCTGGACCATTTTTCTGTAGACATTTAATTGATTGAATAAGTTCACCTTCCCTAATACTTAAGGAAAGCAAATTGGAAATTTGAACATAATATAATTCTTGCTGGAAGTGCTTACACTCCAATCCATTTGAAGAAATCTGGCTGAATAGTTTTTGCAAAAGGACCAAATTAATTAGGTTAAATGACATAAAACTTCTTGTTCACTTCTGCTTACAACTTATCTTTGCTAGCATAGCACAAGAAATGATGACAAACAGTGTGTGGGAAGTAGGAAAATCAAGAGTTCGGATAGTTTAAGATCATGAGACAGAAACTTTTGCAGTTATGTTGAGGGTTTCTRTATTTAGTTCTCAGTTTTGCAAGTGTTTCAATACCTAGGTATCTTTCTTCAGATTTATACTTCGACATAATTCTTCTAAAAATTATGGCAGGATATTCAGATTTTCCAGTCTGAAATACTTGAAATCAAGCTCCCCAAACTCTGCTTGCAGCTATATTTGCTCCCATTTTCTGCACATCTAACCACAGGGTCACAGCCTGAGAATTACATGCAGTGAATGATCAATTGCAAAGTAAATAAATTTGAACACAATTTCTCAGTGCTTCCCTGAATTAGAATGACAAAATAAATCCTTATTCCAGTTCTTCATAGCAGCGTGGCTTCTTTAAACCCATGAATCACGATGCAGTGATTAAGGATGTAGATAATGCAGATTCAATTCCCTGCACTACTACAGACCTCTTGTGTGAAATTAGACAAATCACTTCATTTGTCTGCCTCAGGYTTCATTTGCAAAATGGGGATAGTGTGTAATTGCACGCATCAGAGGGGTGTTGCACAAGCAAGGATACACATTTCAGCTTGAGCACCAGGAGGGCAGCAGTTCAAACAGTTTATTTGCAGGCTCTGACACTTCCACTCAGATTCATTGTTTGCACTAAATTAGACGGACATTCAGTGGAGAAATTGTGGTAAACATTAAAGCTGTCTTATTAAAACTGCACCGTGAAACACACATGCATGGGGGTGAGACTCAGGTAGCACAGAGCAATAATTCTGCCTTTAAACTTTTCCTCATCTAATGAATTTGGTGTGTATGGTCCATAAGGATGCTCATTTTTTGGGGGGTTTTAGCTMTTATTCTTTCCCCTTACAGAGGTGTTTGAACACAAAGATATTTCAAAATTCTTGTGAGYTTTCCCCTCACAAACCAGAGAAGCATAATATTAATATTTCTCTCCACCAGCTTGTACATATATTAAAAAAAAACCACAAACTTTTTGTAAACTGCAAGGCCTATATCTATCGTACATAGTTTCACTGCTCCTGGAGTGAGGCTCCTCTCCAGTCTGCTGTCTGTGGCTCAGCAGAACTTTTAGCTAATCATGGAGCTGTTGGAGGGGGAAGTTTTGTTCCCTCTTCATCACCCTTTGCTGTCTGAAGCAGTGGAAAGGCAAAGGAGGCAGAAAGCACCCACAATAATGCATAAGATAGAAGAAAAAGGGATCACATAGATGAGAGTAGATGCTAAAAAGCCATTCTCTAGAGAAGAGGTATGCAAGGTGAGTCAAAAGCTCATAGACTTTGTGGGAAGTGAGAAGGGAAGGAGTTTGGTAATAGAATGAGAAAAGGGAAAGTTCAGTGGAATGAATATGGAAGAAAAGCGAAATGTTTGTGAGGAAGCAAAGCATCAATCTCTTTCTACAGAGCACAGTTTTGGAGACAGCCTTCCTTTTCCACTCCCTTGTCTCCCCAAAGACAAGTTACTGACACARAAGTAATTACCTTAAACATACTGAGCACCATGACTGTCCCTGTGAGTGCTTTCAGCCTATGGCTCGAGAAAAAACATGTTATCTTAAACCCTCAGGGAAACAAAATTATGTGACAGTGCTTCACTTCATCTTGTTCACGGGCTAYGAGCAAGTCCCCACCCTATTGGTGAGACTCAGCTGACCTGGGGCATTTTAGTGAGTTGTGACCATTCAGCCACAGCCTGAAGCATCCCATGAAATCCCGAGTGAGGCAGGTGGGGCACCAGCCATGACCAGCACACRGTGCAGCAGTCACCTTGCCAGCCCTCAGTGCCAAAATGCAGCAGGAAAAGCATCTCGTCCTCTTTGCTGGGGAGCTCGGTGTGGCTGCAGCTTGCCCACCTTCCATCACCCCTGTCCTGGAACACAACCAGTATGAAATGCAAGCCCTGCAAGTGAATGTGCCTGTTATTCCTTTTCCTGTTAGCCTTTGCACAGCGGTCCTAATGCTGTGATGGCACAGCGATGTGACACTCTGACACCGGTGAAGAAATTCAGCAGGAGATGTTTACTTGTAAAAGATGGTTCAAATTGCAGAGTTTTCTGACAGCAGGCTGGCATTAGAGTTAATCAGAATTTACTTCTGTTGATCTTGATTCTAATCAGAGATAGGCTGGCAGACATCATGTACATTGCTTGAAAAAATCTCCTGCTGCACTGTCAGTGCTCCTGTGTTAAGCTGGTCTTCTAAATACCCAATGAAGCATGTCATGTTCTGTGTATGAGATTAAAACACAGAGCCTAAATTTATTTTTATATCAGTTCCCTTTATTGAAAATCTCATATCTGAGCTTTTTAAACAGATGTACAAGGCAACCGTCAGTATTTATCTGTAAATGCATTTCTGGAAGGCTGGGCTTCAGCTGGGTGACTATAAAACAAGTCCTGCAAACCTGAAAATTCCATGGGATAAAATGTCCTTGCAGCTGGTTACTAATCACAGCGTTCACCAGCAGAATCCATTGAGGATTCTAGGTATGAACGCTGCAGTGTAGCCTTGATTTGAACATTCACTCTGAGAACAGTGTGGCTGTTCCCCTGTCTGAGCTCACAGCAGCAGYATCCTGCCACTTACTCTCTGTTGTTCATCACAGACTGTAAAGTGTACTCTGCTTACAAAAAAACTCTACAGGAAAACCACCAGTGACGCACATTTTTGTAGGAAACGATTACACAGATGTTGGATAAACCTGTGGCTGTGTTTTACAAGACACCAACCTTGCTGACTTTGAGTTTCCTCTGCAGGAATATCTAGAAGATATAGACACAACTTTGGCTCTTGCTCTTCAARCTAATAAGAAAGGGATTTGTTCAATAGGTGAAAGCCAATCTCCTTGAGAATCCTTATGTCACAGTAGTATAGATTTTTATTAGTGTTAGTGCTAACCTGACACAGTATTGGTATGACTGATCTGTTCATCTACTGCTAATGCAAGAGAATGTGTTGGGATCAAAGCTGGAGRTAAGTTCCTGGTACTTCAATTTCCCTTGAGGCCAGGTGGTGTTGGGAACATGCCAAGGACACAGCCTGAGGGCCTGGTGATGAGACATTTTTTCTTACAGAGTAGCCACCACTCTTTCGGACCAGACACCCMTTTAAACCCTGGTAGTGGTGTTCTATAGCTTGTCCCTGCCATATTTCTTCATWACTCTATTGATCTTAAAGGTAAAGGATTAGCATAAAAGAAGGAAGAATTATAATAACATTTTTTTCAGGAAGAGGAGGAAGCCAAATAATCTGTGAGACCAAAATCACACTTCCTGGAACCTGGCACAAAGAAGGGTATTCCTGCTGTTTTGCACCATGATGGCTCCCAAAACAAGCTTCAACTCCCACTCTTTGTGGTGTCTTATGCCTTTTCATTGCATGCATGTAATTAAAAATCCACTCAGTGTAAATAATTTAGCAAAAATTAAGTTTTTGCAGCCCAATTCAGGTGTTACTCACTTTGCTGCACAGCCATTTTCTGCAGGTTTCCTAAGTATTATACTTTGTATGGAATAGAAGTCTGCTTGATATTCTTCTTGATAAAGTGTCAACATACTGTCAAATCAAAGGTGTAAGCTTARAATATTCTTTAAACATGTCCTGTCTCTCTCAGATTTTGAGTTTTAGTAGGTTCTCCATTTTCTATTCCTGATGAGAAATGCACATATTCAATAGTTTATTCAATAGGAAATCATATAGCTTRTTGCATGAAGCCCCTGAGTATTTTGGACCCATTTTCAATTCTAAATTCTGGATGATGAGTTTGCAGAGAGTGTGAGAGCCTTAAAGATGTGTCTTTAAACATCCAGTGCTGTTTCCCAGCATCTTGGTGGAAAATCACAGCCTCGATTTTTGGAGTCAAAATTGAATGTGTTGTTTAAATAGCGACAAACGCAGCTCAGCCTGCAATCTCTGTCTTCTTTCATGGGTTGTTTTTCAGGGGAGGGAGAGCTTGACTTCACTTTTCCACACTTGYTCCTTTTAGTTTCTGAAGAGTCTTTGCTGTGGTCATTTATGGGGAGAGCTCTGCTGAGGATTAGCAAGGCCTGTGACTGTGGCTGGCCCTTGCTCAAATCAGACCAGGAGAGGGAAGTATCTMGCTAAATTCTGGCCCATAATTAATGCATTTGAGGAAATTGTGTTCTGCTCACGAACATTCCTTGAGGAAATAAAGATTAAATTYGTTGAGTAAATTATTCACTGCAAATTATTCACTCAGCCTCACTTGCTATTCTGAGATTTCTGCAATATCTGAGTTAGATGGTGCAGGGAGAGGCATGGCCATAAAATCACAGGCTGAAGGCAGGATTCCTTCCTCGTAAGAATATGTCTTCTTTTAATTAAAATAAATGGTCTAAGACACTCTGGGCTTGCTTAGCATTAGGGAAAACAATGTACAGCCCCAAGGTATCTTTGAGTCTTCAGTTRAGCTTGGACCAGATTTGTCTGATGGACAATGAAAAATGAGTTGTTAATACAGAGAAAGTCTCATTTCATTTGCTTTTTGACAGGTGGCCAGTGTGCTAAACCCTTCAATCTACTTCACACCCTACTTTCTGTTTTTATCAGAGTAATCAAGTATTGAAAGGATAAGTTTACACTTGCAGTTTAGTCTGGAAGTGATCTCTCAGGGAAGGTAACTGGATGGAGCCCCTGAGGGAATATGATACCATGTGGGAGGGAGGCACATAAAGCCCTTGAATATCCAGGACCATCCATCACGGTCCATTCATTAAATTTGAGTAATGATAATAATAAGCTATAAGGTATGTTGCCTTTTATAAATATAATGACACTGGGAATCATTCTCCTGGGGTCATAATTATTTTTAAGTGGATAGCCTTTTTGCCCATAAGACTTTCCAGATAAAAGAGTGACATTGCCTGGTTGTTTCAGGATAGAGGAGACAGGCCAAGCCCCATAAAATTCACCTGAAAAACTTCTATTGATTTCACTGGGGTTTGGATCAGATTCAAAGTCCAGCAAGGAAATGGAATAAGTTATGTCCAACAGAAAACTAAGTATAAGAATTTTTCTTTTAATTTTACACAGGTGCTCATTCCCCTTTGAAAAATTAGCTTTAAATACAGAGGATATAAGCACCAAGCTTATTATTAATTTTTAATTCAAAAGAGCTCCTTTCGAAATGTAATGGTTAACTAAATTAAATGAACTTAATGTTATATATGTTTGATTTTCTTCACTTTGTTACTTTTTAAAACTGGTGGGTCAACCTTCCAAGGGCAAGAACATAATCAGGTCAGCCTTCAAGCTGCTATAATTTTTCTGATATGTGGATGAGGAAAGGAAATAGATATGGGTGGGCACTATATCTCTTGAAATAGCCTCTTTCTTCCTGTTTAACAATAAATATTCTMCAGAAAGGAAGCTCATATATTACTCTTCAGCTGAGTTCCCATTTTATTAATCATGAAGATTTTAACAGCGGCCTGAGACAGGAAATCACAGTCTAATGATCAGCAGAGTCTGATTTAATCCTCACGTTTGGATCAGATTAAAAAGAAAACCAATATACTGCAATGTAAATCTATGTAGGTAATAATCAAGTTTAATTACTATTAAACATACATACAGCTTTTGTAACAACTTATGGCCCTACTGAATTACTAAGGCTGATGAAATATCCATGGTAAAACCTCCTTCTGCTTAGAAACATAAATTGATATTTCAGRTGGTGTTTTCCAATACAGAAAAGAAAAATATCTCTCAGAGTTCACCTTTATTAACAATTAATTATTAACAATAATRTAAATTACTGGGAACTCTGATGGATATGCTATTTTCAACAATAAAACCCCCTCATTCAATTTCAGTTTAAATTAGTGTTGTTCTTATTAAACTGTGAAGCATTCTGGTTATTGGGTTGAAGTTCAACACACACTCCACTGCAACCCACTAACCTAGAGAGTCTGGGGTTATAGTTATCAGAATTTCAGCATTTCAGCTTAACCCCATTTCTTCCCCCACTTCTTAACAACCCCATTCCTAGAAGGACTGGAAAGGAAAACCTCAGAATACCATTAGTGTTTAACAATTATTTCTTCATCAATCAGTCTCAGTCTGTTCAGCTGCCCATCCATCAGAATCCAAGAAACCCTCCAAAATTTTTCTTAAACCTTTAAAGAGAAGTCCAAATAGCAAACCAAAACGAGAATTCATCTGATGAGCATGCTTATCCGGCCTTGGAATATTCAAATGGTAGAGGAGGAAGAGCAATATAAATAAAAGAGCTTTAATTTATGCCAAAATTATGAGTAAAGGGTGCTTAGAATACTATGCTTGAAAAAGATTTTTTTTTTAAATATCAAAATTTTGAAAAAATAAAACAAACAAGGTTTTCTTCTTGATAGTTGCTCTTACAGCTTTTTCTTGCAACTTACCAAGAAATACATTTCTTTTTCATTTGTAGTAATCCTAAATTAGGATTTAATTGAAGTTCTGGGCAGGGGGCAAAAGTTTGAGTTTTGAAATTGACAATTTGCCTCCATTAAACAAAATGTTAAGAATATTTCATGGTTTCAGGGTTTRTGGCCTATGATTCACAACAAATAGGTACTTAGGATGCTCAAGACTTTTGTTTCTCTTTGGCAAATAATTTTGAACAAAATGAAGCAGGAATTCAAGTTATTTTAATAGTTCCACTTTCCTTTAGCCTCTGGGCTGGTTTTCAAGAGGTTGTAGAGGATCTGCTGTTTCCCTCTGCATTTTTGTTTAAAGACTTTAAAAATTTGCCTTTTCTCCCCATGACTTCATCAGCAAATCAAGGAAAATGGAAGACTGAAAAGTGCTGTTTCAGGGAGCCCAAGTCCTGTGCTGAATGGCAAAAAATTATTTCACCATGCAAAAGATGGCTTTAGATAATTCTCTACTAAACAGCATTGCTGGAGAGGTAGGAGAGGAAGGGAAGAATTAGGGACCAGTTACACCCATGAGGTGGCTCACAGCTGATATCAGTAATATCTCTTGGCTCTCTGAATATCTTCACACCTTCCTCGTGTACAAATCCCAGCACAGGCTGAAATAAAGGTCCTCTCAGAGCCATGAGGCTGAGAGRAAAAAATTGAAARAGGAAAAGAGGATRATTTTCTTGATGATGTCCAAASCCTTGCTGGGGCCTGATGGTGACASAGGCAGCAGAGAGGTTTTAGCACATTTCTTACTTTGACCCCTGCCCTCATTTTTAACTCATCCCCTTGGTGCACCTCTCTCTTTTTTGTCCCCATCATTTCCTCCCTTCCTTCCTCACCCCCTCCCCAAAGGAAGTATTCAGCTTACTCCCCCCAGGCAACAAAGCAGCTGTGTGAAGTCACATCCTGACAGAATAAGGAACTCAGAACCAATGCACATGTCCGTGGTGCCGTCCCTTGCTCTTATTTTGGGTACAAGTTAGCACCAGTTGCACATCAGCTGGATTAACAGGAGTTAAACATGCTGAAGAGAAAACCATCTAATGCATCTGATAAGGAGAAAAGCCAAAAGCCAAAGGTAGGAATGTCTCACTTTTKTTGTCAATTAATACTAAAAGGAATTCGTAACAATTTTTAATAGGAAGGTTTCCTCTTAAATTCTAGCTTCAGAATTTCCTGATGTGCTCGCAAGCACTTCAGTGACATAATCTCAGGAATCTGTATATACTCACYTTATAGCAGTAAAGATCCAATTCARGGGATCCTCATTGTGAAGCTTCTGTAGCTGTGCTAAAGAATTCTGGGGTTGGACTTTTTCTATAGTTTTATGCTCTGCATCAGTCTTTTAGCAGACGGGCACACAAAATCCCCTTTCTCCACTTCATCTATGATAAAACGATATCCCAGAAAAAAAAAACAAAACAAAAAAGAAGTGAGGATCAGTGAAGAGTTAGAAAAGCTATTAAATTTTTTTCTTATTTTAATAAATTTGTTTTTGCATTACCATAACCAAAAGAGAATAGCGTACTTGGCAATCAGTGTTCGTCATCTTAATTTCTCTGGGAATCATCAGCCTAAAAGAAATACTCTAAACAAATTGATAATGTGCTACAATGGACATTTTCCACAATCTGGAATTGTAAGAAAGGAAGTGAGAGTTTTGCAAGAGGCACAAGGATGTGTCCGATGCTCGAAGATTATTTTCAGTCCCTGGACTGAGTGCGAAATGACCTCTGTGCATTGCATTGTACAAATGTATTTTAGAGTCTTGTAAGGCTGCGGTGCAATGGCTACTGCTCGACCTGAGCACTTCAGGCTCCATTTCTGCCTCARTTTGTTGGTGCTGAAAATTTAACAGAGATAAGAAAAGCCTTTTAGTATTTCTCTGCTCTCAACAACTCGTGTCCTGGTTTACAGATCCAACTTCTCATTGTTTGGGAATAGACCTCCCTTAGTGACTTCTGTGTCCTAAGAGATTATTGCAGACACTGTTCCAGCAAGAATGTCTTCTGGTTTTACACAGCATTGGCTTTTGTAGATTGTGCTTACAGTCTTAGGCTGACTTATTAACAGGTAAAATTAATGGCTTTTTCCACGGATTTGAAGTGTTTGTGAATTCAGTTTTCCCCACATTTTAGTATTTTTTAAGCATTGCGCTGGTTGGTTTGGTACACATTTTTTTCTGCTCAATCATTATATTCTGTTTTAATGGCAAGGAAGAATTATAATTAATATCTAATTGCATTATTGATTAAGCAAGAAATGACCATGAAAGACTCTGTGGATGGGCTTTGTTTTCCTGTCTGTAAAATATTTTGAAAAGCTACTTTTGGCCGCTTTCTTCCTCCAGAACAAGGCATTCCTAAACAATAGATTTTTATTTTTTAAAGCCCATTTTTGCACAGAACTGTGTAAACTTTCCACGATGAGAATGCCTTTGCAGAATGTGCTGCTCACAAACAGGGCAGGGGAGAAGGCAGCCCTGTGCTGCACAGAATAGGAATCRTGGTTTGCTGTAGCACATTTCGAAACTTGTCCCAACGAAGCAACRTAAATACTCAAATTGCTCAATGCTGAGTTGGGTAAGATGGGGCACAGGTCCTCACCTCCAGGAGAAGTTACAGGATTTCACAAATGACCAAATAACCTCTGTAGATGACGTCCTGGCTGTCCTGCTCTGTGCCACCAACATTTGGTACCTCCTCATTCTCACGCAGCATGATACCAGGGCACTGGGCAGGTCTTGGGCTACCTCACCTTGCCTTTGGGCCACTTAGATGTCCCAGTGCCCTGGATGTGGACAACACATCCACTCAGACCTGTGGCAAAGCCATAAGGCCTGTTTTTAATTTTAAATGAAAATCAAGTTTTCAGCCTTAGAACCTCAAAGAGGGCACCRAAACGATCTTTTTAGGCAACTGAATCTTAACCATGGGGGCTACTTGTCTTTGTCACAACTGTACAAATTTCTGTGCATTAATTACATCTTTTCACCAATATTTTTTAACCCTTTTGGTTTTATTCCTTTCTAATGTAAAGAATATTGGCATGGATTGATGCYTTTTGATAAAGATCAAGGCATACCATGCAAGACTGGTGTTAAAGCTTTTCTCAAGGCAAGCTTCTGTCCCTGTATAAAACACCTCATGGTGGTGTGCAATTCAGTGACCAATGAAAGAGTAATATAGGTTTTCAGAATCTCCCTGTTCTCTGTGTGCAATGWATTTACCTTATTTATTATTGTGGTGCTTAAGGGACTCCTGCAGACATGTTAGGTTCTGCTAGAAAAAAATCTATTTTACCACTCTCAGTGTACAAAATGAAAAAGTTGATCAATATAATGAAAGAATTGTGTTGCAGGGGTTTTTTATCCTGCAGCAAGATTTCAGTAGTGCTGCAGCCTTGCTAATAACTTCTTTGAATGTCTGGTAGCTTTTGTGTATTCATGGGTGTGCATACAACTACTGAATGCATTTATATAAATAAACACTCATTGTTAGGCAAAAAGACATCTTACCTGGTGTCATCCCAGAGAAAACTGGGAGAGAAATGAGAGAGAAATGCATTCAAAAGAGATACTGGAACGATTCTGATCCTTTGCAAATATTTATCATTGCAGCTGCACATACTAATGTACATTTATACCTTTTGTATCAGCTGACGACCTCAGCTAGCTGAATTATAACGGAAAAGTCCTAAGGGTTAAAAATACTTTGCTTAATGTTGAAGAAATTCAACAAATTGAAGGGCTAAACTATTTCAAGCCTATCTAATCTAACCTATCTGTCTATCCTGGACCTTAAATGACTTTCTATCACAACAGAACCTGTTCATCTCCCATCCCTTCCTTGAGGGAGTCCTTACCTGCCCTCCTTTCGTTTCTGCCAGATGAGACACGGCTTGGTTTACATGRTGTAGCTGTTCAGAGCTGCAGAATTATTTGTGGGCAGCTGAGGTCAGACAAAGTAGGTCTTGCACAAAGCCCTGAGGTCCATGGTCACGCTGCTGGCTGGAGTGGCTCACTGAAGGGAGAGCATGTGGCTCCTGCATCCCTGGAGCCCTGCAGAGCAGAAAAGCAAGGGGGGAAGGATACTTTTCCTGGTGTGTTTCAGCGATGGGTCTGTGCAGTCTGCCCCAGCACCCCTCAGAGAGCTGGGGAGGAGGAGAGCAGTTGATTTGGAGGATAAAGGGAACAGCCCTGAAATCACCTGGATTTTACCCTCTTTGACCTTTACGATGTTCCAGATGTGAGTGCATCTGGGGAGTGGAAAGAAGCAGATTTAGCAAAAAAAAAAACTACACAGGTCTTCTCTTTTGTACACCCTTCAGGCAGCAYCACACACATAAAACCCCATTGAAGCACTTCACAGCTATTCTGCATTCCACTTTGCACTGTTTCACACATGTGTCCAGGTGCAAATAATCTGTAAAACATCCCTGCATTGTCTTGCCCACATCACACGATGTGATGTGCTGGGCAGAACCTACTCCTTTCTCTCTCTCCCCCACCATTCCTCTGGACACGCAAACTTGAGAACTGCCTGATGATTCTTGGCTTTCCTTCAACACAAAGCAAAGACGACTTTGTGCCRTTTTTTCTGGCTTGACTGAAGAAAGTCTTGTGTCATTATTCTACATGACAGTTGATCTATGTTTATGCTAAAGATTTGAGACGTTTTTGTTTCCTTATTCTGCTTCCAAATKCACTTGGTGCTTTAAACTCAGCTTACTTCTGGTGTGTAAGACAATTCAGGGTCAATGCCTCTGCATTTTGTTTAGGCAAAAATACATCCAAGCTTCTAATTAAATCAATATTCACTTACTTAGGTGATAAACCATTATTTGTTTTCAGGGTTGTGAGAAAACGTGGCAAATCCAGTGGGAGGAAACATTTTAATATGCAAATTTATTCCCTGGTACAATTTCATACCAGTAATTTTACTTTTTATAAGCTAAAATGAAATCCTGACATCGCAGGAATCAATGCACATTTTTTCCCACTGACTTGAGGCCAGAATTTCACCTTTTTATATATTCTTCACAGAAGGCCTGATCCTGATCCTGACTTAAATGAATAAATTAGCTGTGATCCCATTGATTTCAGTGGGATTATCTGAGCAAAGTTTATCGCTTGCCTAAGTGTTTGGAGCCTGTAATGCAGACAGATGCTATAAACGAGTTTTTTGGTGCTGCATTTTTCTCAGACGGTGGCTCATGCCTCTCCAATGGGGAATACTTATTAAAGAAAAGAAAATAGAAAATAGGTACAGCAAACCTAAACACCAAAAATAATTYGAGACATAATTAGATCTTCTGTAGGACAAGATCTGCAGTGAAGAGATTGCTGGGTGTTAATGAATATTAACTAGGATTTATCCTTGAGTGGGGAAAGCTGAAGGTTTTAATTTTATTTCAAAGGTAAAGACTTGGTGGAGTTATGAAGTTTTACATTCTTTTCTTCCCCCCTGAAATTTCGAGTGCATAATAAATGAGCCACTGCTAATGTCACAGATGCTAATTTTCACAGCCATGACTGAAGTGATGTTCGTTTCCATTTGCATTTCATTCTAACAATGATGAGAGGTGATGAGTTGATGATAAGCTGTTTTCACYGTACTGCCCGCTGTGCAAATTTATGCTTATAGGCAAAGATGACACGTAGTTCTGTCATTAAAGGTCTTTACTGCATTGCCTCTTGAAGAAAGACTGTTTGTCAAAATCCATTTGAGCTCTGGTAAATAAGCAGGAACAGATGACAACATCTGGGAAGTATTTTTAAGAACCTGGTTTGTGGTGTAAATACCTGTGGGCCTTTATGGGGGGTGGTTCAGAGAAAGAAATAATGATACTTGTAACAACCATGTGTGTGTAGATGGGGACAGGAGGGATTGCAGGTGACACTTCAGAAGGTGTTTTGTGTCCCCTCTAGGCTTCATAAAACACTGGAACAAGGTTAGAATGAACCTTGGGTTATTTTCCTTGTGTGAGTGGGAGGTTCCACAACYGTATTATTGCTGCTCTTACTTGATAATTTTTCTTAATTTATATTATCATCTTGCTTCTCGATCATCAGCTAATTATTCTTTTTTGTCAAGAGCAGCTTCAGAAAGTTGTTTGTTTCTTAACTCATATGTTAACATATTTCTTCTAGGAAGAAATTTGAGGAATTTTGTTTTCTCAGCAGAAAGTAAAGGTCCAGAGTGTTTGTGGGGAAAACCAGCTACTTCTCATCCACCCCTTGGCAGGAGGCTGATTAGGATGACCAAACTCCAAATTTTGGCACTGACATCAAGACACAGTCTTATTGAGGGATCACACAACTCTTGGTCACCTTTTGTTTCAAAGGAAAAATGATAYCCATGGCCTGTTCCAGTACTGATGTATTTTTTTGCGTTCCCTTGATTACAGCATCTTTTCCATTTTCATCAGTTTTGCACAATCTTATTTWAATTTCTTGTTTCTTGCCTGTCTTGGTTTCCTTCACTAGCGAAGCTTAAGTCCTTAAGAGCAGAATATTTTAAAACAAGTGAGAGCAATCTTCTGAAGGGTATATTTACACATTAACATTCATTTCGCATAGAGTACTAATAGAGTTTTTTGTTTCTTTTCTTAAGCAAGTAGGAATATTTCAAGAAGCATTCCTGAACCACCTTGTCCATCCATTTTTAGAAACCAGAAACTATCAGCCACAGCATTTAAAAGTGTTTTCTCTGATAAATAACATAGCACAACTACCAAAGTGACATAAATCAGCATTAGCTGCCTCCTAATTCTTTAAGGAGCTGTTTAAGAGMAGTTGACTTACTTCAATACTGTGTTTCTAGGAAAACCCAAATACCCCAAATCAAACATGGACGAGGATATCTGTCACTGCTGGGAAAAAGCAGTAGCTATGTGTTAGCASGACTGGCAGAGGATGTGGCCTATCATTTCCTAAGCTTCAACGTTCTTCTAGTAATCTGTGTCACAGCAGAAATGCCGACAGAAGATGTTACAAAGCCATCCCTTGGCAGCTCTACAAACACTTTCTGGGTGGCTACAAACACTTGAGCCACAAGAATCAACCCCTTGCTGTGTGGGCAGAACCTGCTGGGAATACTGAGMAGGGGAATTTCCTGAGAAGGGGAAAAAGTCTTCTGGGTCTCTGTAATCACAATACCCCTCAAGGTTTCTCTTCTGAAAGGCTGCAATAAAGACAGCAGAGTAACTCCAGTTGTTAGAAACTATTACACTCTATTCTACAAATTGGTTGTGTCAGTGGTTTTGCTCAACATTTGCTCCTTGGCACCAGGCTACAGATTATATATGATCTGAATATTTAGCAAATCATATATCCTTTAAACMATCTTAATGGAGAATTTTGTCTCATGCATCAGATAGAGATGTGCTGTATATATGTTGTTATTCCACAGGAAGAATGATTATCACCTATCTTTTTCCCAAGTGAAATCTCCTATATTTGTGCTTGCTCTTACCCTTGTAGCTTTTTTAATCTTGTTCCACTTGCAGTGCATCCAACAGCAAGTTCTTACTATTTTTCTTCTTCTTAAACTTGAGAATGGAATTCCGGCCTAGGGAAAAGTTTGGAGGCTGCTTCAAGGAAGCTGCTTCTTTGGCTATTTATAATATACCTTACTGCCACTTTTCCTCCCCATGCTTTCTTTGGTTTATTCCATGGATACACAAGAAAGCTGGATAATGACTTCACCTGTACCCAGTCTTCAGGCTGCTTGATTGCCAGTCATAGCATCTTCTGGCCCCTTTCTGGAAAGCTGAATGTCAAGAGCAAAGGGTGTTTCATCTCTAATCCTCACTYAGCACAGAAGATGTCAAGTTTTCTCTGGGAAGAAGCTCTAATGATCTGCTGTTTTGCCCCAGCTCAGAACCAGTGGAGACTGCATGAAATGAGTGATGATGGTAGAGCAGGCATTCAGCTCAACACCAGCACATGGCAGGGCTCTTCTGATGTTGGCTATGGCAGGTTTACATTGTTTCCCTCCTGTCTCTCTAATGGAGTTTATACTTGCTTCACTAATATACCTTGGCAATTGTGGCAAATGGTTTGAAAATGTCTTTGTTTGTGGGATTTTAGCCAGTRTCTGAAGGAATGGGAAGAGGCAATATTTTCCTACCACATTTGTGAAAGCTTAAAACCCTGTAGCTGGCACTTTAAGTCCCTTTTAGAGTGGCTGATTTCAGTAGGATCTGGAGTATGTCCTTGAATTTGGGGTTCAAGGAACACCTCAAAGCCCTCACCGGTGGTGTCTCTCAAGTGTGTGTGGTTTTCATGGAGGTTGTGGGAGCYGGGGAGGGGGGAAAAGCTCAGTTTCACTTTTCTCACGTGTCAGAATGAAAACACACTTCATGCACCTGGTACATTTGTTTTTCATGAAATGAAGCTGTAGTTTTCCACTGAGTTGTGATCAGAACAACCCAGTCCACAGAGATAATCAAATGGAGAGAGGAGAACTGATGTGCCATTACTGGTACCCCAGTGAGATGTTGATTGCATGAATTCCTTTTCTGAAGTGACCTGAACTTAATCAGGATGATATCTTCAGATTCCTAGAATTTTTTTCCCCCTTGGACTTCAATTATAGAGCTTACACCACAAAGCAAACAGGGAATTTTATCCATCATACCTCGTGAACTAAGAAGGATTTCCGAATCACAAGGAAACCCTGAGCTGGCAATCTGCTTTCAGCTTCCAAAACCAAAAGCTTGATGAACTTATTTTATGAGTTCAAATTTCCAAGGAGCATATTTTAGCTTCCCAGGCATAAATTGTGTGAACATGTCCAGTTTTTGGAGCCTGAGAAGCTGCAATGAAGTGCCACATGTTCTTTTTTCAACTGGACAATAMGGATAACTTTGGCCTGTGGATGACAATAAGCCAAAGCTGGAAGTCAGMCATTTGACAAAGGGGGACACATGGAAGATAAAAAATGGTGACCCTGGTCTGCATTTCAAAGGAGTCAAAAGTTAACCCACTGTTATGTGTATAGTATTTTATTTGTTTGTTGGGTTTTTTGKTTTGTTTTCCAAGATAAAAATAATTTAAATAAATGGKCATGTAGATCTGATGAAACACTCTAATTCACAGTGACTGATGATAGATACTCACTGAATTTTGCTTCTCTACTGTAGTGCATCTCCATTAAGGCAATTTCAGCTAATCTCACTATGGATTCATTAATCAAGTGTAGTCAGGATGTCTGAAGGGATATAATGAGGGGGAAAAAAGGGCCTAATGTTTGGATCTTTTTCTTCAGCTAGTTATTTTGTTTATCATGTTCCATAATATTTGTAACCCAATAAATAAGCTCCAGTTGCAATTAGTTATCATAACAGATGACTAGGACACCTTTACTTACAAATTCAAAATCATTCTATAAATAGATCAATTAACTTTGTGTTCTCTTTGCATCACATGCCTATACAGATTTCCAGCCTGCAATATCAGYTAGCAGTGAAATGGAAACAAAGTAGACTGATGCATTTTAAAATTTCCTCCTTTTATCCAAAGATGCAAGCATGCATGGAGATAAATTCCCCAATCCACAATCTTTTTCTCTAAGCACTAAMATCCTGCAGTATCAGCAGTCCTTAGTGTCTTCCAAAATTTCTCCTCTAAAATGCCCAAGAAAAGATTTGTTCATTTTTTACTTACTTTTTACTCATTTAGGATTACATACTGTATATCTGCCCAACATAAAGCTGTCACTATATTACTTTAGGAAAAAAAAAAGAAAGTTGAGGTTCTAAGAGCCTGGTGGGTTTGGAGACCGCTGAAGATGGGAATGTTTATAAGCTCTGTGATATTAACTGCAGCACTCAACCTCAGGTGACATAAAGCATGCAAAAAAGAACTTTCTGTCAGTTTTATTATTTCTAAAAAGGTTCCCCTTGAAAGGGAAGAGTGACCTTGCTCTGCTGAGCTGACATATGCCACTGAATTAATGGCTAGGCTTTGCTGTGGGGAAGCTCGCAGAAACATTACAACTCCAATGGCTGAGTTTGCTGCGAACATTAATCAGGGGAACCAAGATGATGTATCAAACACTCATTTAAAAGTAATAAAAACTAACTCTCTTTCTGCCCCCCTCCCCCAAGTTTCTTAGAATTAGCTTATTGTTGGTCATTACCTRTTGTCAAGGGCAAGACTGCAGTAGGGCAGTAAAACTCATGCAGGGGCTTTCTCAAGTTTGCTTACTCTTCAGAAAAAAAAACCAAACAAGCTTTTGGGATGGTCAGACTTGACCGTGACTTAGAGGTTATTTTTTTAATCTTGTTTTCATCTGGAAGGTCATTTGAAGGAACCTCTTCCACTGAACAACCATGCTCCCAGCTCCTTTGCTGGAGCACACTGTTTGCCGCACTGGCAAACAGTGGCTGGGCAGGGGTGGGGGTCCCTGTAAAACTGAGCCGCTGGGGCTGTATTCTTCTCAGCCCCTCTTTGGGTATGTGTATTTTTGTCTTCACTTAAAGCCTACAAACATGCTTGTGAGTAATTTCTCTCACACGGGAAATCCAGCCAARCCCTGCAAGGTCAGGACCCAGATAACACACAGCATTAATAAAATCATGCTGGATAAGTAAGCAGGGAAAGGACTTTAATTGAAGCTAGGTGATGTGGTTTCAAAATGTGAGAACTTGTCTGTGAATTCAGCGGGTTTGAAGAGGAGGAAGTTTCAGGAGGGGGAAGATGTTGGTATTTAAGGGATTAAAGATCAAAGCCTGCAGTGCTTACGCGGAGTTTAAGCAGCCTTTACTCAGGCAGCACTCCSCTCGACTGCAGCGATGCTTCTGTGGAGGGTGGATTTCAAGGCTCTCCCTCAGCGTTTCTGCCGGTGTGTAAATGAAGGGTAAAAAAAGGATAGCAGGGAGGTGGTAGTGCACATCATGCCAAATCCTTAACTGTCATTTTCATAGCTCCTCTGAGTTTGTCACACATCCTTAACCTTCTTTTAAAGTCATTTTCTTTTCATGGTTTTGTGTGCCACTGAAAGTCACTTTTAATTAAAWGTCATATAAATAATAAAGTCTTAATTACATAATTATTGCAAATACCTGTGTGCACACTCCCAGAATTGGACAGACTGCCAGGAGAGCACTTGGAGTGACTTTTTTCACCGGGAACTGAGAGTGCTCTGCAGCAACTGGGCAGGAACGACGGTGCTCAGAACTCAGGGTCAATGTGCACTTAAAGAAAGCAGAGTCAGATCCTTTGCCCACGCCCCTCGCCTTGCACATTTTGCAACACTCACTTGCACAAAACTTTCCGAGTGTTAAGATCGGCGTTTCTTAAATTGCTTCCTCATTTAGTCCCTCACAAAGTGTATTAATCAACCCAGCACATTTTTTTGCCCGGCAAATGTGCCTTTTTATGTCCTACATGGTTGCCCCCTTCCAGAGGAAGACTTAGAGACCTTGCAAACAATCCCCACCTCATTTAACTTCAGGAACAGCAGCTCTGCCCTTGCTCTCAGCTGCCCCAGCACCTGYCCAGTGCAAGGTGACCCTGGGAAGCACTGGAGAGTGGGTTGCTGGTGGTAACTCAGACTGGGGTTATGGGAACTATGTACCTCATGTCAGCAGGGATTTAGGCTTGAGAGCCCGAGGCTGGTACCAGATAGAAGCACTGATAAAACAGCTGCTCAGTGTTTACTTTGGAGAGTGCAATTTGTTCACCTGGAGGAGTGTTAGGTATGATTAACTCATTTTTTAATTCAGCTTTTCTTTTCCAGTCGTTTCCCACTGTTAAAATTCAGGTGTTTGATCTGAGGCTTCATGGTGGCAARTGGACTTTCTGTTCAAAGTCCACTTTGCTCCCCGCTGTCCCCACCTCCCTGCAGCTTCTGAACACCAGGCCAYGATAACAACCACTCTTTTATGGAGTCATTTTTAAGCCAGTTAAAAATGCCATTTCAGTAGATTGCTCTATTTGAGTTAGAAGGAACAAGCTGTATCTTTTTTATTGCTTTTGACTGGTGAAGTGCAAGGTTTAGGCCGTGTTTCATGTGGGCTATAAAGTTATATTAATGTGTTGGTTAGTGGTCAGAAKTTCTGTATGTGTAACTAATGCGTAAATAGGAAAAATTCCCTGTGGCAGAGAGGTCATGATGTCTTCTCTTTTGTTGCTTCCCTTGCTCTTTGGAGAGTTGCTTAATCTTTTACGCAAATTCTCATTCCTTAGACAGAAGTGCAGTGGTGGTGTTTGGTCTGTGGGGTTTTTTTCTCAGAACATCCCAAAAGCTRTAAATTTCTATCTTGCCATCTGGGAAAATAGGAGACAATTCTTTTGATTATCTATGCAAGAAGATAAGCTAGCAGAGGGGAAATAGTCATCCCTACTTGGTAACTCTTTCATTCTCAGAGTGGTGTCCTCCTTCTGAAGGGGCTAGAACCATCAGAGAATAGAGGAAATTAATCAAATCCTGATCTCCACTTATCTCCATCAATCAGAGCAGCAAGAACAGCCTGTTCTCTTTCAGGCTGTTGTGACTTCCCTCAAAAAAAGAGGGAAGAAGACAAGTGCCTGGGGCAGGCAAGGAAATTGAGCAACGTGCTGAGTTCCCTTTTTATGACTTCCAGTGACCATGTTTGCCCCTATGCAGCTTACATGGTTTGGGTAGTCTAAGGAYGAATAGCTAAAAATTAAAATGCATGGAGGAATTTGAAGAGATTCACTTGTGTGAGAGGGTCAGTACAAAGCCATTGCAACGCGCGGGACTTAAAAGACATTTTCAATAGGACTTGAAGCAAAATATAATAGGCCAGAATTTCTCAGAGCAGGGAACCAGATTGCTGGGCAGGGTGAATTTTCCAAAGAAAAATATGGGATGAATATCACCCATAATGGTTATTTAGCAGGCTAACTGCTGTCATTTTTGGCTCAAAGGTTGTCTTTAAACACAGGGAAGCTCTGACTATTTTATCACAGACACGAACTTACTTCTCCTATGAAATATCCTACAAGAGAAGGATGTTTTACAACAGAAAGTCGTAGATTGCAGAACCTGTTGTTTTTGTCTTACTATTTGCATACAACACCATATTATTTTCTAGRGAAAATGATAGGCTATTTACAGACAAACCAGACAATCAACTGCAGACTGTCCAAAYTAAAATAAACAACAATTACATAGCACTTATCTCTTTAAAAGGATTGTTTAAAGTTCCTGGATTTCAGGGAATAAATGATGCAGGAGATGATGGAAGAAGRTTTTCAAATTCATAAAAGTATCTTTGATGTTTTTTATTATGTTAGTTTGGAATACTGAAGGGAAAGAGATGAAAGTTAATGTGTTGATTTATATAAATTATTTGATCAGTCCTTGCGTGGGAAAACACAGTTGTTTCTCCCTCTGCCCATGCCTCCATTAGATTTTACTGAGCAAATTCATATTTGCTTAACATATCCCTGGGTAGCTCTTGCATGAATTGAGCCAGAAAAACCACTTAACTTTATAGGATGCTGAATCCCGGTATCAAAAGTCAATAGGGTATTTTCTCTTAGTAGCTTTGCATTTACTTTAAAAGCTTCCCTTCACCTGGAAATAAGGCCTGTCCATATCTTCACAAAGTAGGTGTTCCCTGACACTAATGCAGTGACTGACACTACCGAAARTAATAGTCCCATTCCCTCTGCAGCCAGGAGCTCCTAAATCTGCTTTTCGTTATCAGTATAATGGGGTTGGATATATTTTTAAAAGGTGGTGCCTATTGATTACTTAATGGAAAAAGTTAGTGTGGAGAACTGCTGAAGCAGCCCTACTCAGCGCAAGCAAGACCATTATCTAGAACAGTGGAAATCATCCTGTAACCCTTATTAATATTTAATAGGGATGAAGCAACACTGAAGTACGCTACAAAATAGCCCAAGGCTCCTGCACATGTAGGATATAAGGTTGTTTCAAGGGTCAGGAAAGAAAAACTGATTTCCCTGTGCTCAAGCTTTTTATGGGTAAGACCAACACTAAACAATGTTTTCCTTCTTGCTCCTTTTAAACTACTTGCAGCACATCTGCACTTTAATATACACTTATTCCTACTAGACATATTGAAGTGATGGAATGCAGCAGAAAGGTCAGTGTATGTTTAGAGATTGCTGAGACTGTTTTATACTTTCCCAATATTGCTGTGAATCCCAGGCTGCCTTCCTGTCCCTCCCTCTCCATGCCGCAGGGCACATTTGGCTGGGTTGACGAGCTAGTGAAAGGTGTTAATCCTGTCTAATAGAACCATAATCCTCAGGGTTGTGTTTTTTATATCATACTATTGAGCTAACCCCTTGTCACAGGTTGATCTTCATCGACTTAATAGAAAAGTTCTTTATGGGAATTTTAGATAAAATTAAGTGTACCATTCAAATTGTTGTTTCCAATTTCACAGTGTAAAATAAAACAAATAAACCACAATGTTTAGCCATCAGAGATTTTACAATCAATTAAGAGAAGAGCGGTGAGATTTTTGTATTTTCTTTTTTTTTTCCTTCCTCAGTGAATAGTAAATGGCATTTTAGTTGTCCAAAAATATTCACAAATCTGGGTCAGTTTCTTCAAATAACCTTTGGCTCRAAATATTTTTCAGGTTAGATATGGCCAGAAATATAAGGGTGGGGGGAGAGAAAAGTATGTTATTTTTCTTTTAAGATACACTCTTAGAATATGAGCCAAAATATGGGTAGACTTTCCTCTGACTCTGCTGAGGCTCCCRCTGCTATGCCCACATTCATTTTTTGGGGGAGGTGGCAGAGCTGGTTAATAAATGGAAAACAGGGAAATATATCAAGGAGGGATCTCTCCTTAACTCCTCTGGAAGCAGGTCCATGCCAGCATTAATTGTGAGAAGGCAGGCAGAGGCACTGGCTCCCAAACCAATCCTTTGCTCCTCCTCTTTGGTTGCCCAGGGGATGATGCGCCTCTGCTKCTTCTGAGGCTCCCTCATGACAATTCTTGCTTGGTGGGGAAGATTGAATGCTGTAATAGGAAAGCCAGGAGCTCACAAGCCTTTTGAGGCTTGTGAAGTTCCTGGATGGACAGCAAAAGGAGGGAGCGGGAGATGCCAGGTGAGGAGGGCACAGGGGGTGCTTTAGAAACCTGGRCAGAGGAAAAGATGACTCATGTGGCTGGGGGTGGGGGAAGAAAGCAATGGAACAAGGAACTAGTTTGGCTGAAATCACATGGGCAAGGCAAAAGGATGAATACGTACAGGAAAAGCTGTAGCCCAGATAGTCTGAAATCACTTATTAAATCAGCCAGGATGCATTTATTTTGTGGTTTCCTTTTACTTCARTGGTTTGCTATTTAGTTCAGTGGTTTTTTTTTCCTTCAGAGGGGATTTTTAATACTCAAAAATAGACAGATTACAATGCATCACATATAATAGTAAGCTCTGCTCAAGAACTCTCATAATGCTTTGAAGACTTTATTTTGGAATGGAAGAGGGAAGTACTTAAAAAACCCCAAATCATTCTGGATTTAGCTGGGAGTCTTGGTGAAATAAAACATAAAAATATGTTCTTGAAGACACTGTAGAGTGGATAATTGTTCAAATTCTGGCTGTTAGTAGGGCCACACTTAAAGGGACTCCAGACTTGTCATCAATGCCAATTTTATGCATTTTGCCACCATGAGCAGTACAGTGTCAGCCTGGGCATGTCTGACAGGTATTTCTGAATTATCTCGCTCCTCAAAATCTGCTGTGCCACTTCCCTTCCTTCAAAGTCATTTATCCACATGCAGAAAGAGTAAAATGCAGAAGGAAGTAAGAGTAATCTGTTCACTGTCTTTTTGCACAGCTCAGGTGATGCAGCTTTGCTATGCCAAGTAAAGCTGTGGCACAGAGGAAAGTTGTACCCATTTATGTTTAAAAATCAGACTTTCTAATTGGAAAGTTGGGAAGAAAAGCACAAGGCCTGCCCGATTATTCGGTCACTTATGCTCTCTCCACTGTGTGCACTTTGGAGAAGATGTATTCCTAATCCTCAGCATTTCTTGTTGATTCCTGATGGCAAAGAACCATAAATAATGTCCCTAGCTGCACAAGTACATTGTATAAATTCCACAATTTGCACCGCCAAAACCAAGTCTATTTCTTGTATCATATTTATGAAACTACCTTTTTTTTGAAACTCATGAACGATGGTCTTTCTTTCAAATAATGCATGGCYATTTATATACCTATTATATAAATAATGTGAAACAGATGTAGAAGGACTCATATAATCATATCCATTAACTGATTTGTATTTGAAGCAGTATTGTTTCTCTTACTCATTTTTCTGCTTCTGGCTGTACAGCCACAATTTTTTTTTTTTTTTCACAGTCACCTAGTTTGTTTCTAGCTGGATTTAGCAGTTCATGGTCCACTGATAGGGGAGGGATTTTTAACACAAACAGGCGTCTTTGACAGTTTTATTTAAGACTTAATAACAGAAYAAAGCAAAACATCACCAGTGACTCAAGGTTTGTCTTCTTTTCTTTTACAGCGCACCAGCAGCTTTGGAAGCTTTGACCGTTTCAGGCATCACTCAATATCAAAGGCAGATGATTCAGCTGAGGTCTGTACAGCACAAACTTTAAATTTCTGCAGTTCACTTTCCCATAGCAATTGCAAAAATATTGGGAAGTTATTGTGTAGATTTTACACTGGTGAGAACTTTTCTCATGTTCCTGGATCTGAGTGATTGAGGCCTTGCCAAAATGAAGAAGAGAATCACACCTAAAATTTGGCACTTTGATGTGAAAATTAGAAACAGTTTAAAAAAAAAAGTGCACTTCACATTGGTGTATGCCCAAAGTAACCAGCACTTTACAAATAAACCACAAATGTCACACTTCTGATTTCAAGACCTCTGCAAAAATTGCCTCAACTCTTATTTGTATTAGGGACAATAAATAATGATAAACAACATTTTTTACCGTAAAATGTATCTTCCTTCTGTCATTCACACACCAAGTATTGTGTTGCAAAAAGTATTGTGTTGCAAATATGTTTAGGTACGGAGTTTCCAAGCAAAATGGCCGTGACTGAATTTTGTCATGCTAACTGTGTTAGTGTCCTTAATATTTCCCTGTAATCCCTATTCCACTGTGCTGCATTTTATTTTCGTGGCTAGTTATTGCTTACTTTTTGATTTCAAAACAGATATGTGAGCTGGAGACTATAAGTGACATTGGGGAAGCAGTACAAACCAAAGCAGCAAACAATGGAGGAACTCTGGGCAAGAAGATGAGAGCCATTTCACTTACCATGAGGAGAAAGATGGGTAAAAAATACACCAAGGCACTGTCCGAGGAGATGGTAAATAACAGTCAAAGAGCTTTGTGTTCGTTGAAAATGAATGAGAAGTAAAATATGCATTTTTTCTGTTCAGGTTTCAACTGTCCTCAGTTGTGACAGTCCACAAAACCAGGGTAACAACATATTCTGAATTAAGCCAGCTTTTGGTGTGCACCTGCTCTTTTATGTGCATTTTAGTGTACACACAAATCACATAGTAAGAGCCCAAGAGAGTCATAGGAGTTTTACATCATTTAATGTTGCTTTTTTATCATGTATGAGCATGTGTGTAGRAGCACAAAAAACCTTCTCATGTGGACACAGGGGAGCACTGGTTGAACCTCACTATCAGTCTGATACTCTGTACAAAAAGCTTCATTAGAAGAATTTATCTTCCAATACAAGAATTATTTCTGAAGTCCATTTTGTAAAGGTCAGCCAGCATCCTAGAGAATTCCAGCTCGTATGCCTTATCTCCTTTTGCCTCATCTAATCTTAGTGAAACTATCTTTATTAAACATAACATAATCTTCCACATACTGCAAACCCTGTTTTCTCAGTGCAGTTGTGTCAGTATGTTCCAAATTTTAAAAATATAAGGGAAAAAAATTGTCACAATTAACAATCCTAAAAAATCTAGCCAGTCTACATCTGCAATATCAAGTAAGCAAGGTAAATAAATCAGTTTCTACTTTCTCACAAGTAGAAAATTGTATTTCACAGGATACCTTGAAATAGTTTTTGAAGGTCGAAGACAAGGATCTCTATCTCATTATTTTTTTTTCTAAAATGTAATCCATGATCCTTATATTATATTTGTATATTTRCTTTCTGCACATTTAAAGTAACAATTCCCATGACAGAAATTCAATGGATTATCTGGTTGGACGCACACATGTAGCATGATCTTCATTCCTGCAGGAGATGATGGCAATCAATGCTGGCCTCCTGCTGATGAWTCTATGGGTTATACTGCTGGCTGGTGTAACAAGCACAGTTCTTGTTGAAAACCAGCATAATTCTCATTTCAGTGCTATGCCTGAGCTGTGCTTGTACTTTGCACATGTACCATCATCTTTGCTTCACTTCAGCATCTAACTGCTGAATAACTTATTTTTACCGAAATATAATGTGCTGAAGGAAGCTTCATTTGCATCAGAATATCACAGACACTGGCAACATGGTGAATTCTGCTGAAAAATCCCTCCCTTTGAAAGGTCATCACTATTTCATTTATCTGTTACATCGTCTCTAACTTACCTGAGACTGAAATATGGATCTTACTGTTTTGARCAGGCTGTGATTCCTGAGGTGTGATTTATTGGTATCATCTCAAGGGGCCAATTTCATACACCATTAGACTTTGTGAGAGAAACATGCACCTGTTAATTCTRAAGTGCACTGGATTTTGAGGCCAGGGTGTTTGCTGGGCAGTGTGGTGAGCACGGTGCTAGAACACACCAGTGCCCTACGTGTGTGCAAGCTGTCCCCAGCCTGCCACCCAGMCAACACCCTCTTCACAAGTTCAGTCTCAAACACAGCTGTGCCAGCCAGTTCTTCAGAATTCACCTGCTTTTCTGTATTTCCTTCTCTGGAGACAAGCAGACAAAATCTTATCAGATTGCCKACGAATTTCCTGTTACAAGCTTTCAGCTCTGCCATGCTGTCTTGCAGTCTTCCTGGCTTAGCTGTTTGAGCAGGGTTGGGATGAGGTGAGTGGGACAGAGACAAGACAGGGAATTTCTCCAAGATCATAAAACACTAGGGGTGATTGTTGGGCATGGTTAGTACCAGGCACTAATTTCTAAAATGCTTTCTCTCACCAAGTAGTTTTTCATTYAGTACACTGATGAGCTAATCTCCAATGATGCTTTGAAACAAACAAAAAATATTTCTCTCAAATACATTTCTTGGGGGTTAACATTTGATTTTTGTGTTAAAGAATGAAGAGGGAAAAGATGACAGTGATCCTGGTGGTGGAACACACACTGAGAAGGTCTCCCTGAAAACCAGTGACTCTTTGGAAAGTCTCTATAGCCTGAACAGTGGCCAGAGCTCATCTAGTAAGTACAAGACACCTATGCTTCTTATCCAGTGACTGAATCAATACAGTTATTGTTTACGTCTGTGAAATCAGAGCTGGTGATCAAAAATGGGATGGTASAGAGCTCTTCAGTCTGACAGACAAAAGTGTAATTTGTTTAAGTGGGTAGCAGCTAGGGTAGATACAGTTCTCTCCAGAAATAAGTTGAGTGGTTTTAWGAGTGGAAATACCAACTTAAGAAAAAAATTAGGATGGAATTTATGGGATGTTGCTGGCATACATGCCATAATWTTTTTTTGTGGGGTTACCATTGCTGTAGTGCTGGTTTGCAGTCACTGGGTGCAGCCACACAAGCATCCTTTCCTGGGRGAATGGCTGTGAGTTCATCCTTTGCCCTGCAGACGTGGGGCAAAGTCTCTCTGAGATGCTGGAATGTGAGTCTGACCTGGCCGTCTCAGGCCATGATGCAGGGAGACACAGCCCATCTGAAACACACTGAAAACCCTCCCCCATCAGGGCAGTCTGGGTCAGAGGGCAGAGGAGTCTCTGATGGGAAATGTGCCTCCAYCTCTCTCTCTCTGTGTTGCTCTGCTGTGGACATTTGCTGAGTGTCAGGGCACAGCTATCCCTGGTGACACTGCTGTGCCACCCTGCAGGCRCCACCTGAGCCCTGAGTGCAGACTGGAGCTGCAGTCCAGACAATTTGCACTTAGAGTTCATCTGGCCCTGAGATGGAGCTGGGCACTTAAGCAATCACCTCAAACAAAACCATTTTTATGATCATTTTCTATGACGTGATTTGTGAAAATCGTATATGGAGTTTACTTCCAACACACTGCTGCTCTTATCTAAAAACATATTTGGATGGGATATTGCAGAGCTTGCTCAAATTTGCTTGAATTACTCTGCTGATATTTTATTGCTCAACTTGGATAAAATGACAGGCAGAAATGTTGATAAGATTAAAATTTCCCTCTGCAATGCAGGTTCTTTTGATGTTTCAGCTAGCTCTGGAATGAAATAAAATAACTTCTACAGTACTTGTTTTCATTCCTCTGAATAAACAGGAGAGGTTCAGCAGAATTAATTCCCTAAATTGCACTTTTAGGGTACATTTTATTAATCTGCAGAGGTAATATTTCAAAAAGTCTGTAAGCAAAATGTGTAGAYTATTAGTATCATCACCAGAAAAAGATTACTGTAGGGAAGGTATTAATGAAAGATCTCCTACCCATTTTCTCCCGTCTCTTGTGGCATGATTTTTATTGAATGTAGTTACCCTGGAACGTGTCAAACCCACCAGAACACACTCTGCCTCTGATTCTGTGGTTTTGAACACTCTGCTCTTGGCTGTGTGCAGAGCTGCATGTCTGGGCACRGGGTGCAGGGTGTCTCAAGCTGCCTCTCTCTCAGGTGGGGTGACGAGCTGCTCCGATGGCACGAGCAACAGGGACAGCCTGCGCTTTGATGACGAGGTGCCCTACAACGGCCCCTTCTGCGGCCGAGCCAAAGTCCACACCGACTTCACACCGAGCCCTTACGACACCGACTCACTCAAAATCAAGGTAAGGCAGGCACCAGGATTCCTTCTTTCCCACTAACAGTGCCAGTGGATGGCATTTTTTACCTGTGAAAATACATTTAATAGTGAGTTTTAAACTGTTGAAGCATTGGAACACTCGAACAGCAAGGCCAATCAGGTTTTTCAATGCTTCTGTAAGGACTTAGTTCAGACAAAGCCACCTGCTGCTCAAGGCTTTAAGGCACARATTCCAGGTAGGTGCCTCCTCATGGTATCTACCTACATACCCCAGCTTTCCTCAGAGTAAAACACGTGTTGCTCTCCCCATACATAATCTGGAGTAAGAGAAGATAAAATCTCATTGAACATGAAGTTGTCTCCCCAGTTTGCTAAGGCACAACCAGGATATATCCRCCGCTCAGTGGCACCCAGTGCCTTTAATAAAAACAGTTTGCCTTTTCATTAGACTTTGCTTAAGGCCTGCCTTTGAGCTATGAACTTTCTTCAGCCCAGACGTGGCAGGGGTATCTGAGCTGTGAGTGAGGAAGAGGAGCAACAAACATGGGCCCCCCTGGCCCTTCAGATGTCTGTACTCATGTCTTACTCAAGTCTGTAATCTGGCCTTCTCTTCCCTCTTTGGAAGAGCCTTCATATCCAGACTCTATTCACACTTCAGCCTCTTTTCTTCTTCTTTACAGCCTTTTTGCCAGATCCTCAGCTGTATCTCTCACAGACTTCCTCTCCTCCTCTCTGGCCCACGTGAGAGCTTGCGGTCTTCACCACTTGCTCTCCACTTCCACCCATGTCTGGGGCATTTCTCTTAAAACACTTTAACTGTTTTAGTTAGTTTAATTAGTCATTTAGTCATTAGGTATATTGGAATTATAAACTAATACTTAGGGTTGAAATCCCCTATATTTGTCACACAAAATTTTAGTACCCTGAATCTGAATTCAAAGTGCCTCTGCAGCTTGGCTTAGAGCCACTGTCTTATCCTTATCTGCATCCACATCTGAAGCTCCTGCGACTGCATGAGTGTGTAGAATAACATGTGTGCTTATACAGCTTCAAACAAATATATTTTAGTTTACATTTCAAATGTGCTCGTTGCTCTGAGCTCTTTATTCTAATTAAACCAGGWCACCAGCTCACAGTCAATTTTATATTTGGATTTGTACCAAAACTAKGGTGACCACTTGACTTGCTGTTCCTTGACCAGAACAGAAAAGATGTGAAAGTCTTGGAGCTGTGAACACATCTTAACAAACTGRGTTTGATTTCTAACTTTGTAACAGCATCCCAAATAAAGTAGGCATTTGTTGGATAACCCTTCAAAGGCTTTCAACATTTTTCTCTGCTATGTGCCAAGAAGAGAGGGCTCATTTTTTGAGGTCCTGGGAGCAGGTTGTGTGGGGTGACTTTGTAAGAGTCTTTTTACTATGAGAATTACTCAGAGTGACCATTTTTCTGAGCTGAGACCTTGGTTTCCACAGTGTCACAGTGAACACCTTTACCAAAAAGCCCCCTTGAAGTAGCTGTGTTGTCAACTGTTTTAGCATTCCTATTTGTTAAGGGAGTTAAATGTTCTTTATTATCTTTAAGAAATGTAGCCGGTGTATTTTACTATAAAATGTATAGGAGCCCACCTTTCACATAKATCTGTTATCTGTTTTTGAAGACCCTTGAGAGGCTAGGTAATAAGATTATTCTGTAAATGCTTTGCCACACATTTGAAAAATAACCTTACAGTAATCCCTTCCTTTTTGCCAAATCTATGCCCACTGCCCATGACAAAACTGGTGATGCAACCCCATCCCTTTTCAGGGACCAAGCGGAGCACAAAAATAGTCAGAGGGGCTGCTTATGCTGACCTCTCCTTCACAAAGGTTTGGAGATAAGGATACATTTTCTGTAGTTATTTTCCTGGGATTTTATAAAAGCAAAGGCACTAAATCTAGGTAATTAAAAAAAGTTAGTTCACACTGACTAGTGCTGGTTTTGGTCTACAGAGGAAAAGCTACATATAACAAACCAGAAGTGTAAGCAGTGGTGTGCTTTTTTTTATTTTTCTAGAAAGGAGACATCATAGATATCATCTGCAAAACACCCATGGGCATATGGACTGGCATGCTGAACAACAAAGTAGGAAATTTCAAGTTCATTTACGTGGATATTATCTTGGAGGAAGAAGCTGCACCCAGAAAGAGAAACCCACACAGAGGAAGCAAAAGGACCAAGTCTAAAACATTGCAAGAGCTCCTGGAATGCGTCCACCTGCAGGTCAGCCAACGCATTTCCCAGCTCTGTTTGAAATGTTCCCTTTCTGTGCACTCGGGTTTGAATGTCATTYACAGGCAGGAGAAAGGCAGCTTTCAGCAGTTTTGATGTCAGCAAAGCAAAGCAGAGCAACCTCGTGCCTGTCTTTTATCTGATGTGAGCGGCTTACAGAACCACATTTTACCGCATCACATGGCAGGGCTGGGAGACTCCACTCACACAGGGACACTGGTGGCTTGTCAGGTCAGCCTGGCTGCAATTGTGTCCCTGAGCAYAGGAGATGTGTGGCTGTGGACACTTCAGGGACAGGGCTGCAGTCTGAGTCCAGTGCCAAAATTGAGAATTTGTRTTTGTAATTTCTCGTGATCTTTAGGGAGCCAGAGTGGTTTTGCACTAAGCTYATGGTGTGCCTCTCCCTCTCTGCAACCCTGGATCCTGACTGAGTGTCAAAGTGTAATGAGGTCATGATTTACAAGTAACATTTTTAATAAGGGTAATTGCTTTGCTGCTGATGCAAACACTCCTTCCCCTGGAGCATGCACAGAGTTTTGTACTGAGTTGACACAGCTCAAGGGCCAAGGGCTCCCTCAGCTCCTCCACCTTGCTGGTCTCGAGGGGCTCCTCCTGTGCAAAGCCAGAGCACTCCATTCCTCAGAGTCCCTCCTGGGCCCAGTGTGGGAGTGACCCACAAAATCCAGACGCTCAGCAGATTAAATAAYTCCTGACAGGGTCTGCCCTGGTCCAGTTTGCCGCTGGACTGTTCTACAGGCTGGGATGGCCAGGAGGACTTCCAGGCATCTCTGCCTCTGYCCCCTCTTGCTCTCCACCTCTGCCAAAGGTGAGTCAGTCAGACTGGAGAATRGAGCCCTTTTCAACCTGGCCAAAAAGTAAAAGTGAAATTCTGCCTATTCCTCTACTAAATATAGTGCTTGTTTTCATGGGATGATTTGCTTGTTTGCTTTTGTAGGAATATGCCTCAACCCTCTTGCTAAATGGCTATGAAACTCTAGAGGACTTAAAGGATCTACAGGACAGCCACCTGATCGAATTAAATATTTCAAACCCAGAAGACAGGGCAAGATTGTTATCAGCAATTGAAAATCTCCAGGAATGTGACAGTAAGTGAGATTTGTTAAGAGTCATATGCCTTAGTCTCTTAACCAAAACAGAGCTTATTCCAAACAGCTCCAGCAAAGAATTTTCTTTAATTTTTTTAAACAACATTCTACAAGTAATTACAGATTTGTTCTTCCCTAACTTCATCTCACACTTAAATCCTTATCCAAATTAGCTTTTTCTTGTGGGAAGGTATTATTAAAAAAAAAAAAAAAAAAAAGTCAACCAAAAACCCACTAATAGCTGGTCTGCTTTCTTCTGTCAAAATTAATCTAACTTGTGTTTCAGGTGAGTTTCCAAGAGGTGTACACATGGGGTGTGTATATGCACATGTCTTGCTCACCATTATATTTTTTTCACTTGTTTCCTTTCATTGGGAGTGGAAAAACTAGGATATGGAACAGAAAAACCTTTTCTTCTGATATTTGAATGGTGTTTCCAGTCTGACTTTTCAGGTTTTGAATAATTTATGTCAACTTTGTAGAAACTACAGCTGAGCATCTATTTAATTAGGCACTCAAAACAGGAGATGTTTTTGTCTTCATTAATGTTTGTGCATATTCCCCCCTATGCTGAACAGTTGTATCATCAAATGTGCACTTGCAACTGAGAAGCATAGGAAAGGGAGAGAAGGAAAAATGTATTCCTGGGAAATTTTAATATCAATTTTTGTCACACATCCAGTTATTATCTCCTCRGTAGGTAGGCAGCCTTCAATTTTCTTGCTGAATGTTTGGGCTTTTTTTGGAAGCCCATTTGTACATTCAGTTGTTCTGCTCTTATTCAGCTTCCAGGGAAAGGTAAGGCTCTTGCAAACATGTTGGAGTGGCGTTAGAAATGTTTTCTTTGCCCTCCAGGTTCAGAAGTTCTTTCTGGTCTGTAGCTTTGCAAGATGACAGGTTTGAAAAGAACTCTTGAAGGGCTGTCTATGTAGAAAAAACAATTGAAAGAGTGAMTTCTTGAAGAAAAAGGGKTTTTTCAGGAATTCTGTTGCAGAGATCTACCTGGAAATCATCTGAAAATTATGTATATGTGTCACATATACTGAGCATGGTGTATTCTTTGTGGGAACCAGCTTTGTTGTGCTTTCTGCACCTTTTATTGTGAATGTTTTTTAATATTTAACACCAGAAAAATCATAAAGAAAAATGTTAGACTGTAATTTTGCAGCTTCGCATCAGTGTGAAAGCCAAACCGACACATAACAGTTTCTAACAGACCACAGGAGAACCAAACTATTCTGTAGTGGTGAGAATATGGTTTGCTGTTTATGTTCATGGAGTTAAAAAAGCAGAGCAAGCAGCTTTCAATACTGAACCTCTTTTCTGAAGGCGTCTTAACACTTAATATTCTACATAGTCCTCTGCAAGGACCAAACCTAACAAGGTTCTTACATGTCCCATACACTGAAAATTAATAAATTTACCTTTATAATCCACATTGGGTTTTTCCCATACTGGCAACATAAGATTAAGTAACTTCTCCAGGCAAAACAGTGCCCATGATGTTATCTGCATGGTAATCCMATAGTTCAAAGTCTTGTAACAGTTCTGGGAATAATAACATTAAATCTTATAAAGTGGTCTATGCTTCAAAATCAGTGATGACACTGTAGTCTTATTTCAAGAGGTGAAATGAGTATTTGTTTCACATGCACTTTAGATAGGTAGAACRAATCTTTCCAGTATTCAAATTCAGTCAAATAATTTTCCCAGAATTAATGAATTCTCAGGAGACCAGAACCACAACATCTTTAAATGCCATGCCAGCTGCAAGCATTCCTTTAAGTCTAGCTGAGTTTCGTAAGACTTATGTATATTTTAAGGTAAGCCATGAATAAATACTGTCCTAGTTTGAATCTTGCATCAGGGCTGAATCAAATCCTTGYCTTGTCTGGTTGCGAAAGGATCAGAGCGTTTGTCACGTGACTGGTAAGGACAGGATTGAACAACCTGTGCTAAAAAGGAGGATCCTARAGACTAAAATGGATAGAAGCTATCTGTTAAGTTGTTATAACAAAAGACAAGGCGTCAAGATGATCTTGGGGATAAGCTCAGCATGAGTTTGACGTTATAGGAATCATTTGACCTCTTTGTCCTTCTGTCAGTCACATTGGAAAATTGGGTTGAAAGAGCTGGGTGCTACTGTGAAAGTGAATTCTGCATCAGGACTGAACTTTCCTGGGTCAATATTTTTTTTTCCTAAATGGGCATGGCTCAGTACAGCATAAATGATTTTTTAATTAAAATTGATTTTGTGCATTGCTTAGAAGTGAGCTGCATAATTACCCACAGCTACAAAGTAATCTGTTTACAGGCCGAGGGTATTCTAGATAGAATTTCGGCAGGTAAAAAGTTCACTTTTTTAATAAGCTTTATGAAAAAAAGTAAGCTAAGGCCATAGACTGCATTTACTGTTCCAAACCCATCTTTCTCACAGAGCTGAGAAGACTTCCATGTCTTCATTCCATTCATGTTTCCATGAAGTACATGTTTGATTAATGGATGAAGGGTCAGGTGTAGCCCAGAGTTGAAATACAAGGGTTTCTGAGTTTTTGTAAATTATATTATTCAAAACAGACAAATGTGCTGGAACACAGCCTCATTTTACTAGATCCTCCTAGTAGTAGAACATCCTTGGTAGTAAAACCAAGATTTCATATTTCTTTAATGTGAAATCTGATCTTGTGAGATGTCCAGAGGTTTTTACAGGGCTTTTAATTTCTTTTTCATTCMTTGGCTTTTTCTTCACATTTATTGTATGTTATACTAAGTAATTTCTTCATAACATGTACTTGTGGTGTATAATTAATTTTGCAGAAAAGACATTTATTCAGTTTTCTAACTGCAGCAGTAGTTTCCACATTAATGCTTCCTAAAGCCATACAAAATATAGGATTTCTGGCAGTGACATTGTTTTAATCTTACATTCTATTTAGACCTGAATGAATTTGAAAGGAAAAATTTTACCCATCTTATACCATGAATTAAAAAGTAAGTTTTATTTAGAAAATGCTACCACATAGTGTTTTTTTAAGCAGATTTTTTTCCTAGTACTGCTCTATCTTCTTTCTACCTTTCCTGGGAGTCCAGACCTAAATTCATCATCTTCAAGTATTTCACAACGAAGGGCTATCCTACAACTGCAAGGACTTTTAAGCACCTCATGACCTTCCCCCAGATCTCAGATATCMTTTTAGATTTTCTATGAGTTGATCAGACCTATGTATTTGGGCAAAATTCTTGGTTTCCATGAATTCATGGCTGTGGGAAAAAAAAAGTCTTTTTCATAAAGTATTTCTWAATAGCTTTCTATTCTTCTCCCAGATGGCTTCTAGACAGGAGATGGATGTCTGTGCTTTTGTAGGATGCTATTTTTAAAGTGAGGCAGTTGCTGGATGGTTAATGAATAAAGTAATAAAAGAAATTTGGAACTTTTCTCTTGACCGTTTCCCAGGACACACGTTTTTGTGTGTGCGAAATAGGCTTGATTGTCTCCTCACTTAGATGATTTAAATCAAGAGGTTCATCCCTGAAGTCCAGTGGGTTACACTAGTCCAAAGCTATTCTGAGTTAAAGAAGAATTAGACTTCCATTAGATATGTGTACACAGTTCATTTTATGGGAAAAAAAAGCCCCAAAAGGTGAATATGTGCAATTTTGGGGATAATATTTTACACTTATCTCCCCAAATCCATTTCCTCAGTTTACTCTTCATATTTCAGGGCAGATTATACTGTAAATTCCACTACCAATACCAGATAAGGTTTGTTCTTTATGTATTGCACTCGGACAACAAGACAGGAAATAAGGACACAACTTCCAGTTCTCAGTCACATTCCTAACACAAGAATCGAGCTCCACAAGTGCCATTTCACACTGGGCAGTCCCTTTACGTACATGGGATCACACAGTATCCTGTCAAGGTCAAACAGTGCTCAAAGACAAYCTCCCCTTCTGCACTGTGCTACAACTCATTGGCCTGGACATAATATTGCCAGATTTCCCAAGGAAGCTCATCTTTGCATGACTATTAGCATTTTTCAACTTTTTTTTTCCAGGCACATCTGTTTGCTTCCAGATTTTAGATAAAAAAAAAGAAGCTTCACATTTCTTTTTTTCACCCCAAGTTCTCACATCTATTCAATAACTTCTCTCTCACAAAAGCTATGCCACTGATTTCAGTGAGTGCACTACTGTATATTTGTAAATATCTGCAAAATATTTTGTCTTTTGARTACCCAAAGTATTGCACAAACCACTTCAGGTTTCTCTGCGTCTTGAGAATTGCCTCCCTTTACTGCTTCAAAATGATCCTTTCTAAGTTTGATATTTGTGAGATCCCCTTTCCTTTTCACACTTAGATGGTCTGTGATACAKGGGCTGTGTACACACGTAGGAGGTCTGGTTTCATCCTCCAGGACTCGCTTTGTTCAGTGGGGCCAGTGACAGGGCAAGGACCAGTGGCCAGAAACAACAACACAAGAAGTTTTCCTTCTTTTGGTCCAAGACAAAATCCAAGCCTCCTGCCACTCATCAGGTTTAAACTGACATAAACTCACAAGAGTCAGTGTGACCTCTGTGCAGTCTTGAGCTGAATTTCCCCTAAACCCAAGCTTAAAATGCTTCCCTAATCAGGACTTTAACCTCATTACAAAGGGGAAAAGCGCTGGTGAAGGAAAAAAGAAATCTATCCCTGCACGTGTCCTGCACATCTAAGTCATTGAATAACAAAAACTCATTTTAAAGRTCTAAACAGTGAGGAGGAAGATAAGAGATGCATCACACATCTCTTACCAAGGCTAAAGGGCTCCCTTTTTTTTCAGAAGTCTGAATATAATCCTACCGTCCAAAGGAGTACTGGAATATATGTGTCAAAATGATGCATATCTTGGGCTCTTCTGGCCATATCATAGACAACAGTGACTGAGAGCCATTTATCTTATGTGAAACTGCTTTACTGTAGAAAAATGATAGGACTTCCATTTGTTGATAAGATAGTTATTTCTGATGATTCCGCAACATCTAACGGCAGTTTAATTTTATCAATTCCTGTTTTCTGTGCAGYGTAGCTTTCTTCTGATGTCCAAAAGATTAAGGCAGCAAACCCACCTTTCTTAATGTGGAACTTGACCATGTAGAGAAATTACTTCAGGAAACTGAGTAGAAGAGCCAAGAGCTTAAAAAAGAAAAAAAAGAAAAGAAAAGGAAAGAAAAAGAGCAAAAATTGCTTTGCTTTTCTCACAAAACAACTTCTAAAATTGCATGCTATGTATATTTATAATACTCAGTATCCTGTTCAAACAGTTTAGTAGTTACTGCATAATATTTAAGGTTGCTTTAAAGAGAAAAAAAAGGCATCAAAGTTTGCTTTTAGTCTTTTCTTCTTAAAAATGGATGGGGAGGGGTGTTCTTCCAACTTTTTCTGCTTAGAATGAAAACCAGAAAATATAACATTTTTACTGTCTCAAACACCTGAATACTTCCASTTTTCAGTTTTTCATGTAAGAAAACCCAACTAGTGTTACAGGAAGTTTTATACATTTGTATGTCTTTTACTTATTTTCCTAACTGACCTAAATTCAGCTTAAAAAAAAAAAAAAAGAATTCTCAGTTCCAGGATTTCTGTGAATTTTTTTCTGAAACACACTAGGGAGATATTGATTAAAAAAAAAATTAGGATCTGTTGTTCACCCAGGCATCACTCAGATTATGTAGACAACTAGTTACAAGGCACTAATACAGTGACTGAGACTGCATTTTCCATTTAATCCACTGGTTACTCAGTCTTCTTGCCATTGTAAAACAAACAAAGTGGAGGGAGGCTCCCCTCTGACCTTGAAAATGTAAACAGGATTAACACTTTTTAGGTCAGAGCTTGCCAGGGCAGCAGATGATGCTGGAGCAGATGAAAAGGCAGCGAGCGGCTTTAGGCGGCCGAGGGGATTAGGGGGGACGGTCCTGGTGCTGCACAGCCCGGGTTCCCTCTGCCCTGGTGGGGTGGGATGGGATGGGATGGGATGGTGCTGGGGGCAGCTACAGACTCACTCGGGATCAGGTTTTACTGGGGCATCGCTGGTGTTTGTGCTGAATGCTTCTGTGGCTGCTGAGAGAGCGGGAATACCTTTACCGGGGTGATGCCTTTGTAATTCCTTCCTGACTYCAATCAGAAATCAATTGGAGCCTACATGATCAAATATTTTCCCTGCAAAGAGAGAGATAACATTTGACATGACAAACTGTGTTCTGTAAAGTGAGAAGGAGATCAAACAGTTACAGATATCAATTAAATCTGCTGCAACGTGTACTCCTTCACGCAAGTGCAATTAACTGTTAATTTATTTGGGAACAAGGTGGAATTCTTATTCCTTGCAAAATATTTAAAGTAATTACTTTTATTATTCTTCTAAATACATCTGGTTATGCCTACACCCTTAGACTTTATTCAAAAAATAACTAAGTTGAGACTTTGGATTATTTTCTTTAAAAATCAGATTTGTTTTTCCAATTTTTTTAGGCAACTGGAAGTTAGAAAATATTAAACAGATTTAATCAGGCCAAACAAATCTACAAGACTTCCATCAAGACCTCAAAATATTTCTCCATRTATCAAAATGCTTTGTGAAATAAGCTTGTTGAAATCTCACACAATGAAAAAGGTCTCAGAAGAAACTCTCCCGCTGTTCCATTTTGCTCTAAAAGGGTGAAACATTTCAGTTTTTCATTTCTAATTTATTCTTTGTTATTCAATACAATATAGAAAAAATCAAATTTAAAATCTTTCCCATTTTACTAAATGTTACGATTTCCAACAATTGAAAGAAAAGTCGGTATGAATTTTCTTTGTGGAGATTTAAAATTCTAGGAACTAAAATAGATTTAGATTTTGACACAGCATTAAATCCTTCATATCTTAGGACTGCCCTTCTGCCTGAACTTGTATTGAGACAGCTTAAATATGACTAAAGATCCAAAGTGAACTATTTAACCATGGAGTAACAAATCAAGTGAAAGAAGGGAAATTTCTTYATAAAAGCAAAAAGGTACTATTTTTCTGAAGGACTGAAAACATGGAGTAAAACCATCTGTTTCTTCTGAAATGTGTTCAGTTTGCTTTATTCAGAAAGCCAAACACAGTTTGAAGTAAAACTATGGCTACAGGAGGYTGATAACAGCACAAGAAAAAAAGTAGCAAAGGGAAAGATTTATATTTTACAGTTTATTTTCTTAAAGTATTTATTTACTGCGAGTAAACATGTACTTCACAGCCAGAAAACATGAACAGGATATTTAAAACCAGTACGTGTTAGAGTCATGAAATACAAGTAAACACGAAAAGTCACGAAAACACATGACACGTTTCCTTGAGCTTTTCTTGAGAGGTCTGTTGATACTCTTACAAGTTGCAGATTTTTTCATTTGAATAGATTAGTCATACAGTAGCTAAACAAGGACAAATTATTTGCAAGATAATTTGCTTCTACTCAGTCTTGTAAGAGTGTTCAAAAACCATGCAGCAGAAGTGAGGCATCTTAGCTTCCTGTGAGGTCTCTGTGTTTTGGAAAATAACCTTTTGGATATCAAGCTAAGCTTAGGAAGTTTCCATCAGCCACCCACTCGTGCTGAAAAGCTCTCAGAGCTTTAGAAAAGCTGGTTACCACATCCTCGTGCCAAACACTTCTGAGGGCCAGCACGTTCTCTCTCCCTGCACAGAGCACCTCAGGGGCTGGAGGCTGCTCTCCAAAGTCACAAACCTGCAGAGCAATGWGTTATAAACAGGGATTCATCCAGGGATACACGAGCACAGGAGGAGGAATGGCGCCATCCCTGCTGKGAATGGCACCTGAGAAACATCCAGAAGGAAAAAGATCAACCTCAGCATTAACTTGTTACGCTTAAGTAATCATCTTTTTAATTCTCTCACACTGAGGTTTCTGTTTCTGATGGAAAAAATATATTTAGTCGTGTAGATCACCAGCTCTRTTTCCGAAGTTCTTCAAGATCAGTCATGCTGCTGTCTCAACTCTTTCCCAAGGTACTTATTTTGACAAGTTTTTCTTTCTTTTTTTTCCTCTTCTAGTTGAACAACAGCAGAACAGTGAGGGAGGTCAGGAGACTCAGAACTTAAGCTCTCACCAGAGCTTTGACAAATCACAGTTAAATGACTGTCCAAGAGATTCCGGCTGTTACATCTCATCAGAAAATTCAGATAATGGTAAAGAAGAAGCAGACCCAGAAGCCCTGTCTGACATGGTGCAGTCAATAACAATCAGTGAGTCAAACTGATTCGGTCCTGCTGCTTTTCTGCAGATTTTCAGAAAAGACAATCACATTCGTCAGTGCAACAGCATGGAAGCAGAACACAGAATATTGTCAACACTGAAAATCTACTTTTATCTGATCCATGATGCTTTAAACTGTTTAATACGTGGACACTTGATAGCGAAATGCTAGTTGATAATAGGAATTTCTCACCTTTTTCTTTTCAATGAATCCACAGATATTTAAAAAAAAAAAAAGTTTATACAAAAGTATTTATAAATATTTGTACAGCAAATGCATTTTCTGTAACAATAGAGAATTTTTTAGGTTCATAATCTGGAGATGTTCATTTCTGGGACAGTTCAAAATGTAAATACTGTACATATTTATTTTAAAAATATATGGATAAATCACATTGTCTCTATTTCCATCTGTGTTTTGCTGATTTGTGTACAGAATGTATTTTCTTTGATATATCGTCATAATAAAAAAGCGGATACAGTCATACCCTACTTTGAAAAGTACTAAGCCATTTCTCATTAATACTAAAGCTGTTTCACACCACTTTTCTCCAAAATGAGCTCTAAAGTAGCCCATAATTTCCTGTACTTTTCCCTGGAGGCATGAGAGAACTRAAAGGTGAATGTGAATTCAGTTCTCTGCGTTCCTTTTCTTGTGGAAGAACAGAGCCATCCGAATGGCTTTTGCAGTGGCAATTTTTTTATGGTTATTTTCACACCTGTTCTCAATTGTCCCAAGCATTACGCAGAGAATGCAAGCTCAGAGAAAAAAATAATCAGGATCAAATGCTATGCTTTTCTGATAACTTTTTGTGAAGATGTTGCCTTTTGTGTGTGGTGTGAGGTTTGTTATTAGAGTATTTCTTTGTGTACAAAATTCAGAAGCTAACATGGTTATTGTGCATGATTGTCTTTCATACGAGATTTTATTGTCTTCTCCCAGTATATTTCACACTGGAATACCCTTTTAACTGCCTGTCTTTAGAATACTTCCTTCAATAATAAACAGAATAATGTGTTTAAGCCCTTTAAAAACTACTTGATTTTTAATGTGGTCATTACATTTCAAAGACTGCTCTCTTCCAAGAGAGTAACAGTAAATAGCAACTCCACTGAGCATTTTTAGCATGCATAATAATCTGTGTATCAAATCAATAGAGGGACTTTTTGCTCACTCATTAGTCACACAATTTTCATAATTTAAGGCATTTTGCATTTATGTTAAGAAGTTTCCACATGTTGCTGACAATTTGAAAGAAAATCACCTTCAGAAGAGATGAAGCATGGAAAGTTCTGCCCCAAAAACAGTATTTCTGAAGAAGCTATAAACAAATGGAAAACTTTTCTCCCTTTCTTTTACTTTTCCCCAATGTAAGTGTTTCCTGTACTTTTCATGACTTATTAAATGACTGCTGCGGTCAGATTCCTAATACACAGATCTGCTTTGAAGACTGCAGTATAAAAATTGCAATTTTAGAAAACTGCATTAAACATCAGGTTTCAAAGATTTGCAGTAAATAAACTCTGTTTGGAAAAATAAACCAGAAAGAGAGCTACTACAATTTGTTTCTGGTTTTAAATGAGTTTTCATACCAGCAACAAATGTCATCATTTTGCAGCAATGACCCCATAGTGATGGTGGGGTTGCAGAACCCTTGGTGGGATGAAGGATGTGAGAGCTTGTATCAAGCACTGTATTTGTTTCTTTTCTAACCAGCAGTGTGTCATGACATGCAGTACTGACATTACTGAATATGACTTCTGAAATAATGGATTTGGATTGGCTTCTATCATCTCCTCATTCTAGAGAAGGACTAAATTCAGCCTGAATTCCTCTCAAAAGGGGATTATCTTTTGGCTTTTGTGGCAGAGGTACTTAGTGTTCAGGTTCTACCCAGACATCTGTAACACTGCTGAAGCTGTAAAAATATGTCRAGGTGAGCTTAAATATGATTGTGACTGTCAGAAACAGTTACAAGTTAGCTGGGTCAAGAACTAACAACCAGAGAGCAGAGCTGTGCCCTGACATAAATACTCTGAGAAATGTTAACTTGCACAGGTTTGCAAATGAAAACAGGCCTCTGTAGCTRTTTGGAGTGAGACAGGCAAAGCTTTCAACTGAGCAAAACACCCAACAGCAGCTTTGCTTTACAGGAGTTAAACTCTGGGCTGATGGCAAGGGGATAGARGTGTAAGGTTAACTAGCTGGGAATGAAGGTTAACTAGCTGACATGAGCTGTAACCACTGCACTCTCTAATCACTAAGGCTTTGTCCAAAGGGCTTCTTATTTAGAAAAATATATCAACAGAATGCTTGTTCGAGACTTTTCTAACTTCCTGCAAAGGCAGAGCAGATTAGATGTCAAACTGAGACATTTCTGCTCTCTCACACTGTTCTAAAAAAAAAAAAAAAAAAAAAAAGAGGAAATTTTGTGCCACTAAGAAAACAATGTGTTTCCTACAAGAAGCAGACCCAACTTTATTTTGTCTCTCACTAGTCTTGTTAATCACATTGTTCATGATCATGTTTGTAATAGCAGAAGTATTTCTCCAACTGGTTTYAGTGCTGGGTAATCTGAATAAAAGGTGTTTCTAGGAACTCTTGGAAAAATGACTGGTGGAGATCTGGGCTACTTTTGAGTAACCTGTAAAATGTCCCAGAGATCGGGAAGAGAAGAAAGCAGTAGAGGTTTTGCTCCTCTCCRTCACTTGCTCAGTAGTGTCACGTCCCTTCTCATGTTTAGAACCCTTCCTCTACAACTCAGGAGGACTAAAACATTTGCAATTTGCATTTCTCTTTCTTGAAGCCAGTTCCCTGCAGTTACAGAAGATGCAAAGCCAGTCAGTATGAACCGAACCCTGMGGAGGGCAGCCCTTGTAGCCCTCAGGCAGCGGGGATTTCCTGCACAGGCTGTGGTGCAGGTGCAGCAGCTTCCCCAGGCCTGACTATTGACACGTGTGCTGCTGCTGCCACAGCACAAAGCCACAGCTCAGACACACTCTGCTGGCCCCCACAAAAATTCAGCTGCTGGCAGGCCCTGTCCTGCCCCAAGTAAAACCACCTCTGGTCAAGGTGAAGAGTTTAACAGCTCTGCCCCGTGCTCAGCGCCGTCTGAGTGCCATCATGACAAAGGAGGRCTGCTCTACCCGCAGAGAGGGGAGCTGAGTGCCAGCCCCAGCCCTAMGAGCCACTGGAACGAGCCTGCAGACCCCAAGAGGCAGCATCCTGCCCTCCAGAGTTTGTAACAACACTTCTAAAAACCAGAGTGCAGAAATGGAGCAGCCAAGGGACTACCAGCAAGGAGGGATTTGCTTTCATTTTGCTGAGGTGCCAGTGAGCACAGGAAGCACAGGGCAGAATGTGGGCAGACCTGTGGAAATTCTGCAGAAGTTTCATCTCTGAGGAACTCGACCAGCTACAGCCTGCCAGCTGGACTCTGCAGCACTCCCACAACCTCGAGCCCAGCAGAACAGCCAATTTTCCGCCCACTTTACCACCCAGTTTTCCATGCTGTACTTCACCAGTTCTACCAGAGTGCCCAGCCTGTGATGTGAGGRAGCCCACAGCTCATCAGCTGTGACATAAAGGTGCCTTTATAGTGTAGCACTTTCTCCCACTTAGTGGCAATTAAAATAATTTCTGGCATTGTCACGGAGCTGCATCACACTGGTAGACCSTCTTGTAAAGAAGGCTGGTGCAGAGATAACAAGGCAATATTGAAAGAATAAAAGGATAAAAGGGTGCTGTGAAACAGGCAGGCCAGTTTCCAGATGTCACTGTGCTCACAGGATGAGTACAACCTGCCCCTTGCCTGGAAATCAGCTTTTCCATCAAGTCGAGGTCAGTACAGTTCTTTCTGCCCACACAAATGCACAAATCTGTGGTCAACAGGTAAAGGAAGACGTGCCACAGACTGACCCAGTGCCTTGGGTCACRTTGGCAGCTTTGATGGCAGTTGTGCCACTGAGTCACATTGTCACAGATGCCTGAGCCTTTTGTCACATCAGAGACAAGTAGTCTCAACATGTCTAGTAACAGCATGGCAAAGTCTGCCTCTTTTTCACAGCTCAAAGATGAGCTTTTGGCCTCTGAAGAGATTATTTGCATCWTGCTCTGATGTCTGCTGGCTGTGTATGTTGTAGCACCGCTTTGTGCAGTGACACTCTTTGTGCAGTTCCTGGAATATTTGACATAGGATGGTACAAGGATATTCCTTTGGTTTAGGAGTTCCTGCCTGAGGTTCAGTTGTGCCCCTGATCCTCAGTTCCTGGTAGGCAATAATCAGATTTTTTCCTGCAACTCAGGTGAACACACAAGAGTCTATGAAATGGCTGTAWAGAGCATTCAGTTTGCATGACCACAGCATCACCTGATGAATCCGTCAGCCTGCAGCTCCTCCTCTGCCTCTGAAGTCCTGAGGATTGGCCAGAGCACTGGCACAGGCTGGAATTCCTGCTGCAGGAACAGGCTGGAATTCCTGCTGCAGGAACAGGCTGGAATCCCTGCTGCAGGAACAGGCTGGAATTCCTGCTGCAGGAACAGGCTGGAATCCCTGCTGTGGGCTGACAAAAGCCAGTGACTTTGTCAACCCTTAAACTGAACCCAGCTCTGGGCTCCCAGCACAGCAAGGACATGGAGCTGCTGGAGAGAATCCAGAGGAGGCAYYSAGGGGATCASAGGGATGGAGCAGCTYTGCTAGGAGGAAAGGCTGGGACAGCTGGGATTGTTCAGACTTGAGAAGGGAAAGCTTCGGGGTGAACTGATTKCAGGCTTCCAGTATCTGAAAGCAGCCCACAAGAATGATGCAGAGGGACTATTTCTAGGGGCCTGGAGCGACACAACAAGGGGCAATGGCTTCAGACTGACCCAAAGTAGGTTTAAATTTAAGATCAGGAAACTATTATTTGCAATGAGGGTGATGAGTTCCTGGCACAGGTTCCCAGAGMAGYTGTGGCTGCCCCATCCCTGGAAGTGTTCAAGGCCAGGTTGGATGGGGCTCTGAGCACCCTGCTMCTCTGAAAGGTKTCCCTGCCCATGGCAAGGGATTGGAATAGATGATCTATAAGGTTTATTTCAACCCAAAGCATTCTATGATTCTATGATTACCTGATCCTAGAAAAAAGGGCTGGACTTTTCACTGAAAGACCAATACAAGTGGTATCAAAACTTGTATTTTCTCCTGTCTAGGAAAGGCCAACAAACATCACTAGAAACACATAGGCAAAAGGGACTGGAAAATACGAATWTTTTAATACTAATACTAAATTCAGGGAAACACAACTGGTCAATCTACAGAGTTGCATCATGTATGCATAAACAGCAGTTATTGAAATGAACATGAATTATGTATCCAGGGAAATATGTATTCTCTAGAAAGAGGACATAGGTGGGAGGAGGTCTGTGATAGGCTTGGTGGGTCTGAGATGGTCATTTCAATTTTTGTGGTTAGCTCAGCCAGAGACAGAAACCAGGCCCCAGCCTTTTGCTACTTTTCTTTGAAAAGAAACCAGGTGTTGTGCCTGTGATGCACACTGTGTCACAAATCTCTCTAAAATGTTCACCATCATGTTTGAGAGCAGTCCCTCACTGCCTATCAAAAAAACATCCTCCAGGGATGGCACTTCTCAAAATACTATCAGCAATAACCTTAGACTTTAGAGAGTGCAAATGTAAAAGAAGTGGAAATAGAAAGCCACTCATGTGGGGAAAAAAACACTTTAGAGAAAAATGAATACAGCAAAACCGAGGAGCCTGCACTCTTTTACAGAAATCTCTCWGTATATTACCTAACTACTTTGCTTCCTAAGTTTGCTCTCATCTCCAATATAAGAGGTGAATGACTGTCATCATTTACACTGGCATATTAAAATAAAATGCAACTTACTCGAGAACAGTTATTTCTCTTTAAATGTCYCTGTGGTAAAAATGTACAGCAAATACTTCCTTATTGATGTTCTGAGCTMCATGGCTATTTAAAGAGAGTGCTGAAGTATCAGAAGGAGCTAAGAGATCATAACAGCTAACTAATAGCTGTGCACCACTCAATTGTATGTACTTGCCTGCAGGACATCTACCTGTCTTAAGTTCTCCTTTATTTTTCACACAAAATGGAATAGCAATCTTTGCTTCTTTTAACTTGGTTAAGAAAAACGTGTTTTGTGACCTRGAAAAGGCTTTGGAGGGGTTGCTTTTACATTTTGCTTTCAGAGTGGAGAGGAAGCCATCATCAGTGGACAGGCCTGTGTGACCAGTGACTTTCAGCTGCAGTTTAATTTTGTTAGAAACAAAAAWGGGAGAATGGACTGGTCTGGGCTGAATTTGTGGATATATTTAGCACTTAGTTAAGGTAACAGAAACATTGTGTGTTGYGAAAAGCATGAAGGCTGCAGCTAAATGGGTCAGCCCTACAGCTGTGGTCAGTGAGGTCTGTGATGGCCGAGTGTGCAGCAGAACAGCACCTGTGCATGAGCATACCCAGACCAGTCACCGATCATTCTTGCACAAATTCAGTCCTTCAGCACTGTAATTTTGTTGTTTACTCTGGCAGAAGACCTAAATCTTGCCCAACTGGCAGAGAAATTAAGCATTATTTGACAAAAATAAATGCATTTGTGTGAGACATGATTCAACAATATAAGATCCTAGATAAGAGGTTTAGGTACACACTGTACAGTACTTCATAGTTTCAAAATTGAATACAGGGGATCATTTAATTAAAACCTATTCRACTGAAAATCCTATTTATCTGAAACAAATGTTTGTCCTATCTGTAATATCAACAAACTATTCACATGAGCAACTAGCAATAAACAACAGAAAGATGCACAATGAATGTCAATTAACACAATTTGCTATCAAATAAACTTGCAGTTTATGTATACAGATTTAGCACTGTCCTGTGTATCCATTATAAAGGTCAATTAACCTCAATTGCAGCTAGTCAGCTTGTTCTAAAACAAAATCAACATAAGATACCTTTCTTTTTTTTTTTTTTTTT
>NW_026623327.1:499564-513066 GCF_030028575.1 Malurus melanocephalus | reverse complement strand
AAAAAAAAAAAAAAGAGGAAAAGAAAAAAGTGAGATTGGTTGAAATTGTCAAGGTATCACAGTGTGGCTGCATAAGGCTTTTAAAAATATTCATTATTCAGCACATAATCATGGATTCGGAACAACAAAGAGCTTTGGTATGTGTGTGCCTCAAAGGATGAAAATCTTCCTAAGTAAAGCTTTCGATGCATACACTAATCCAAGACTACACTAACAAATCTCTTGAAATGGAAATCCTTGCTGAAAATGGCCTGTGTGCTTTAAACACTATCAAAGCATTTTTCCCCCCTCTCCCCTTTGGCTGCAGAATGTCAGCATTTATGGTAAAAGTCAATCAGGTGCTCACTTGTTCTGCTTAATCAGGAAGAAGTGGTACCACGTGAGCACTGGGAGCTCTCATCTGGAATTGCACAAGCATCACTAACTCAAAGGACCATCAATGTTGTAGAAAGCAAAGGCAAGTGGTTAGAAGTCTGATTTATAGGTCTGTGAAAGAGGCATTGAATATTTGAAATCACACCTGAAAATACAGCTGAATCCTTGGACTAGATAAACACTGGTATTCTCAGAAGTTAATAATTATATTGTTAATTAAAAAAACCAAAAAAACAAAAAAACAAAAAAAAAACCAAAAAAAACCCAAACCAGAAACAAACCAGAAAAGCAATACACACAAAAATAAACTCCAAAACCAAACTAAAATCCAGGAAAAAAAAAAAGAAAAAGGATTATTGATCCCTTTGCAGGACATTCTCCAGTGGCCACTCCAGGCACCAGCCATTGAGTTAGGCTTCTATCCAACCTGTCAGTGTTTGAGAGGCTGTTTAACTCAATTCTTAAAAAATAATGGGCAGGACGGTGGCTGACATGATGAATCACAATTCTGGCCCTGCCAGATGCTTCCACAGTGTTTTTTAAGCTGATGATAGTTACAAAAYGACTACAGTGGTGTCTTCTCTCTTTAGAAAAGAAATCATAGGAGACTGCACAAAGACCTAAGGCAAAAAAAGATTGCTTTCTCGRCGCCTACAAACACACCTTCCTTCTCAGAAGGTTAACAGGGGCTYTGTGCTTTCTGTGTCCTTTATGAACTTTGCCTTTGCTGTAGGCACACAGTGTTCAGTGCTACAGAGCAATTTTTCCAGTGCTATTGCTACCGAGGCTCACAGAATATATTTAAAAAAAAAAAAAAAAAAAAAGCCACAACTTTAGAACATAATTATACCAGACATAAACCTGTGGGAAAAGGCTTTGTTTTCTGGGTGAAATTCACCTGTGTCCCTAAGGCCTATGAAATACTTGCCTACAACTGTAGTCCGAAAACTACAGTTTCTACATTAGAGTATCCTGACTCACTGCTTCATCCTACTGGAGTGCTTAATTCTTCCTAGAGGTGATTTTTACTCACCACTTCATTGCTGCAGCAAACATCAAACTGCATTACCCTGTTTAACTCATCAGGATTACAGCAGTAAAAAGAACAACTAGCATTCATGAAAAAGTAAAGAGTCACTTCCCTGGCTGATGGGTGAGTGCTTTCAAAACTCATCTACAAACATGAACGAAGTTCATGACTATAGAAACAGCAAAAAGTTTTCATTTTTTCATATTGCTAAAAGAAGCCCTCCTAAAAATAAGTCAGTGTCTGAATCTTAGCMTTATGGTTTCAGTGTGAGATAAGAGTAAAAACAGATGCTTGGCTTGTCTAGCTAATGATGAATGTGTGATCTGTACACASTCAGCAGAAATCTTCAGAAAATCCTCAGGTTTAATGAAAAACAAGAAAATGTTCTGTTATTGATCCAGGATATGTAGGGATGTTGCCGTTCCTTCAACGGAAAAAAAATTTTTACAATGTTTTCTCTCTAGATGAAAAGCTTTGTGATTAAACAGTTTATAGCAATTTCCCCATAGAAACTTGCTAGAGGAAAGCATGGGGCTTTCTCATAAATCATGGGGCTTGGTCTGGTAGCATTGTAAGGAAAAGGCCACGTGAGTCAGCCAGCTTGGTGTAAGGTAATACCTCCTAAAAGGCATCCYGAACATCATCAGGGTCTTGTGAAACAACATTTTGATTAGCTAAGTGAAAATGAATCACAAGTGTTGGCATACAGCTATGCTATCATTTTATTCAAAGAATGATCAATCGGTGGCAGAGTGATGAAACATTAAACAGACAGATCAATTCAAGACATTATATTCTTACAAGTCTCCTAGATCCTCTACTCAAGATCTGATAGTTTCCACAAGACTTATCAGACAGGGATGATAATTACAAAGATATGGTAATTGAGGCCATTATATCAAGCGTGTGAGCTGGATCTGCTGTCACAGCAAGAACTTCTTCACTAAGAACTGGCAGGGAAGGATTCTCTTCCCCCGTGACTGGCACAGCAGGATCCTCATCCAGCCACTGGCACAGTAACAGGTTCCATTTTAAATCTATCCTATCCACACCCTGTTGAAGTAATTCAGTTAATTGCATGCATCAGTCTTGGGAGAAATCTTTCCCACTGCTAGTTATGTCCTTGGATGAGTAGGGGAGCAGTCGAACAGCCAGGGGGCACAGCTGCCTGGARACCTGGAGCCCCTGCTCCGAGCCAAGAGTCCACTTAAGCACCAAGGAACCAGGCAGCCCAGCAGATCAACTCAACTTTTAAATGCTATAAATTACTCAAGAAGGGACGTGCTGTAAGCAGAAATGCTCACYGTGGCGCACAGCATGGGGGGAAAGCTAGCCAGAATATGACTTGGCAATTTAGAGAATTTGATGCTAATGTTAGTTTATTAAATTTCTTTTTTTAGCTTTAGGGGGGGAAGAAAGAAAGGGGAAAAAAAGTAAAAACAAAGAAAGAAAGACTGAGTAAAACCAAAGGAATTGCAATGAAGGCCAGACAAAACATTCACCCTGACAGCTGAGACACAGTTCTTCTACAGACTGTGCCAATATTGACTTCCACATAAAGTCCTATTTTTTTTATAGAAAAGGTTAACCTTCCACAATTTACTTACTCATGAAATATAAGGTGAACAGAGACACTAATGCAAATGATCCAGTATATTAAAAAATGCATTGAGCCAGGAAACATTCAAAGTTCTGTTATAAATTATCTTTTAAGGTCTGGAATAGTAGACGTAGTGGCTGTGCCAAGCCCTATTAACTGGAATAGATGGATTTAGAAGGGATCTTCTTTTAGGGCTGGTCTCTAAAAGATATGGGGGCTTTCTGTCCCACTCATCCTTCAAAGATTATTTTTAAAAAGGGTTATAGATAGCCCATCATGTTAGGAGCTGAGTAGCAAAGTATATATGGCAACTAGAAGTATATATTTCAAAGGAGTAAGGTATAGTAACAACTGTTTGATCCCTTCCTATCTTATCCCATAAAAGTTATCCCTGTCCTTTATGAGGGTGGGGGAGAAAGAGGCAGAGTTGGCTTGGTCAGCTTTTGACATGAACAGAAAATGATAAATTGTGCTGTTCTCCTTCCCCTGGTGCCCTCAGACTGCAGGCAGAGCAGCAACCAAAGACAAGCAGCTGATCTCAATAACAAAGTTTTTCTCCTTCTCTCTGCATCCAGGGACACCAGAGAGATAAGTTCACACCCCCTGCTTTATTTTATGTTATTTATGTTATTTATGTTATTCCACTGAGTCCGAGAATATTTGGTAATGCTGGGAGTTTGAAAGAGCAGGACCCTACGAGGAAGTGCCCCCCAAAATTCCCACTGCCTGGGGAGCTGAAAGGCCTGCAAGTGTTACTTAAAGCTTGATTGCATGAAATGCCCATCGTGGGGTATCAATACTGTGCCAGGTGTCTGTGCAGACCATTTTATTCTGCTGCAGCAATTCTTTCCTCTTTGTGAGGAAACTGGGGTTGGAGGAGATTTTTTTGCACAGAWCAGTTCCAATTAAACCCCGATTACAACCCCCTTGCACACACTTCTTTTTGGAGGCAAATCTTCACTAAGAGAAAATTGCTAACCCCAGAATCAGAGAGATTAGAGATGGGATGAATCCCTTTCCCTGTGGGACTGTCCTTTAGCARCCAGGTTTACAACTTGCCAACAGTTGCTGAGATGAATGGAAAGGTTTTCATACAGACTGGGACAGTCTTTCAAATGAACTGTACTTTTCTTTAAATATGACTAATTTCTAGCTGGTGAGAAGAAGAACGGATGAAAATAGACAAAAAAAATCTTTCTTTGCGTACAAGATCTGATATGGAGATATTTTCTATGTAGGCTGTGCTGAAAACTCTCCAGCACTTTGGAGGGACCTTTCCAGTTTAGTTTACCTGCTGTGACTGAGGCAAAACAGGGTTGGTGTTGAGACGGCAAGGGAAAAGGATTTCCTCTGGCAGGTGCATTGACCCTGGCTAACAAGAAATGCCAGAGAGATGCTGGATTTGAGATTTGAGGATCCCTTTCTCTAGTGTCCCCAGCTTCAGCCAGTTTGAGTGAATCCAGTGTTGCATCCCACTGCAAAGCCAAAACTGACAGCAGAYTATGCATTCAGCTGGGGCTTGGTTTCACAGTTCTTTGCCCAATATGTGAAGCTTTTGTGAGGACCATTCAAGCTCAGCAGCCAAGCATGGAGAAACCCAGACAGCACATCCTCACATGTTCAGGGGCTCTTTACAAGCTGCAGTATTGTGGTACTGCATGAAGTACCAGCCAAAGCTGGCTCCTACACCTGCCAGAAGGTAAATTAGCAGTAGTGATTTTTTACAACTACGATTTCTCAGTCGTTTTAAAACAAGTCAGTAACTTACATGGTTACTTTCTTAGCAAGAAAAGCGCTTGTGCGGTATCTGCCTGACGTGCTYGAACTATCTGGCATTTAATCATTCTTTTTAATTTAACGGAGGGAGATAACTCCTCTTGTCTCTAGTCTCTTCAGGGGGTGACTTACTTCCTGTGTAATTTCCCTTTGTGTGGCATGAAAAACAGCTCTGCTGTTCATCTCTTCCTGTCTYCTCATTTCTAGCTCTAAGCTACAGMGCTGGGTACTGTTGCACATTATGCCAGAGGTCTATTAAGCAGCATACTGGTGCACCGAGGTGGAAAAATGTAGCAGGCAGTGATTCTGGCTGCATTCAGCACRAGCCTCGTAAATCCTGGGCACATTCCCTGCATGGGCTGAGAGGTGCTGAGGTAAAAGAGAAAAGCTGTGCTACCTGCACGCCTGATGCACTGCCAGCACAGAAATGTCTCCCCAGACTGCGCTGCTGCTCCTCTCCACCTTTGCTCCAAGGGCCACCYCAGCAGGGTGGGGAAAGGAAGGGAAAGGAGGGCAAGGGGATGTGCCCAGGTTACACCATCCCTGTTCATCGGGACTAAGGCCTTGACATGCTGTCAGATGCCACATGAGAGCAGCTCCCYGGCTTCCCCAGCCTGCAGTGGGCTGGCAGCCAGGCACAGAGTTAGGAAGCCATAACCAGCTCCTCGCTCTGCTCCAACAAACGTGGACTCAGCAAAGCTGAGGCTCTGGCCCAGCGCCTTTGCTGAACACAGGGACTGAGATGTGGGTGTATTTTTACCACTCACATTCTCTCTCGAAGTCTGAGACCGGAACATTTATGCAGAATTCATTCGCTGAGTTTTTAATTCTTTGCAGGCAAAACAGTGTGTCAGCAGGTATTGTCTTGCTCTCTGAAAGGAGTAATCATCTTCAGCAATGCTTCCAGTCAGAGGGTCTCCAGGGCTGACTCCAAGCTCTGCAAAGTCAAAGGAGATGTTTGAAAGAGAGGGCTCTGGATTCAGCTCCAAAGYCTGGCAAACATTTTCAGTATGTCACATGGCACTCCTTGGAAGTAACACTGTCCCTGGATTTTGGGTGTAAATTGTAATGTAAAGTGACACAAGTTTTGCTAAACGCTCCTTTGCAAGATGGTGGTGGCTGATATTGAGAGTGATATCCTCTGTTTGTCTATGTTCTCCTCGGGTGATGTACCTCTGAGGGTATCAGCACCTCAGCTCTCACAGCTACGAGCCAGCACATAATTCGGAAATAACCCCTTAGCTTTTATCTGCAAGGGAGCTCTGAATCAGTGCCTGCTGGTGCAGTGAGCCATCCCTGAAAGGCCACTCTGCCCCTGCAGTTCCCTCATTGCTGGACAGCCTCACCCCTCACTGAAACACCAAGTACTCAAACAAATACCAGGAATGATGCTGCAGTAAATTGTTCCTGGTATGGGCATGAAAACAAAACAAAACCTCTTACCTCGATAACTTTTTTTGAAGTTATCCTCCACTCACTGAATGGAACTGACAAAATTAACTTGCTCTTCCTCCTCTGACCCTGCTGTTTCTGGTGGCAGCTACCCCCTGTTCCCCAGACCTGCCCTTCCCACCCACCCAAAGCTCCCTGTGCAGGTCTCCAGAGCTGGGAAAACGCAATGGCTCAGTCACAAGGCTTGGCCAAGAGGTTTCCAGTGCATCCACACTGAAAATGCTGGGGTGCATCTCAGGTGAGCCCCAGGCCAGGGCTGCCCGCACACGGCTCCGTGCCGTGGCTCTGCAGCCTCCAGCCTGGGCTCGGTGCTTGGATTGATCCCAGAGCCAACATGGAACTGTGGGGACACTGCCAGCGCCTCCCCTTTGGAAAGGGGAATAATGAAGACATCAGGATTTAATTTATTTCTTTTTGCCCTAAAAGCRTTGCGTTAGAAAGCTCCTGTGTTCTGCAGGGTTGCAGAGGATAACAAATGGACAGAGAGGCCAGGGGACCAAGCTCTGGCAGCTGAGGCRAGAGCCATGCTGAGGAATAGCTCATGTTAAACAAGCAGGATAATTATTCTGCTCTACTTAGCACCAGCTAGGCCTCATTCGGAGAACGGCGCTCATTTTGGGGCACTGCATTTTAAAACACACGGAGACTGRAGAGGGGTCAGATGAGAGCAACAAAAATGATTTAAGAGTTAGTAAATAAGACCTCTGAGAAAAGGTTACGAGAGCAGGGGCTGCTCGGTCTGGAGGAAAGAGGACTGAGGGGAAGCATTACTGTCTGCAGATATGCAAAGGGCTGTTACAGAGGCGACAGACCAATTATTCTCATTAGAGAACAAGAACAGGACAAGAAGCAATGGGTTTAAGATGCAGCAAAGRGGAATTTAGATTAAACAATAGTAGGCAAATGTTGTATCTATTTAAAAAGTTAGGCAATGGAACAAGTTTACAGTCAAGTTTGCAGAATCACCTTTACCGGAGAAATATGTGGTGAGATGAGAGACCTGAATGTCAGGGCTAGGCTAGGACTAAGGAAATACAGAACTCTTCTCCACTGCACAGAGGTGWTCCTGAGCCCTTCACAGGCAGACAAGGATGGCTTCTAACAAACAGAAAGGAAAATGAGGGGCTTGTGTATATGCACATGAATGTGCATGTACACAAATACTGAAATTAATACTATACAACAAAAGAAATTTTATCAGTAGTCACAGCTCTTATTGTTATTCCATGTTTTGTCCCACCACCTCTACACATTGGTCTTTCTCCAGCACTAAAGAAGTGATGACTGGGGCATCAGTAAAACTGTCCATACGTTTTTGGGTTCCAGTTCTACATTATTTTTCCCATGTGATGGTGGGCTTGGCAGTGAGCTCATAGAGCTCAATTTGCAACTAAAATAACACAAGATGTGGAAGTGCCATGGATGACCAACCATTCCACTGCCATGGAGCCTTACTGTGACAGCTCCATCATTTTACCCTGTGCCCACATCAGACACAACTGCACAGGTAACACCAGGTCCCTTCTGCTCAATGGTTACCCTAACTACAAACCAGAAATCAACAAAGGCACAGGCGGGGAACCACAGATGATAATCGAAGCACTGAGTCACCCCCACGGCTACCTGCAGTGCTGGAACAGGGCAGAGCCTGAGAAATGCCACCATGAAAATAGAGGACAAAAAATAGCTGTGTCTGAAGCTCAAGTATTACCTTATATTTATATTATCCCTACCACTTCTKTAAATGCTTTGAAAATTACACAAGTAAGCATTGTGCTATCAATACGTTTGGTGAAATCTTTCTAAAACATTAACTTCACCTTTTGTCATTAAAAGAATGTCAACCCAAACCATAATTCCTCCCACACTAGGCCCATTCTGAACCTTCAAAAGATATTCTGAAAATTTTGAAAATTTTGGGCTAAATAATACAATTAATGCTGAGACACCATTAAGCCTGGAGTGAGGCTTTATGCTAGAGCTTTATAAATCTATTTGAAACAGAAAAAAAAATATGGGGGGGGGGGTAGGCATAGGCAAAGTGTTAGTCCAAATGTGAAACACTGAAAAGAGTGACACTGCAGTCAAGTACAAACTACTTATTTGCAACTATATTGTAGTTGCTCAGAACACTCCCCTCCTTGCTCTAGGTCAGTGCTCTGGAGAGGTTATCACCACTGACCAAGCTCTTTGCAACATTTTTTTGAGGCTCTCGTAAAGGCAAGCAAGAAGCTGATAAAAGAACTGATTTGAAATGTCAGCCTTATGGGAGGAGGTGCCAGTACAGCTGGCTGGCTTTTTTTTTTTTTTTTTCCTCAAGTACAAGAGGATTAAAACCTTCCTGGTCAGGAAAAAAGCCCTGAGGAAAAGAAGCCAAAAGTCTGACAGGGCTATGAACCTCATAGCCATAGCAATAATTTTGCAAATGACTAATAATAAGGAGTCGATAATCCAAAGGATGATCTCTGAAGTGAAGAGCACCAAATTACTTCGGGGAGAAAATCAATTATCTCCTTTTGTGGCTGCACAGCCTACAATATGCAAATGCACAGAAGTTACCATAGTCACAGAAACCTGAATATCAACTTAAAAGAGAAMGAACCAGGAATTTTACAAGAATTGCTCAAAAAAATCCTCTTCATGAATGGATGCTTTATTGACACAGCTGCAATGCTATTCTAATATTCTTCATCACAAAGGCTGACAGCCGTCTAGAGATGTCAGCATCTATGAAAGAGATGCTGCACTATGGTGAAAGCAGAATGGGGTGACTGGGTCTGGAAGGCAGTACAGAAATCAAATTATCATCAAATATTGTGGGCAGATTTTTAACATCTCTTCTCTTGCTGAGTGGTGTCTTACTCCATAACTGGGTCACTGAAATTAATGGAACTGCTTGCAAGTAAAACAGTACTCAACGTGCCTTAGAGCATCGGAGTCTGACCCACAGCACATATTCAAATGTCACCTTGCATTTTAATGTATCGCAGACTTGAGGGGGTTTAAAAATTGTTATTAATTTAGAAATAGACTCCTTATTGGGATCAGGCTCTTTTTTTTCACTAGAAGCACAAATGTCTTTAGAGGAGATGTCTGAACATTTGGCCACTTGTTACTAAAAATCCCATTTCCATGCCTGTGTAATCCACATTCCCTGAAGGTTTTGAGAGCAAGGAGCTTATTGTTGATGAAAAGGGAGAAGTGCAGCCTAAGGGCTGCTGGGGAGCTCCAGATGGACAGAGGTCTCCAAGGGGAGGGTGCATTCCTCGAGCATCTGCTGGGGAGCCAGGAAGAAGACTATGGGACAGACCTCATACACGTTGCAGTTAAGAATCGGGTTTAGGGACTTTGGCTAAAACGCATTTAACCTTTGGATTTAAGGATAAAATACTATTATCCCTATTGGGGGATAACTGACAAAAGCACTGTATCAATTGTGCTCGGAACGATGAGTTTCCCTAATTACAAGCGCCGCCTCCACGACCACACTAGGGAAACCTCTGAAAAGGCTGGGAAAGAAATGAGACAAGAAAAGTTTTATCCAGAACAGCTTATTTAGGAGCAAGGATTTTTCTCAGCCTCAGCGTATCCCTGGTATTTTCTAAAAATGGGAAAAGAATGGTGTCACTTCTGAGATGCTGAAAAGAGCTGAAAGTACTTGGACTCAAGCCACAGAGAGAGAGAGCAACCCAACAGAGGGACATGGATAAGGACCTCCTAGCCTTATTAAACTATTTGAGAGGCACAGACACTTCTCTCAGTGTCAAAAAAAAAGGAAAGCAAAGCAGTGAGAGATCTTTGTGCCCCACAGGTGATTTTCCCCAGTTCTGGACAAAGAATTCTTCGACTAAACAGAGAAGATGGAAAAAGTAYTTTGTGAATTGCCTCACTAATGTCTCCCAGAGACAGACTGGGGTTAAGACTTCACTAGGAGGGGAAATTCTCACCTAATACCATTTCACTGTTCCTCAAGATTATTCTGTGACCCCYTTTATATCTGCTTTTATACCTGCTCTTTAGAGACACATGGGGTGATTAACACCGTCATAAATAACTTCATGTACTGTCCCAAGCTAYGGGGATAAGACACTAAGCTGGAGCTTTTTTTTTTAAGGTAACGCCTAAAGCCTGAATATAGTACTTATTAATACCTGTAGCACTTCATTGAAAGCATGGTGAGGTGCAAGAAGCTGCAAACTTGTCCAGGTCAAGATCCACTGAAATATTTGTACTACACAGGCCACATGCCATGAAATCAAAAATTGCCTCCAAGGATGATTTAGGTCAGGACACGAAGCTCTGGGCTTTCAGACTCCCTCTCTGCTGGGCTGTTGCTGCTGAGTTAATTTTCAGTCCTGAATTCAACTGGCACTGCACCAGCATAGGCACTAAACCTTCAGTAAAGGAACACTTCTTTTTACATTTGGTACAAAGTACAGCTGARTGGCCCTCAAAATAAACACTTATGGCAAAAAGCAGTCGTGGCTGAGAAAGCTGGAAAAGAACTACTGTGCATGTGGTGTCTCAACTGTACTTCTCACTCTTTTGGAGCAGCATTGAATTATGAATTCTTGCCAGCTGTAGACTATGATGAGYTCTAATATCAAAAATATGTATTTGGAAATAAATAGTAACAGCAAGATGTACAGACTGCCCACCAACTCCATGCCACAGGGCATTCCTTTGCTTAGGCTCATTTGTTACAGGACATACCACAGAAATATGTTGGTCTGCCTAATAAAGCAAGCTACAAGAGCTGTCTCAGAAGGAGGTGCTATGAAATTTTTACATGCATTAATTCTCTGAAGGCACTTATGACATGCACAGGGCTTAGAAAAGTTTTGTCCTACCACCATTTTGTACAAGTTGGTCCTAGCTCTGCAACTTGAAAATCATTATCCTTTCCATCAGCTTCTGTTCTTGCYCTTATTGTCAACCCAAAAGTCCAGTGTGAGGCACCCACAACATTTAGCCTTTTAGAAGACAGATCTCATCAAGAATTCAGTTCAGCATATYTTGACAAGAATTTTTCTTTTCAAGTAGCAGACGGACTATGTATATATATTTAAGGATAACATGGGAGTTGGTTGCCTTAGTAACAGGATCTTTCAGCCATTGYGTTTAGTATTTACTCAGCATTGGAAATGTACACTGTACTGAGAAAAAATACAGTATTTTTATTAGTCTGCCCCTGTGTATATGCCCATCAGCAGCAAATGCATGCTGTGTAGTTTGACTTTCCATTTCTGAGTTATGTGAAACCTCTGAGAAGAGAGCATGCAGAAATGAAACCAGGGCACCTGGTGCAATGTATTTTTGTTACAAGTGTTTCGAGAGAAAAAAAAACCTGTTGTGATAGTTTAAAGCACTGCCCTAAACATATTCCATGTCTCTCAATAATAACTCCAGAAGCAGAAAACTACAAAAGCATTTCTAGCCCATGGTTTCAWACTCCGCTGAAAACAGATCTACAGAAAATAGTTATGAAAGAGAATATTTGTACAGTGACAGTTTCCACAACTGCATTAATGTGCAACAYTAGTTAACAAGTGATAAAATGCTGTTTTACTTGGCTTTTGGGGGGATGGAGGTGAGTGTATTTACATTTAAAGTGCTATTTCAAAGCCCACTTCAGTCTGAGTAAAACAAGGCACCAGTTACAGCTGCATCCATTAAAATGCAGGAGAAATTAAGCAGAATTGAGCCACTGAATTTTGGGACCAGCCAGGATGCCAAAAGGTTTATATCTCTACCTCTGCAAACRTGCCATGGGGTTTTTATCCTCCCAGCAAGACATCAGAGCTGCCTTCAGGTGCTAAACACAAACCCACCACCTGCAGCTGCCCAGTGCCTCCTGTGAGGATCTACCACAGCACAGAGCCCCATCCTGACTCTGGGAAGTGCAGAGCTGGGAAATGCTTTGCTCCAAAACAACAGGCAAAGATCCACTGATTTTATTTCAAAACCCAAGAACTGAACCAGACCCTTCTGCTTCAAAGTATGAGAGCAGGTCACCTGGGACCTTACAGTCCCAAATGTGCAGGGTGAGGCTGGAGAAGGTTTAACCACATGAACCAACCTGGCAGACTGTTTAGTCCCACAGTCTGTGCAGTACCTCTTGCTCTTAGGGCAACCCAGCTCTGGCACTGGTAAGAAATCCACTCCTGGGCTGCTCTTTCTCATTATAATTTAAGAAAGTATAAAACACTTCTGTATTACAGYAATTTAATATCTGATATGGCCTCTGTCACAGTGTTATATCATACCCTTACAGGATGATGGACTCCGGTCTAATATGGCTTTTCCTTCTCTAACTACTGCAATCCTACATCCATTTTGCAATTCAGATGGAACAGACCCTGCTCAGACAGAAAAGCAGAATGTTATAATCTCACAGAATARCTTAAATGCAATTACAGACAGAACATTTATTCTATATTAAAAAAATACGAGCTGGAAAATAGGTGTTCAAAAGGCACAACAGCAGAGAGCAGGTGAAACCTGACCATGTAGCTGGTTTAAAGCACTGTCCAACAAATGCAGACTTTTTCTTCTGCCACAAACAGTTTTCTCCCCAGTCCTGACTTTCTCAGGGTTTGTTGTTTTTGTTTTTTTTTTGGCACCAAATATTGTTGCATAGATGGGTTTGCAATGGACTTTTGAGTGAACTGCTGAAAAGGAGCCCTGAACACTCTGCTGCCAGACAGCATTACTGGACTTTGCACTCCCCCCAGAGGGGCAGGAATGTGATTCACCAAGTCTGTGTGTAGGGCTCTGCAGATGCTCCACCAGCTGGAAAACTCAATGGTGCCACACAACATCGGTGCAAGGGAAGCTACAAAGCACCCAGCAGGATGGGAATTGCAGGAGAAGAGGTGGATCCATCACCCAAGCAAAATCACTTTAATTAAAGTGAGTCAATTAAAATGTTTGTGTTTAAAAAGAAAAGTGCTTTTCCCACCCATTTCTGCTGCYGTCCTTCAGTGTAAGACAGAGGAAGCATCATATTTCTGTAAAAAGTGGAGGAGAAAAAAGATAGATAATTCACATTGTTTAAAAATGCCTAGAGATGGCAAGCTGCTTTTCCTGACAGGCCTTTCAYGAATTATCTCATTATCACAGGCTGCAAACTAAACTGCATTTTCTTAGCACTGCCTTTTACAGGAAGAGCTCACATACTTGAACTAAAATTTACCAATTTGCAGTAAAACAGTAAAGAGGAGTTCTGAGAACTAAAAAAAAAAAAAAAAAAAAAAAAAAAAAAAAAAA
>NW_026623327.1:440945-498933 GCF_030028575.1 Malurus melanocephalus | reverse complement strand
TTCAGCAAAGTGAGGGGAAAGTATTGATGTTGCATGATGTGAACTTCATCTACATCTCCTTGTGAGAGAGAGGACAGCTACAGTGGGAGTAAACAAAAAAAAAAAAAAAAAAAAAAAAAGGAGGAAGTTTGTTGTTCAAGCAGCTGAAGCTGTCAAGGTCCTTAGGAACGGGAAAATCTGAAAGAATCGACATCTGTCAGCTCTGCTCACTTTGGGACTGACTGACAGCAAGAGGAGAGCATTATACTGAGATGGGAAAAAATTGGGGCTTCTCCAGAACATATGAAGGATGCATTCTCTGTCCCAACAATTCAGCAGAAATTAATATAATTCTACTACCTCTGAGCTTGTGAACTGCCTCCCTCACACTGCTGTTCAATTGCAGCTGTGGGTACTGTGGGAGCACCTCAGCAYGACGACAGCCACAAAACCCTGAGTGCTACGTGCTGCAAAGAGGAAAAAAAAAAAAAGCATCCTGCCCAGTGAGACTGTTTGCACACAGTCAGAAATGTTTCTTAGAACCACGAYATAAACATACTGTTGCATTTTTATCAGTATTTTGTATTTGGTAAAAATATTCTGAAGCTTAAGGGCTCAGTGCCCACAAACATGCTGGCACACAGATTTTGCATATCGTGTAGAGTCTATGCCTGTGCTGGGGTGTGCATAAGCAGTAGCTGATTTTTCAAGCACTTGCAWATCTGAGCAGCAGGACCAAGCCAAAAGCATGGCAATGAATTATGGGCTGCACCARGGTGTTGATACAGTCCAGCAGACCTACACACAGAGCAATCATTCAGGGAAGAGAGACAAAACTGGCACGGGGCTTTTATTTTATTGTGATTGCACAGAAAGGCTAATCTGTGCTTCTGTGGATGGATCATCTCCCCTAGCTCTGCAAAGTTCTTCTGGAATGGCTCTAACTTTACAGGATCTGCTTCCAACAAACTTCTCCCCAGGCTAAACAGACACTTGCTACTCACACGGCAGTGCACGGGGGAATGATGCTGAAGCAAGAAGACGTGGTGTGGCTGACATCTTTGCTTGTCTTGTAAGAGGAATCTGGGTAATGTCGGAATGATTCCATCAATACTGTCAGAAATAGGTTTAAGAGCCCTCCAGGTACGTTGCAAGCCTTGGCACAGGGAACAGCTAATGCGAAGTGGTTGCCAATTGACCAGAGGTGCTGGGAAGGTACAAAGCAACACTAAGGACCTTGACTTGGGCTGATGACACAGTTTTCTTCTTTCTGTGCTCTCAACATTTCTTTCTCTATTTCAGACGGTCTGGAGTATAAAAGAAGCGTGGTGGGCTATGCTGTCAAGTGCCATTGGTTTCACATATTGCACTCAGCAATGACACCAAACTGAGTTTGTATAATGCTGGATGAGCTTGCTCACATCTCAGTTGTATCTGAACATTGAACACAAYAATGGCAACGCTGGTTTCTGCAAGACAGATGTGTACTATAAAGATCATTAGGAAACGCCACTACCACCTTGCCCAATGAGCACTTATAAATAAGGACACTTCTCTCCCATCAATGATGATACTCCTTAACACAAATTCCTAAAAATAATGGAAGAAGGCTGATGTTGTTGAGAGTTCTCTGGAACAGTGTTTGAGACATCTTTTTTCAAACTGTATTGGCCCTCCAGGCTTGTTATCTTTTCTTAAGTCACTGACCTTCAGTGCTGCTTTGCTTCACACAGTGTAAAGAGGAATACATGCTCTTATCTATTATTTGTCCCTGGATTGGAAACAATATGGGCCAGAGAAACAGGTTTTCTAGGAAAACAGGCAGACTATAGTTGCTCCTGAAGTGCCATAACACTGCTTCTAAGTGATGACTGGAATAGATTTGAGCAAGTCAAAAGATTCACAGAAAAGGCCCAAAGGCTCTTATCCAGTGTACAAACCCACTGAGGTACTGTAGGTGATACCTCCAGGAAAAGAATACATGTATAACAGATACTCTGATGCTTCAGCCTCAGTACTCCGCAAAAAAACCCAAAAAAATAAAACAAAACAAAACAGAAAAGCAAGACTTTTCTCTATCCACACATATTGCAAAACTTCTCCTTTGCCTGGGGAGCTCACTGTTCAGGCAGCTATATTCCAGAGCATTCTTCTATTTATCCTTTTGTTGTCATTTACAATAGAACAAATTGACAAGCCTGACTGACATTTGTATGGATTCCATATACACAGCAACAGCATGAATGAGGTAAAGTGGCCTCTTGGGAGACTGCTGGGACTCTTGTTCATTATCATTATCACCATGATGATTGGTGCAGATGATGAGACTCCCAGCCATCCCATCCTCCTTGTGCTCTGCAGCCCTTCAGACAGCGAGGTGCTGCAAACACTTGTGTGARCAATCACCATTCTCCTGTCCCCACACAGGGCACCCAAGCTGAGCAGAGGGTGGACGATGTTCCAGACACCAGCAGGAATCCCAACCAAGCCACGATTCAGGCCCACTACCCCAGGCTGCTGGGGCTGGGAAGAATTCAGCTGCCTTTTGGCCTTGGAACACTGAACCATTTCACCACAGTCAGGCAGGAAGAGAAACTCTCAGTTACCAAACCAGTAAGTGCCAAACTGCTTAGACTCGTCAATAAAACGTTTCTGGTTTTTTTTATTATTATTATTTTTCATACTATAGAAAGCCATATCAGCATGCAGATCAACTGAAATTCAAATAGGGAAGTGGGAAACAGAAAAAAAAWTGGTGAAAATCTCATTTCTCTTCCAGATTGTTTTTCCTAGACATCCACTAGGTTACATTATACTGGTATCACTGTGACTGTATTCATGAAAGGGGAAATAGTAATTTCATTGTTAACCTCAAAATTATTTTCATGAGGGTTCAGTGCAATGGGTATGTTAAAGCAATTAAATAAACTGTAATGAAAAATGTGGCACCGTTTTCATGAGTTACACCTTTACAAGACTTTAGATAACTATTGCTAAAGGTTAATRTGCTTTAGATGAATCTGCAGGTATCTGTCAGGCACCGAAAGCGATCTGGGGAAGGAATGCTGCATGGCAGAGACATCTGCTGGGAGCTCCTTGCACTCCTCCCACGCCTCGTGGTTCATCTTTCTGGGGCTGTGGATCCCGGGAGCAGCCCTGAGCTGCTCCTGCTGCCTGGGGCTGGGGAATGARTTTGTGGCTAATGGAGAATTCAGCCCTGCCCGGCCATGGCCAGTCAGCCACTCAACAGGAGCCAGAAATCTTTAGGATATGCTGGAATTTAAATGGAAACTTATGCATCTAAATTGAAGGCTATACTCTTCTCTCTGGAGTATGTCTGCTGCCTGACATTGAACTGTTTGTCAGAGGAAGGCTGGGCACTGGTGAAATCCTTCTTYCCCAAGCATATACAACAGGAGAAGATCAATGTTTTAATTAGGGAAAGGAATGATCAGAGACCTCTGCAATTTTGACAACGTGTTTGCACTAAGGCACTGTTATCTAACTCAGAAACCGAAAATGAGATTTGAGATTCTAGCATCTCCTAAATTCCTAGCATCAATCACTTCCCTTCTCAGAGAGATACTGATTCTACTCTCCACCTACAAAGTGGATCTCAATCCCTCTGTCCCTTCCTCCTTCATAGTGGGAAAACACAGACTGATCATCCTGGGCTGATGGGTTCCCACTGTGCTTTGACCATATCCCAGCACCCCGTGTTTCAGTTTTAGACACTGGCTTTAAAATGACTGAGACAATGCAGAAAGCACTCACAAAGTAAACCCTAGAAAGARGAAACCCTGTTTTGTACAGCAGCAGAAAAGAGGATGCTTTGCAAACTCAATTCCCTTTTCTCCAAACACAAGGATACAGCTGATGCAAAGCATCCTGCAAATGAAAACAAGCTGCATTTGATTCCACGCACACCAAATGCTTGAACTGTGTTTAGCACATCACAGGTGTAGGGTTTGAGCGATACTCCCCAGTGTAGCAGGATTTTTCCTGCAGACACCAGTTCACATCTGATGGGAGACTGTTTTAAAACCAGCCTCTGCTCTTACATTGTAAGAACAACTCTCTCCCTCAAGCTACTTGCAGACAAAAACATGTTTACCTCCACCTATCAAAGCACCAGGGGAAAAGAACAGCCCCTTGAAGGAAATTAATCCCTGCAAAGCGTTTGAAATGTTATAAACAGCTTACGACCAGAGTGAACAGATGCACTAAGAAGGATAAACAAGCATTTGCCCAGCCCCTTGGAGGGAGCTGGCTGCACACCCCCGTTATGCCAGCAGCAGGGTGAGTGTCGAGGCGCCGGTGTCTGGTGGCCAAGGGACACTCGATGTGGCCCAGCCCAGGTATCCAAAGCAAGCAGCCAGCAGAAGAACAGCATTCCAGGAAAAAAAAAAAAAAAACAAAAACCAAAAAAAACCAAACAACCCAGCCTTCTAGTGTCTGCCCCTGACCAAATTTATGCTTTCCCTATGAGGCAGGATGTGGGGCAGGGGGTACCCATAACTTTCCCTCGCAGTCAGATAAGCCTCTCCCTCTATTGCCCAATGAATATTGAATTATTCTGTGCAAAGTCAAGCCATTTTCTCCGGAAACACTGAATGTTCCCTTCTGCTCCTGAACAACCCATTCCTGGGTGGGGCACTCCCTCAGATAATGGAGGAAAATGGAGACAGYTCTCCTTCTCACAAATGAGAGCAGGTAAACAAAGGCTCATACAGAAGACACTGTGGCAATGCTCAAAAACATAAGGGCAAGTTCATTAGGATTAGTTCTGCCAATTTTGCAGATGCAAGAGAAGTCTAGCATCTCTGTGCAGAGTCCAGGAGTATCCATCAGCAGGTCCTAAAAGGAGAAGATGTGGAAGGAAACAATTAGGGACTTCTGGACTTCACCTAAGCATGGCTGCTGAAGACCAAATGTTGCTTTCAAGGGACTACAGAGTTCACGTGGTGGACAGAGCATTCAAACTCTGCCAACAGCCCCAAACAGCTGCAGGGCAGTCGGTGGGTTCAGARGGACCTTGTGGCATGACAGAGCTTTGCTGCAGGGCAGGAATCCTGCTGAGATGCTCCCCTTGAGCTGACTCCCAGGCAGGTGGCCCGTGCTGTGTAATCCTGCAGGGAACAGCCAGGCCTCCAGGGAGTCAGTCAGGTGGGGAGGCCTTGACTGACACACTGAATTCATTAAGCAGCTTYGCTTCCGAGAAATAGAACAGAAATTATACAGGAAAGGGCATCTGAGTTGTGTCCTTCAGCAGGTATGGTATCAAGTGATCCCAATGTCTTTCAGAGATTTAAYCTCAAGGACAAAAAGCAAAGCCTGGCCTATGCTTCAGAAAAGGAAGAAATKTCTGAAATGAGGGGTTTGTATCAGTATTTGTTGAATCACATCGCTGCACTTCTGCACTCGGCAGTGTCATATGTCAGATGGTCCCTATGTATTTAAAAAGATTACTATTAAATATCAAAACCATGAGAAAAATCCAGTTTGATTGTATGCCCTGTTTGCACTAAACCTTTTTTTCTGCTCACCATCCACTGACAGAGGCATAAAACACAAAGGGCCTGCTCATTACTTCCATGGATGAAGAAATACTGTAAACAAGTCCCCCCCACTTGAGAATGAACACAATTACAGAGCASACTTCAGGAAACATGATTAAAGTATCCAGAAGAAATTAAGAAATTAAGTTACCTAGGTAATTAGAAAACAGTCAGATCATGAGTCATTAGGAGAGTGAATGGTTTAACCTTCTCCTCCCTTTCCAGAGTTTCCACTTTCTCATGCTGAGAATGAAGCACATCACTGTCTGTTAACTATMAGTGGAGGATGAAAAAAATAGAATTTTTTACTATTAACTTAAAGCGATGCYGCTTTCTTTGCATATAGAAGAAGTTCTTAGGAAGTAAGCTCCTGGGAATTACTTTTGGGTTATACATCTTCCCATCACTGAGAAGAAACAGAGATCCCGAAGGTGATARCTGCMATARAACTTAGTCTAACTTTTCTTCTACTATGCTATTTGCTACCAGCTATTAATTTATGAACATTTTCTATTAAAAAGCTTCTAACCTAAAYTAGACTAAGGAAACACCAGATTCTAACAATTAACTTCTGCCTGAAACAGAAACCTGCCCTGCAAGAACCTGAAAATCCATTACTCCTTATGAGAATGAAGCAGAGGAGAGGGACAGCTGATGAGAGGCAAACCCATATTGTACTTCACATTGCATTTCTTGGAGTGATTACCATTTTTTCCCCTCCAGAAGCATTTGACGGGCAGGTTTCACCTGCATTCTCCTCACTTGTCTAAATGCCAGCWGTGCCCTGAAGCCCAATATTCTCCAGAAGGGAGAAGACTGAGCACATGGACTAACAAGAGCAGGAAGCGACAGAATCATTTAATCAAGAGAAGTATTCTGATTCATTGGAGAACCAGGTAACTTGTAGCCAGTGTACTGTGTTTGTTTGCTGAAATGCATATTTAGTGTAAAGTTTTGAGAATCGGTGTGCTTGATTTGTGGAAAGCTCCCACCCTGCGCAGAAGAAACAGAGTCTTAATTCTGAACTTGCTCTTGTCCGTGCAAAWCACACCAGACTCTGGCTGAGGAAGGAACTCGGCAGCACTTGCTAGCCGAGAACCCGCCCACCAGCTGSAATCAGAGGGGGATACAGGAAGATGTCCTGCTCCGGCATTGCCACAGCCGCGGTCTCTGCCGCCCCATGCCGGCGGGAGGCCGCGGGGCACCATGGCACCGGGACCCGGAACTACCGCTCCCAGCAGCCACCGCGACCGCCCCSCCCGGGCGTGCGCATGCGCCTCTGGGACGGCACGCCCCGCCTCCCTCACTAACGGTAGCGCGCCTCCCCGCCCATTGGCTGGTACCCGCCGGAACCGGCTGCGCCGCGGTGTGTGCTGGGAGTTGTGGTTTTCTTGCTCCCAGCAGCAGCTGACATGAACGGGGCGGGTGGAGCACGTGTACTATCGTTCCCGGCGTGCCCCGCGCGGCCCGGAAAGAGCCGTCAGCACCAGAGCCACGGGCAGACATGGCGGGGCAGATGGCAGTGCTGGGTGAGGAAGGGGCGCGGCTGGGCTGGGCTATGGGCTCTGGGTTTGCTTCTGCTCTCGCGTGTTTCTGCCCCCGGCATCTCCCCGGATTGGCCCTCCGGGGTGGCACGGGGTTCGCATGCTCGGTGTATTCCGCTGTGTCCCGTTCTGGGCTCCTCTGTACAGGGGAGACATGGAGCTCCTGGAGCGGGTCCAGCGGAGGGCAACAAAGATGTTTAGGGAACTGGACCTCTTAAAAGGAAAGGCTGAGGGGGGACCTCATCCCTGTCTGTCAGTGTCTGCAGGGAGGGGTCAGAGCAGGGACCAGGCTCTGCTCAGTGGTGCCCAGCAGTGGGACAAGGGGCAATGAGAGAAACTGATGCCCAGGAAATTCTACCTCAGCACGAGGAAGAGCTTCTTCCCTGTGCAGTGACCGAGCATTGGACAGGTTGCCCGGAGAGGGTGTGGAGTCTCCCTCACTGGAAATATTCCAGAACCATCTGGACACAGCCCTGTGTCCTGTGCTCTGGGATGACCCTTCTTGAGCAGAGGGATTGGTCCAGGTGACCCTCTGCGATCCCATCCAACCTGACCCATTCTGGGATTGTGTGAAAGCCAAAGTGCTCAGTGGCACTTTGCTCAGAAACGTCTGAGGAGATTTGCAGCCAGAGCATGCCAGGGTTTTCTAACTGATCTGTTTGAAGGACCACTGTCACCTTTCTTCCCTGCTGGGAAAAAAAGAGGTCAACCAAACAACAAACWGTTCTGCACTTAAACTGGTCTACCCAGCATAGAAAAGATTCAGAGATGTGAGAAGATACTTTTTTGGGAGCTATGGCTGAAACAGAATGAGTTAGCATGGTTTTGTATCTCCCTATTTTTAGACTTCTGGTGAATCTGGAGGTGTTGGAATTGGGAGTTTGACTTCTTACTGTGATTTTGTGCAGTCCTTTTAACTCAATGTCCTTTTAGGGTCATTTKTAGGCAACTCCCCCAGAAGTACTAATTAGCTGTGTTATTGCAGTAACATGCAGGGAGAAATAGAATTATTACAGTGTGGTGATATTTTTGGCTTGGCCGTCTCTTGGGCTTTTTTGTCTTAATCAGTTGAATATTTAATGCCTAAGATTCTTGACTTGTAGGCATTCTCTGTTGAGAAAGAAATTAAAAGCTAATTAGGTAGCTAAACAGGTTCTGGAGTGTGAAATAAAACTGCAGGAGGTGCAGTGTGTCACACCGTGTCATTTGCRTTGACTCGTAGGTTTGCAGAGTAGATCCTGGAACCCTGCTGTTCCCAATTCTGTGTTTCAGGCTCTGCTGTGCTGGCCCTGCTCCTAGCCAGCTACCTGGCCCAGCAGTATCTGCCCATGCCCACCCCCAGAGTCATTGGGATCGACCTCGGCACCACCTACTGCTCTGTGGGCGTCTTCCTGCCTGGAACCGGGGATGTGAAGGTCATTGCAGATGAGAACGGGCACAGCAGCATCCCCAGCGTCGTCTCCTTCACACACACAGGGGTGCACGTGGGCTATGAGGGCCTGGAACTGGCTGATGCCAATCCTCAGAACACCATATATGATGCCAAGAGATTCATCGGGAAAATCTTCACTGCAGAAGAACTGGAAAGYGAAAGCAGCAGGTATCCCTTTAAGGTAAGCAGCCACCACTTGCAGTTCCCTCCAAGCTGTGAGGATGGAGGACACAATCCAGGCTGGRCAYGAACAGATCCAGAGTAGCCCTGRGGGTGCTGTGGGTGAGAGGCTGGACATGGCCCGGCCGTGTGCGCTGGGAGCCCAGAGCCCCCCGTGTGCTGGGCTCAGCCACAGCCCCGTGGGCAGCAGGGCAGGGAGGGGATTCTGCCCCTCTGCCCCGCTCTGCTCAGACCCCACCTGCAGTGCTGCATCCAGCCCTGGGCTCCCAGCACAGCARGGACATGGAGCTGCTGCAGCCAGCCCAGAGGAGGCACCCAGGGSATCAGAGGGATGGAGCAGCTCTGCTGGGAGGAAAGGCTGGGACAGCTGGGATTGTTCAGCCTGGAACGGAGAAAGCTCTGGGGTGACCTGATTATGGCCTTCCAGTGCCTGAAGGGAGCCCACAGGAAAGATGGAGAGAGACATTTTACAAGAGCACATGGTGACAGGACAAGGGAGAATGGCTTTAAACTGATAGAGAGTAGGTTTAGGTCAGATATTAGCAAAAAAGTTCTTTACTGTGAGGGCAGTGAGGCACTGGCACAGGTTTCCGAGAGAAGCTGTGGMTGCCCCATCCCTGGCAGTGCTCAAGGCCAGGTTGGATGGGGCTCTGAGCAGCCTGGTCTAGTGCAAGGTGTCCCTGCCCATGGCCAGGGGAGTTGGATCCACATGACCTTAAAGGTCCCTTCCAACCCGAATCTGTGACACTTGAAATTTGTGTGGGTGATCAGCTTGTCAGACCTTGAGTCATTTGACTCAATCTGAAAACCCTAAGAGGTTCCCAAAGAGGGGAAGGAAATGGTTGTGGAAGTTGTGTACCTCTGCATGAGAGCTGATAATGATATTCCAGAGAGCCCTGTTCTTTCTTACTGAGAAATGTGTTTCTGAGTAACCTTCCAGTCCCTTCTCTGAAAGTACARATTTCAACTTGAAATGCTAACTGTGCTTTGTTGAAACTGCACTTCTCTCTGAAAGTGTAAAATAAAAACACAAACAAAAATCAACAAGCCTCCCTCCAAAAAACCCCAAACTCAAAAATGCTTAAAAGCCACATCTTCTCTGTCCCAGTGTGCYTTTTCCTTCAGTGCTTTACTACTTAGTTGACCAGCAGCAGAACTTGAAAATTGCCTTAAAAAAAACTAATCTGCATTATATGAGCATGGTGCAGAATTGGCTGAAAAAAAGAAGAAATTCCAGATACGGCAAGTAGTCTTTGAAGTCTTGTTAGTTTTTTGATATTAAGAGAAGCTGTTCCAGTACCAAGCTGTTTGTTTCCTTTCCTGAAAAGTAACCTAATGATTAAAAAAGCATCTTTTTTGTCTTTGAATGTAGTGTTGGAAGTTGATTGCTCAGTTTCTAGGTCTTAATTTTTTAATGTGTTTTACTGGTGCTCAGTGGGTGTTGTTTGGATGTACTTGGACCCCTTAAGGGGCATGTTTTGCATAATACTCCTAACCCAGGAATAAAAGTGATCCAGAAATGGTAAAAGCATATTTAAACTTTTCCAGAAAAAAGAGAAAAAAGAGACTGTATGYAGATAAAACATTTGGTGGGAGCAGGGTGGGGGAGCACAGGAAAAAGATTTCTCACTTGGGGGTTGTGTCGCTTTATCCTTCTAGATTGTCAACAACAATGGATTAGCTGAATTTTCTGTGACAACTAATGAAACCTTTCACATCACTCCAGAGGGCATTGGCTCTAAGCTGCTGCTGAAACTGAAGAAAATGGCAGAAGCCAACCTTGGCACACCCATTTCCAAGGCAGTCATCTCCGTGCCAGCAGAGTTTGATGAAAGACAGCGGAATTCTACCATTAAGGCAGCTAACCTTGCAGGTGATGTCTCTCTGTTCCAGAGTTTTTCCTGGGGACCTTCAGGTCTATTTCACTGACARTATGGTTTTTGTGGAGGATAGAGAAACAGTGAATCTGTGACAGAGTAGCTTAAAATGGATTTATTGTCAGGAACAGCTGAAAACTTCTGAGTACCRACACGTGCAGCTTATTAATGCAGACAGGTGGTTTGAAGAGGTTTTACTTCAGAGAGAAGTCTTTTTGATAATCTCCAAATATATAGATCACCCTTGGACAATAATTTAAACAGAATGTATGAAATAAATCTCCTTAGCAAGGTTTCTCTAGAAGAAATGTGTTTTGGCAAATCGTGGTTTGTGATTTTGCCCTGATGCTGAAGCAGTGTTATTTTAGGATTAAATAAGGAAAAGAGTTCATTGGATATTACTGCATAGAAAAGTACTTCCTTTAGATCTSACACTTTACTTAAGGTGAGCRTGGTTAAAAATAACYCCAACAAGTAAKGGCAAATGWCATTATGATGTGAGAAGTGAGTTTCCTGAAGTGTACCTGAGTGTTGCCTGTTGTCTCTGCTCTTTGTAGGACTCCGTGTTTTGCGAGTAATCAATGAGCCCACAGCTGCTGCTATGGCCTATGGACTCCACAAAGCTGATGTCTTTAATGTTCTGGTGGTGGATTTGGGTGGAGGAACTTTGGATGTGTCTCTGTTGAACAAGATGGGAGGGATGTTCATCACACGAGCCATGGCAGGTGAGAAAAATGCTTTTGTTTCTCAAGCAGTGGGAGGCAAGGTGCACTTGAAGTTGCCATTGGAGGGGCTTTTAAAATATACCAGCCATGTCACAGAGTGTTCTTCCAATGCATTCTCAGCTGCTTTTCGTGCAAAATTAGGTTTATGTCTGGTTTCAGTAATTAAGAACACAGAGTCACAGGTTTTGGTWGGCCCAGAGGGGTTTCATTTTATCCACGACTGTTAACTTTTGTGCCCACTAATRAAGGTAGTGGTTTGCATTAGAGTTACTTTCACTGGATCTTTGTGGGGCCGGAGTTGTTAAAAATCTGTCACCTCTGTCCAATGTGGGAATACTTGGCAAATCATTGACCAGTGCTTTGGTGCACCCTTGCCTTGTGTTTGGTGCTAGTTCAGTTGAGCAGGGTTTGGGAATGCTGTTAACCCAGAAGTTTTGTGATTGGTGTATGAATGATCGCAGAGTTCTGGCAGCAGTGTTCAGTCAGACTCTTGTGAAGACACAGCCGTGTTTCAGCTGACCTGGATGCACACAGATCTGAGGTGCAGTGTCAACTGCCTGTATTGCCTTCAGTGAGCAAGYTCTGATCCAAGCTGCTSCTGCTGCTGCTGCTGCTGAGTCCACTTAGAGTGGAACAGCAAGAAAGATTCAGCAGCTTTACTCTGATTTAGACTGAGGTCCACTAAGTGAGTTACTGTTTCCAGTCAAAACAGAAGAGTGGGAATTATTATCCATCATGTGCTCAGTGGACAATTTTGTCTATTTTTGCAGCTCTGTGAGCTCATGTACTTGTCCTTCTGTGATTGTTCTGGTTCTTGGGCACCATGTCCCAGTGAAAGAAAAGCAGCATGCTGCTTTCTGAGGCTTTGGAGATACTGTGTCTGATGCCTTCTATTCTGATCTTTCAGGTAACAATAAACTTGGAGGACAGGATTTCAACCAGAGGTTGATGGTGTATTTATATGATCAGCTCCGTCAAACATATGGTTCTCTGCCRACACAAAAAGAGGAGATTCACCGCCTCAGGCAGGCTGTGGAAGCAGTTAAATTAAACCTGACTGTCCAGGAGGCAGCTACACTGAGGGTGCTGTTGACTCTTCCAGCAAACAACCTCACAAAAGAACTTGAAAAAAGCCACGTAAAAACAAACAGTTCACTCAAAGGCAAGGCCTCACAAAACACAGAAGACCTGAAAAATCTTGGAGACACTTCAAAAGTGGAGRATAATTTTGTCGAAGTTGCGTTTGAAACAGAAATCTCTCGGAAGCTGTTTGAGACGTTAAATGAGGACCTTTTTGAGAAGATTCTTGTGCCCATTGAACAGGTTTTGCAGGAAGGCCACCTGGATAAAGCAGAAGTGGATGAAATYGTGTTAGTCGGAGGCTCCACACGGATTCCCAAAATCCGTGAAGTTATTCGGGACTTCTTTGGAAAGGAGCCCAACACCTCTGTAGATCCTGACCTGGCAGTTGTGACAGGTGTAGCCATCCAGGCAGGAATTCTTGCTGGCTCCTGGCCTCTCCAAGTCAGTGCTATAGAAATTCCTAACAAGCATTTACGGAAGACTAATTTTAACTGAAAAGAAACCCTTCCCATTTGCATTCCAGCTCTCCAAAAGGATTCATACTTACCTGACTGGCAAAGGAACCTATTCTTAGACATATTCTATTCAATTTTCACCTGTTCCAGTTAGGTGTTACTGGACACCTAGCTGTGCTAAAGCTTGATGTTACTTTAAAGGTACAAATGAGTTCTGAAGYGTGCTGTGTTTACTTGGAGATGGGACATTGGATGAAAATGCCAGTGATGACACACCCACCTTTTCTTGCTAAATTTTATTAGCAAATCTTGGAGTGGTGTGTGTTTAAAATATAAAGGGAGTGTGACCAAAGGTTTGAGATGATGCAGTACTGTGGTATTCCGGGACCAATGTATTAACTTTGCAGGACTGTGAAGCAGCATTAACGCACAGAGCACTGGCAGTGTTCACCTTACACTTATTTATTAGATTGAGCCATTTAAGCACCTTCCCAAAAGGCATCTTGCAGCTTAAATGAGAYTGAGGCATTCACTTGATTCTTCTGCTGTTCATAACAGCATAATGGTATTGCTGAGGCTCTGTGGCAAATTGTCCCATGTTTAGGAACCCTKAYTGAAAACATAGTTCTTGCCAGTGCARTTACTTGGTCTCCCAAGGACTTCATTCCTGACCTGGCTGTGGTGGTTAAACACAGGTACTGATGTTCTACACGGAGAATGAGGGTGTATTGCCAAATATTCATACCTGCCCCTGCCTTATTTTAAAACTGCGGTGGTTTGATGGATCTTGAAGCCACACCTGCCTGTCTTCCCTTGAATTTGACCAACACGAATTTCATCGTTGTGCATTTACAAGTGTATGACATCTTCTCCCTGAAGTACCCTAAGCCATACTGTCCGYGGGGAGAAAGTGTGGGACAGAAGGGATGGCCTGGATGAAATGTAGTTCTTGTAGTCTTAGTAAATGAAAATTAACCCAATTACTTTGTTCTTGTTAGCTCATCTGTGGTTTACGTTTTGTCATATCCCCACTCTAACTGAACAGAGGTTGTAGCTGTCCTGTTAAGAAGGAAGCTGTGTGTTTAACCTGGGGTTTGAGGTGGCACTTCTTAGGACTCTCTTTTAGGCAATAGTCACTATCCAGATATCTTGAAAATGTGTGAGAACAAAGTTACTGATCTGAAAAAAACCCCAAACTGGTGACCCTCTCTCTTTGGAGGAATTAAGCAATAATTAATAATTAATTACAAAAAATCATGTCATTCAGCTAAGACTGGTTTCAACATCCATCAGCTAAGTCTTCATCAGGTAAGCTCTAGTAACAGGTGGTTTTAAGGATTTTCTTGTCTTCTCCAGAATAATTTTGTATTAACCTTGCTAAGATAAAGTGTGAGGCTTAGATTTATTGTTTTAACCTATGACTRCATTAAAATAGGCTTACTACTCTTCTGGCAGTAGGCCTGATTTATGGCACTGCCATAAATCAGTTGTGCTGATTCAGCTGTTGGCATAGCTATTGTCTAAATGCATCTTCGAAGTAATCCAATTAAAAACCTCTTAAATTGAATCATAGTTGCACACAGCCATTCCATCAGCGTTGTTTAACTTGACAGAGGATTCCCAAAGTACTGCTAACATCTGTTAAAGTTCCCTGAGTTGAAAACCAAAGTGATTTTTTTTATTTGAGGATTCTTTTTTTCCTTTGTGCCTGTTTGAAAGTGACCCCAACTAAGTCTGTATGGRACTTGCAGTAACTCAAACTCCTGCAGTGAAAGAAGTGCCTCTTCAGTGACACCATGGATGAATGCCAGCATGCTGTACAGTCCTCAGTTGCTGTTGGGGGCCTTTGCTTTGCAGACAGAAATGTATTTAACATCTGTACCAATGTCTTTAGAGTCATTGTGGCCTTTCCTTCTGCCTTGCGGTATATTCATCTCAAAATCCACTGGAGTTACAGTAGGACTTTGGTCTTCATGTCTTTAATGCACTGTRTAAAACAAGCAGACCTGTATAGAAATAGAAACACATCACAATGAAGTTAAACAATTAAAAGCTTTTGCAGTTCTGGGATAAGTTAGGTAGGAGCTATTAAAACTCTCAAGGCAAATAAATGTACTTTTTTCTTTCACATCCTCCTTTACCCTGGAGGAGTTAAATCTCCTTCAGTGTTAATCTGGGAATTGGAAGAGCAGGTTTACTTGTAAAAAAGAAAAATTCACAAAAGGGTATTTATACAGATTTCTATACAGGTTGGACTTTTTAGTAGAGAAGTTACTGCGTACATTGGATATCACAATGCGTCCTTATTTATTAAATTTTCTGAATTATTTATTTTGTATTTTTAATAGTGTATTTTGACACAAACAATTGAATTTTRAAGACAAGTCCACTGTACTAAGTGGATGTTTCTGGGTATGCACATGGGCTGCTTACCAGAAGTCTCTCTGTAAAAAAGTTGATATTTGAAGACTGAAATCTTTCTATAATCCTTATGGTTGCCTGTGGTGGTAGGTGTTTAACAAACTTCTCTAGCTAAGGCTTGTTTGGTGAGTTGAAATTCTGAAAGCATCAAGAGGCCTCAACAATTGTGTGTTCCTAAATTTTTTCCCAGTGCAGATGATGAAATGCATTTTATAAATAACATTTTAGAATATTTTTAATAAAAGCAATTTCTATCCCTTGGATATGTCTTCTTTCACTTTCTCAAAGAAATTTCTTGGTCTTCCTCAAATTCCTTTGAAGGGTACAAGATGACGTTGTGTCAGCACTGATAGAGTATCTCAGTACTGTGCGAAAGTATTGTCTTGGGAACTGTGAGATCTGGAGAAAAATTACAGTGTTTCATAAATGTTTCAAAACTGCCAAAAAGTAGAARTGTCTTCCTGTGAGGGCAAGGGGGAGTTTCCGCTCAACTTGTTTCCAGTTTCCCCTGTGGTACTGCCAGGAAAGGGTAGAGCAAGGACAGCAAGCAGGGCTGAGGGAAGCAGCTCCTGAAAGGGTGGTGCCTGTGGGATTTTTGAATGCTGTGGGGAAGGAAGTTTGAGCRGAGCATAAGCAGGTTCTGCTCCATGTTCCTTCCTGGTGAAAGGAACAGCAGAGTCACGGCCCCTTATGAGCCTCATTCAGGTCTGCTCTGGGCCCCTGCCTGTCCCATGCTTTCTGACTGGTCCCACTGGACAAGACTGGGAGCCAATCCCCAAATACCAAGGAGGCTCAGGGAGTTCCTGTTTGGAGGAAGGGTAGGAGGGGTGAGGTGTGTACCCAGCTGCAGGGCTACCAGATGGCTTTGTTTGTGCTTGCTGGTGTTTGGTGGGTCTATACTGAACTCAGCCAACGGATCCTGCTTGTTTTCCTAGAATGAGTCTCCAGCATCAGGTGTGTGAGGAGAGGCTGCAGACCCTGGCTGATGTGCTTAAGGCAAAAATGCCTTTCCCTGCCCACCCTAAGCCCATTAGGGGGTTTGCTTTGATACTGCATGGAAACACAGCAGGAACATTTCCTGCTGCTTCTGCCTCCATTGCACCCCTTCTTATAGTCAAATGTGAGGGGTACAACCTGCTGAAAGAGAAGGAAARGCTATTTGGCTTTGCTGAAACTAGTCCAGCATCTTCTCTCTCAGATTTTGCAATTTTTCAGTCTGCAGCTCTCCCAGCTGCAGTCTGAAGAAAGCTGGAACCTGAAAGGTTGTGTACACCTGGCAGTAAGCACAGAAAACCTTCCTCCCCACAAATAAAAATTACCATGCACTGATGCCACTCCTCAGACTGTTTTCTCTGGACCTTGCAAAAGGGATTGGTCCCTGAGGTACTGAAGGCTACCTCCCCTAGCCTATGGGCCTAGAACTTTCTATTGGGCAAGAAATTGAAACTGTACTTAGTATAAATCCAGGTGTCAATATTAAACTAACACAAAAGCACTGTAGCCAGGTACTTTATTCAATTTGTTGGGGTTTTTTAAGCAGCTGATGGGGATCTTATCTTAAGAGAAGACTGAGTACATTGGTTGTGTTGGTATTAAATTTCAAGAGCTTCAGGAACTGCAATAAAAATGGAAATTACTATTTATGTGGCCTACAGCAGCACAGATATATTATATACAGGATAACCTATTCCTGTTATTAGTACAGAAGTTTACATTAATATTTACTAGGAAAGAGGCAGCTCCACCTGACTGCRTTTTCTGGGATTCTTTCACGATAGGATTTTGTAATACTCAACTAGAAATGTAAGGTGTGGTTTTCAGTTATTCAGAAATCACAAAAGAAAAACTGACTTACTGGGGTACGTTTATTGCTTCAAGAACTACCTAAGTATACACGGGAATGTGCATATCCTAAAAACCAGTCCCAAATGACCTCTGTCTCTGTGTTCACACTACAAGCAGTTTTGTTCTTCCYGAATATGTAATCATAATGAGAATTATTAACTAAATGAGTGTAATATGTCAGAGCAACTTAGTCCAAATTAATTAAGACCAGCATGTGAACAGCAAGATTTATTTTTCAATCAGTCTTTACTAATGGAAGAGTTAACATGCCATGAAAATCCCTGCTTTGTTACATTGTCACAGTACCAAGATGATTTTTATAAAAACAAGTAATCCGTAAAAAATCCAAAAGTTATTTTAAGAAACTCGATCAATAAATACTTTGTAGCTGTAGTAAAGATTGTAGCTGTAGTAAATAGTAATGCTGTAAGGAGCTCTTGAGTAAGTCGGTTGTTTTATATGGAATTTAAAGTATTGCACAAATATATGTGGAATGCCAGAGATCCCTTGAGTGCTCCTTAAGAATTCACTCATCAGTTCTCTTTATCTTCTTATCCCAGCCTCTGCAACCATTTCAGAAAAGGCACCCTTTYGTTGTAACAAATTCTGTGGTGTATCATATTCGAGAATCCTTCCTGCATCCAGAACAAKCACTCTGCAATGCAAGAGCAGAAAGATTACAGAAGAAAAATCAGCTCTTCAGCCACATTTTCCAGTCCTAGTTCAGGTATGTCTGGATTATGGGAAGGCATTTCAAGGAAGTAACTTTTTTTCCAAATGGTTTATCAAAACTTACCTCTCTGAATCCATGACTGTGTGTAACCTGTGAGCTATTGTTAGCACTGTGCAGTTGTGAAACTCTCTTTTGATGGTGGACTGCACAAAGTTATCTGTTTCCATGTCAACAGAAGCTGTCGCCTCATCTAGGACCAGGATTTTTGTCTTTCGTAGCAAAGCACGGGCCAGACAGACCAGCTGTCTCTGCCCAACACTGTTAAAAATACATTTGAGAAGTCAGGCACATGGAGGAAAGGGAGCACAAGATAAAACTGAGATTACTGTGGAGCCTCTCTATACTTTTCTAACAACACGTTATGTTTCTGAAAAGACTACTGAAGTATGTTCATCTTGCTTTGGAATTTTTTCTCSTTGCTCAGCATATCAATAGCAGTTAAGGTAGGGACTCTTCAACACCCATGGCTGAACTTTGAATGTTAAACCACATTATAGTGGGCACTCTGAATGAGCCAGATTGAATGCTTAATTACTTTTTAATAATGTTCAGTGTAAAAGTYTGGATACTTCTATATGCTAGCTGTACTATGTGCCTTCTAGAAATGCCCTCCTGAAAATGGTCTGTCGAAAAATTTCAGGTTGATATTCAGTATTTAAAATCTGTCCCTTTGGTGCTGAAAGCTTTAATATTTTTCTCCTTAGTGTAGAGTCCTTTTATTTCTAGCGTCACCGTCCTTGCATAACTATGGGTTGTTTTATAAGTTAAAACGGAGTTGTGTTGCCTAAGCAAATAGAACAAAAGAATAAGCTCTCTGCATTTTGGTGAGTTTAGAATTTGTTGGGTTTTTTGGTTTTTTTTTTCTGGTTGGCTTTTTCTTTTTCATGGTTTATTTTTTTAATTTAAATAAATAAGCACTTTTTTACCTAAATCTAATGAGGTGCTGCATGAATTGCAACACCCCGCCCCCCCATCTTTACACTTATATACTTGAGCTGAAAATAGTCTACTCCCTTGGCTTCCCATACAGCACAGGGCATCAGAATTCATACCACTGTGACCAGCTGGTCACCTCAAAGAAACTTGCACTACCAGAATAGTTCTACTGAGGATGACAGGAGATGTGTCATTTTTATCCTGATACCTTCCAAAGTAAACTCTCTGGAAGGGACACAGTTTTCCAGTAGTGGAAAATAACTGCATTAGCACTTTCTTCATTATGTACCTGAGATTTTCACCACCTTCTGAAATCTCATAGAGGAGCTTCTTTGGCAGTGACTGGACAAAATCTTTCAAGTCACACAGTTCCAGCACCTCCCACAGTTCAAAATCAGAGTGTTTTCCAAGTGGATCCAGATTTGACTGCAGTGTCCCAGAAAACAAGATGGGGTCCTAAATAGCAGCAGAATGTGAAYGCATAATTCCAACATGATCCTAAAACAGGCTGTGATAAACCCTTACATTTACAGAGGGAACTGAGACAAATGATCTTGGACATGGGTCTTTGCAAGAGAAATAGTAACAGTTTGAAGCTGGTGAATGGGAGGACAAAAATCCCGTGCAGTGTCTATCAGCTCTTCATTAAGGTGAAATATAAAGGACAAGATATTTCTTGTGCATTCTCTGTGCTCTGGTTCTGTGGCTGACTAAAGACCTGCCCAGCACTGGCAAGTGCCACAACACCTGAATTAATACTATACTTATGTTTATGAAGCACTGAACACTATATTCATGAGCACTGCTAAGAAAAATTAGAAAGCTACAACTGAGTTAAATATCCTTAATTTCCTATGGGAAAGATTACATATTCAGCAMCAAGAACACCTACAGAGATTTACAGAGAGAACTAAGGTGCTCCTACAGATGGTGRAGAGACACCTTGACCAAGTGCAGTCCCAGTGGCTGTGACCTAACAGGCATAGGAGGCCAACAATAGTCACTAGCAATTTAGATGCAAACAGAACAAGAGACAATTTTGAGGGAGCACAATGACCAAACAGGACAGTTGAAGTGGTAGCAGAGCTTGTGACTGTTCTTTATTTAAACTTGCACTAGAACAGAGCTTGTGACTGTTCTTCATTTAAACTTGCACTAGAACAACATTAAAATAATTTTCAAATCTGTACTTTAATGCGATTCTTAAAAGCTGTTTGTATAAGATTATTTGGCTGAGCTGAAAAAGCTATGTGCACCCTGTCAGCTTTGGTATTTTGTCATGACCTTGTTTCTATCCCAGATTTTTACCTTCATCCACTCTCCTGACCTAYGCAATTCAACCATCCAGACTCCACCTATTCTTCACAAGCTTCAGTCTCCATTTTTTTCACTTTCAGTTCTATTCTGATCACAGCCTCCAAGTTCACTGCACTWTTGGGTTCCTCTCTCAGTTTAGTTGCCTGGATGTGGATCCCATATACTCCATCCACAGTAAATCAGACTTGCAGCTGCAGTTGAGAAAATACTGTGTTATTCACAGCTGCYAGATGTTGTGCAGATTTGTAGAGTATTAGCTACTTAAGACAAATGTTGAAACTAAATATGTAAAATTGTGTTCTGAAGACCTGTGGCATAATAAAATTTGGTTTTGTATTCTCATTTTGAGACTACAGTTTTATCAAAAAGCTGTACCAAAATGAGAAATCATATAAAAAATGGTGAATTTGCTATTCCCCTGAGCAAATATGGTTCTTAAGGTAAAAACAGCCAAGGATTTGCAGGAATCTACAGGTATATTCTAATAATCTCTGTTGGAAWGACCCAAGCTATTTTGGTTTAAATATAAGCATCATCTCTGCATGGTCTATGGGTAGAGACACAGAGGAAATATAACCAAGGTAAAAGCTCCAAAAAGRCTACAAAAGCTACCAAAGCCTCCCTTTGAAAAATGTCAGATAAATTTACTGCAAGTGATAACATCACCCATTCACAAAAGCGTTCGTATGAATGGCATTCAGGGAATGTGCAAAAAGGCTTCAGGTGCCCATTGAATTTGTGTCCTAGGTTTTACTGCATTACATTACTGCATACAACATAAATCAGTTAACCAGCATGAAAACAATTCTAATGATATGTGATCTAATCTTCATTTTCCTGTCTTCTTCTGAAGTAAGCAGAGACAGCTTTAGATGATAGACCATAGCAAATTAATTTAAATACATAATACATAACTTGTGTATACATCACTTTATTCCCTATAGGCTTCAGACATAATTGGACCTATTTTAAAATATTTTTGCCCTCAGGTGGGACTTGAAAACACCATATGTAGTTATTCTAGCTAAGACAAACTAAACATGGCATACAAAACCTAACGTCATACTTGTGGTCTCTATTGTTTTGAAGCTTCTTCCATATGATTGCCAAAATTCCACTGGAGTTTTATACCTCTGTCTCTTGGCAGCTTGTGGACTTTGAGGTTGTAATTTCTCCCCAAAACTGAATGTCTTGTGTTGGTCAAAAAAGAATAATAAATAATTATTTGTAAACCATATCTCACCTGTGGAATAATGTTAAGATTTCCACGTAGGTCATGGAGTCCGATAGTTGATATATCRATTCCATCAATAATTATTTTGCCTTCACATCCCTCCAGAACTCTAAACAAGCAATTTGTGAGTGTTGATTTACCAGCTCCTGTTCTGCCAACAATTCCAACCTGAAACAGAAAGTTTCATTATAGAGACAGTAACCTTCCATGCTCCACATTCTAAATGAAAAATTATACAAATATAGGGAATTGTAGGATACAGTGAATTCAGTTTCACAGCTCCCAGTCCAGTTCTCCTGCAGAAGCTCTACRGTCCATGCGTGGTTCAGTGGGAATCTTTCCCATTTCCTCTCCCTTTYGTCCAGCACCCCTCAGCTGAAACCAATGACTTCAAACCATGTCTYGTCTGATATTCCTTGATCCCAAGCCCAATGTTGATCAGGACTAACCTGGAAGCCTATTTCTCTGCACAAACATTCATCAGAGTGGACAAGAGTTATAATTAAAATTTGCCAAAGAACTGCCACATTAATAAAACATTTTCTCAGTATATTACAGGGTTAAGAATGTCTACATGTTTCCATGAAATACTTTTCTTATTTTTCTTTTTTTTTACTCTCTGCTTCACTTAACATCTTCTCTGTTCATCTTGCTGCATTTAGTATTGGAGTGTCCTTATCCTTTAAAAGCAGAAAGCTGGGAAACAGAATTTTATACCTCTGATTTATTTCTTATTACATACAGTACCTTCTCTTTACTTTGTGTCTGAAAAGAAACACCATTCAGGGCTAATCCAAGATCCTTCCTGTAATGAGCCTTGTAGTTAACAAACTCTATAATTCCTCTATCAGGCCAGCCCACTGGTGGCCTTTTAGACAATATCCATGGCTCCTGGAATTAAAACATAAACAAGGCAGAAGAGTAAAAGAGAATGAAGAAATAGAAGAGCTGTGCTCCGAAGGGCTTTTATGGCTCTGTGCTTGACATGGGCACCACTTTTAGAAAAAAAAAAAATAGCCAGGGCAAACTGACTTGAAACAAATATCTCCCCAGACATGAGGTAAGAGCTATGGGTCTGACAGGCCTCTCTTCCTCTCTTCCCTTATTCAAATGCTCCCCTTGGTGAAACATAGCACAAGGAGTTCACCTGAGCTGCAGCTGCATTAGTCTTACTACAAAATCCACTGCTACAAAGGGTAACAAAAAATTTACTGGTCAAAATAGGAATAAAACTTCTATAAAACCACTACRAATGTAATGAAGAAGCTCCATGTTATTCTCAAATAAAAATTCCACAAACCCCAGAAAATATAATAATAATTACCTGCTATTACCACTCACCAATATTAAAGTCAATCTAATTGGTCATTTTCTATGCACGTAAGTGAAATATGCAAAACAAATGCTCAGCCTTCAGGAAGAATGCTCACCTCTTTATCCACTGTTGYGTATTCACAAATTCTTTCAATTGAAACTGCATTGGTCTCAATTTCACATGCTCTACGCACCCAAACATTTAAAATCTGAATCACCTGGGGAAACGTATACATCAGAGAACAAAATTTACCTCTAGTAGAAATAGAGCACCCTAATTCAAAAATCTACCCTGAACTTGAACATCTCATAAGCTAGATGCTAAATCACAGGAGCAAAAAAAAATGTTGACAGAATATGCTGGCACATMACATGAACCAATGATTAAAAAATTCCTGATCTCAAGTGTTCCTCTGAGCACTTCTTGTCTGCTTTYAATCTGCCCAATGGTTGTTGTAATTTGCACTGATGTAAAAGCCCCAGATACTGGCAAATACTTCAGAATCATCAGAGAGTGTGCAGTATTTGTATGAAATGTTGAAAATAAAAATATACATGGCTCATGTTGTGTGTACTATTGTTGTACTACTTCCTAGGTAAAGCAAGCCAGCAATGCAGAACAATAGATATGTGATGGAGGTATCTATTGGCTGGGCCAAATTCRTCACCTTCAAGCACTGGGGATGCTTCTGCACACAGAATCATCAKAGAATAGCTTGGGTTAGAATAGACCTTAAAGATCACCTAGTTCCAAACCCCCATGGTGCCAAATCTGTGGTTAACTATTTCCTCTTTTATAGGAAAAGAGTGAGCCAAATCAATTCTCAAGGTCAGCCTTTTGGACATGTTTGCAGCTAAAGAGAATCGTATCTGTTTGACAACAGATGAAGGTKGAAAACTGTGACTGTCATCACCAARTACAGGATGAGATAAAGGAGATAGAACAATCTCTGAAGAACAGAAAATGGAACTTTTGTGAGCTTGGTGGAATGTGGATATGCCATGACAKATAATTTTCTCTGTATTTTTTTTCRGTTTCTATTCATTATAATCTGTYAGATGTGTTTTGGAAGCTCACCACTGTGACAGTCTGGACAATGCTGGCTCCTCAGCATCACAACATTAAAGAAAATTGGATGCTTAGTTTCTGTCTACATMATACTTAAGATTTATTCTATCTAGCAATTTATCAATAAAACTTACCTTACTTAAAACACACTTCAAATATGTGGTTCTGATATACTACCTTTGCAAGGGCAATACCTAAGTAAATTATTTTAGTGAGCTTTYAAGTAAACATTCCTACATAACACTYAGWAAGTAAACAAGAACAAGAAATTAAATCTGAAGTATAATTGTACATGACTATGCTTCTTCTTTGGTTTAACAAACCACTTAAAAATACCTACTTCATTAARCTGATTTTAAAATACGTTTAATAATTACTATTACATTTACATTCAAAACTGGAAAATAATTTATGGTAAGCTTCCCAGAATTAATGGAATTCAAAGGRAAACTGTCCTGCCCAGGGAAATTAAGTGTCATTGATGCCCCCATGTATATTCACCTACTCCACTGTAGGTATAATTCTCTTCTCCTRTGCAATGTGGTAACAGCAAAAAGTTTATACTATTACTTACATTTARAGCGTAGGATATTGATAAACCCACTGTAGAAGAACTCACTGTATTTCCAGACAGCACTACAAACAGTGCAGCAAAGAACACCATTAAATTTCCCAAAAACTCAAGCCTGACAGATAGCCACCTGTAGTAAATCAAGGCAAAGAAAAAATGGAATTACCCACTAATTTTTTATAGCCTATTAAGCTCTGAGATCATTATATTAGCAATTTATCCACTCCACAAAAGAGATAAGTACCATCATCCCCATTTTACAGATGAACTGAGGGGCRAATATGACATATCTGGAACTGGTAGCATCACTAAAACCAAAATGCTTGTGTCTCAACCCCCTTCACTTCTCATACTGCTTTCCTGCCTACCCTATCTGAAAAAGATTCAGGTTTAGGACTGAAAAACAGACCTGGAATCTCTTGACTCTGACTGTAACTGCATTGAATCACAAAGAAATGTGAGGAAATGGATTTTATTTCCTTAAACCCAAGCTTCCACTCTCAAGAACTCCCTGGTGTGTGTGGGCACAGACTCCAGGTAACTTCCACATGAACTACTAAAATATAAATTCAATTTTTTCATAAACCTGCAAGAGGAACTGTTAGTTGAAATGTAGCATAGTCTCCATGCTTATGAGCGATTGCTAAACTTTCTTTTTTTTTCCTTTCTTTTTAGAAAGACAGCACATGCACATTCTATAAACCTACTAGTTTCTGGCAGATAAGAAGAAATCCTGGTGCTTAAACATGATATTTGCATTCATTACGAAGAGTGGTGGATAAACTGCYCTTGTTACAGAATCACAGAAGATGCTGAGTWGGAAGGGACCCAGAAGGATCATCAAGCCCAACTCCTGGCCCTGCTCAGGCCCATCCCCAAGAATCCCACCATATGCCCCAGAGTGTTCTCCAGACATTTCTCTCCTTCTGAGTGGCTGTACTCTGGCTAAAGGTAAACAGTGTCTAGTGAAATTCCACAGAAGTTTCAGTGACAAACACAAACCTGCTGTCAAGTACCTGTTTGAGATGAGGTTGTTGTAGAAGCAAACCAAGTTCTCATACACAAYGTCGTTATTTTTCCTAATGAATCTCTCCTGGTGGCCAAATGCTCGAATTGTTGATCTCCCTGCCAGAGTCTCACTGAAGTGGGAGATCACTGGGGACTGTGATRCTCCTGCCAGCCGCCGGATTTGCCGGGAACTTGCGATGTAGTAGCGCTAATAAAACAGTACAGACAGGTTCCAGGTAAGGATTTTGCTTAGTAATCCCTCCAAATTTTCAACATGAAAAAAGCTGTAAGTGTCTACAAAGAAAAAAGTATTCACAATAGGAAAAAACCCTACTTGTCTGTTGCGACACACCAACATTCTGATGATGGCATAAGAACAGTATAAAAATTACTGGCAAGGCAAAAATAAAATAACATTATCTTCAAATTCTATAGAAAATGTGCTGTACCACAAGAGRTATGTAACAACCAACTTCAATGTAACTTTCAAGTTAGAATGTCCTGCATCTCTCYCTGATGCAAGTCAGCCTTTATTTCTTTAATGTCTGTATTTCAACTCCTCAGCAGAGACTGAATCCAGGCACTCTTTTCCTTTATTTTGTGATTCTAACAATCTTTAAGTTCTTTAATCACAGACCAYACTTTGAGCATCAAGAAACAGATGCAGCTAGTAGTCTTTCTGAAACATTACATTTTGTTTTTTCAGTAGATAACTGACACACTAAACAACAAATTGCACAGGTAGCTTAAGAATCATTCTATACCATTTTAGGGTTATCCTTCAACTTTTAACTTCCATTATTGTATACACCCCACTTCATCATAAAACCACCAGATTTCTTGCTGGGATGTGTATCAATATTGTATGTTCCAATGAAAAAACAACGTATTTAATAAAAAAAAAGTAAGTTGTTAAAATTTTCCAAGCATTATATMTTCAGGAAGTGTTCAAATTTCCTTTCAAGAAAACTGAAGACATTTTCTGACAAATATTTGAGATGTTTTTTGTATATATAGATGCATTTTTTTTAACAATTACAAATAATTTGAGCCTTGATTTGTTCAGACATCTCATGCACACAGATCTAGAAATCCCTATAAAAGACACTTACTTGGACAGTAAAATAAAAATATCCCAGTGGAATAACTACCACTATGAATAGGGGTGAGGCAGATGTGATAACCAGAATGGTTCCAATAACATCCAGMGTACAATTCAGCCAAGTTCGCAGGTAGAAATGGAAACAGACATCCACTATAAATAAATCCTGCAACAAAGAATCAAGATTTTTTTTGTAAATTAGTAAAACTAAAAACTTTGAAAGTTTAAAAACTTTTTGAGAAAGCATCCTTAAGAAATGGAATAAAACTAAAGTATCTTCTACAAACACTAGAAGGATTCCMCTGATTATATCCTAACAAAATGTGTATTCACATATTATTATTTGGATAAAACCAAAATAGCCATACTAGCTTTTAGACTACTCATGGTAGCTGAACAGGCTCAGAGTGTTTCAAATAGCAAGACAGCTCTTGCTATTTTGCTGCTTCATATTCTTTAACTTACATAAAGCATCAGACTGAAAAGGAGGCCARGAATTAAAATGCTAACTCCTATGTTTTCCTGCTAATAATTCTAGAATTGTGCTGGAACATTACTGGTAGCAATCTTTTAGTGTACATGGTAAAACTTCTTCAAATCCACTTTATAATGTATTGCTATTAAARACTAGAGGCTTCAGTGAAACCTTCATCAACTGATCTTTCAGCATATTACACAACCACTCCAGARTCTATTCCAGAGAACACCATCAGCAGTCACTGTGCTTCAAGTAATTTGTAATTCATGACAACAATCTTGGTATGAATGTGGGAAGTATTAAAACTTGCAGTAAATAACACTTGTTTGTGTATCAGAAGTTCTAGTTTAAGACAAAGAAAACAGTACAAAATTGGAAAATAACACCCAYTTAAGTCTATATACCTCTAAGAATGTGAATTTAATATATTAAATGGTTTAGACAATAACATTTGATTCTGACATGGAATATACCATTAGAGAAAAAAAAAATTAAACAGAGCAGGTTTACATCTGATAAACCAGTTACACTGCAGGAATGGTCTTACAGGAATGGCCTCCTAATGATTTTGGATCAGATCTGTACAACTATCAATAATATGTTTTGATGATTTTTGTAAGAAAAYAGCTTGAGACAGTTCTTTATGTTCYGCAACTTGCAGTACTTTTCTTTCATATCATTAATGTTTTATGAATAATAAATTACAACTGAGTCACTCAAGCTTCATTTTGATGCGACTGAAAATATGTATGACTTTTCCCTTTACCTTTGTGAATCTACTGATGATCTGCCCAACTGGGGTGGTTTCAAACCGCTGAAGAGGAAGGTGCAAGACATTGTCCAAGAGCTGATGATGCAAGGCCCGGGAAGCAGACAGGGAGCCCCTGGTGAGCACATAGGCCCCACAGCAAACCAGCAGCCCTTGGGAAGGGATACAGTGAAACACAGTATGAATGGATGGGGTGGATGGAGCTTGTTTCAGTCACTGCTTTCTATCACTGCTTTCTACACAGTCAGCAATCCAACAGGCACACTTCCTCTCTGTTTTACAAATGCATATATTTGCATTTTGCTGGTACATCTTGCTACTTGATAAGAATGTTTTCCTGCCATTAACTCTGTCCTGCTAACACCACTACACATCAATGCTGCTTTCCCCCTCAACGAGATACCAACACAACTTCATTACATTACCCTTGGATGTTCCCAGAATCCACAAAATACCATTAAACAGTATTTTCTCTACGTCTCTTTATGTGTGCCCTCTGCTCTTCCCAGATTTAACTATTATACTGTRTTGCACACCCTAAAACAACCAGCACTATTTCTTTACCAATACACATTTAGGCAGGTTAAATTTAGCAGATGGTGAGAAAACAGTCAWAAATGCTCATCCTTGCCTTGAATGAATCCCAGGAGCCCATAGATACCAAGCTTATAGTTTTGTGATTSTTTCCATTCTGTGAAATCACTAACTTGTGCTGTTTCTGCAGTCCAGGTGCTAAGCCATAGATTTTGGCCAATGGCCAGTGCATTTTGGCCTATATATGCAGCTATGGTCAGCCACATCCAGCGCCAGTCGAAGGCTTGCAGGTATTTCAGAACAACTGACATTTTCATCTAAAAATAAAATTTAAAAAAAAAAACACATTAAAAAAGAGGAGTTATTTGCATTGCAATAATTAGCATTGTTGAGAGCAAATGCACATTATACAATGGGAACTGGATATATTAAATTCAGAATMAATCTAAAGAATTTCTTAATTAAACGTGATAAATTAGGTATATAAAATCATGCTGTGAAAGGGTTTCCTCTCCCACTAGAATGATCTGTAATGGTAATCTTGCTTGCAACATTTTCCAGACTTCTAAATATGCAGACTGTACRAAACAAAAAAGGAAAATAAWAAAGCAACAATGAACCAACTAAGTGTGCAATTCCTGTYTGTTTGTATGAAACAGATCTTACTCTATTGATGGAAGCAGAAACTTTAGAACTACCACTCTGGGCTACTGGAGCCAAGAAAATTAGTGTCAGCAGGAGAAAGTTCTCATTCTTGGTGCTGATAAGGACTAATGGGGTCAAACTCAGCTGGGCCACTTGAAACACAGAACAGGTAGGAGCAGATTCATGGATTTCATTACAAGGTTTGGAGTGAGATGAGCTGTAGTCAGCACAAACTGTTGTGTCTCTTCTGTAAAATCCCTTTTTTCCAAGCCGCTACTTCTACCATCTTGCTAGAAATTCATCTTTTCTTCACCCCTCCACCCCACTGCTCTTATTTTAATTAAACTACAGCCTCTCAGACATTTTTGACTCCTCCACACTGTTTCACTTGTTTTTTTACATCTCTCTAGCAAGTGGCAGATTTTTTTAAAGGAGACTGCAGAAAGTGTGCTTCTAACACAAGATAATCCTGCAGCAGTRTTACCAAGCAAAATTTCTAGTCTGTGCTTTAGCACAAAACTATTTAAAATTTCTAGGGCAGAATGTTTTCCTAACAGTGGTAAAAGCTCTTTTAATCTTCTCCTTTCTGAAATATGCAAAACTAGATGGACTAAGATGTAATAGGAAAATGCAGCCAGTGTAGATCACCAAAATAAAAGATCTCAGACTTAAAATACGGTTAAAACCAGTAAGGTACTATTTTAAATTCAGTAAAGAAACATAAGAAGCAAAAAACTGCAACTGCAAAAGAAGCTATTTTTGTAGAAATAAATGTCAAAGCTTTTCCTATCAGTGATACTTACACCCCCAGCAGCAACTTTCTCTTTATTGTTAGTGCGTATTTTCCAYTGATCAGAGGAAGAGCTGCAAACAATAAAAACACTTTCAAATCTTTTTGTGRATCATTGAAAAAGATATGCATTTATTGCTAAGCAGAAAAGGATACTACAAAATCATGTAAACTTTTCCTGCTTAACATACTTTGGTTCCCACAGTGAAGCAATGAAGTGAATCCCTTGAATGTGGTGCATTCACTGGAATTGTTTTGCATAAAGGGAATCCAGAAGATGAGCTCCGGACACACGTTCCAGCCAGCTGCTAACAGGCATTCAGGCTTAACCCGTATTTCCCCAGCAAAGCATGGTGGCACAGCCTTCAGCACTTGGGGCTGTTCTAGCACTCCATCAGTTATGCAATGGCTAATATTTGTTTAATACCTACTCCTTATGTTTCAGCAGCCCTTTCTGTTGCAAACTCCTGCCCAGCTGACCTTCTTCCTTTGAAGAACTCACTACAAAGGAAAAATACACAAAAATATTTTCAGTATTATACCATGMGTAGAATGGTACAGTACAAGAAGCCAGAAGTGAAAAGGTGGGGTTTTTTTCAGCTTATAACCTATAATTCTGTAGCAAAACAGACCAGAATGCTCCAMATTTTCCAGAAATTCTTTCACTTATTTTCAGGACAGGAAGAAAGAATATATTGAGAAGCTGGAATGAAAAGTAAAAATACTAAGCAAACACAGTACACAAATTTTCTCACCGTCCACTCTGTTTGTCTCTTCACTTGTATGCTCTGCACTGAAGACTTGAACAAGCTCAGTAAAATTAGCTCTCCTTGAAATGAGTTCTTGGTAGGTTCCCATTTGACTTATTCTGCCTTCTTCCATCACTAATATTAGATCGGTGTGAGGTAGGAGGGTGAGGTTATGGGTCACCAGTAGACGAGTCTGGAATACAATGTTTTCTATTTTGCTATTTAATATAAATATTCACTAAAAGCAGACATTCCGTTATGATAGCTAGAATGATACAATGGAATTATTCTGTGGTTTAATTTATTTGTCTACTTTATTATTATCATTGTTACTATTCTTATTATTTTTTTTGTTATTTATTGCCTACCTTACTACATCACTCTTTTAATTGCTCATTGTAATGTCAAAGTATAAGCTTATAGCTACTTGCTATTACTTGTACTAACCTATTTATTCATCTTTAATGTTTCTTACATACTCCCTGCTCAGGAATGGTTTAGAATAGGTTTTAAAGAAAAGACTTAGATACTCCAGCTTTTAATATACTACCTGTAGTTTGATAATCTCAATATTAAAATCTGCGTACAAATCTAACATTACTGGAATTCTTGCTTCTTGCCAGATACTTGTAAGTCATGGAGAAGGTAAATTAAAGATACAGAGAAGGGAAAGAGGAAAAGACAATAGTGAAGTAAGTAATGTTGAGCCAACAGTAGGAAATTCCTGTTAATACATACATGTGTTTTTCAGGCAGCAGCAGGAATAATCTGTAATAATTCCTAACACTGAGATTTTAACAACTSTTACCTTCCCACATGAACAGTTTTTAATTGGGAGAATTTATACCTTCAGATTCCACTTTCCCTTAGGAACTTCTTTGTTCAGTAAGAAACCTTTGATCCTATAACCTGTACTGGCTGTAAACTGTACTGCTTTTTGTTTAGCCTCTTTATTCAGAATAATTATCATCAACCTATTACGTGAGAGATGAGCTTTTGCAGAATGACTGGGACTTTCACCATGTCTGTTGGATTGTACCAAGCAGGTCATCCCCAACTTGAAAGGAAGCCATCCTACGTTACCTTGCTTTTTAGGAGACCTGAAGGGCCAATTAGCTTCTCAAAAAGATGTTTTCCAACATGTACATCTACAGCAGACAGGGGGTCATCGAGGAGATACAAATCAGCATTGCTGTACACAGCTCTAGCAAGGCTCACTCTCTGCTTCTGCCCTCCACTTATATTGACACCCTAAGAAAAGAAAATCAAAATAATCCACATTTAAATACAAAATTAATAAAGAATACCTGTGTATCATACTCCGTCTTGCTATTATTTTTCTCAGGTAATCAAAGTAGATTTTATATTAGATATGAAAATAAAAGGTAACATTTGGATTTTCAAGTAACTAGAGCAAAGCTTGGGCTCTGTTGATTATTCCCACTCCAAAATGGGCAAATGTAAGGTAACTYTGGAAAACTAAAAAAGCACTTATTTACAATCATATAGGCATTTTTACACTATAGAGGAAACCCCTGGAGAACAGGACAGGGCAGATGCAAACGTCTGTATAAACAAAGCCATTTTCAAAATTATTAGAAGTTCAGAACTCAAAGTTCAGTTCAAAGTAAGTAATCAAAGTAAGGAGATGGGCAGAATGTACTTCGCTGAGCACTGGTGAGTCATCAGTATCAATTATCAAACAGATAATCATAAAACCATAAAAGCCATAAGTTAACTTATTGTATCATTTCTGACACCTCATGTTCTCACCCTTTCTCCAATCTCTGTTTGATCTCCATTCAGTAACTGCTCCAAATCTGGCAGTAAAGCACAAGACTCTAAAACAAGTTCATAGTATGGCCTGTTTAGATTGGAACCAAAGAGGATATTTTCCTGCAAACTGTCATTTTGAATCCAGGCCTGCTGAGAAACATATGCCACTGAACCCTAAAAAGAATTGAAAACAATTTTGTTTACCTGGGCTTTCTGAACATGAAAAAACAGCATTTAAAAATAAATTTGAAATTCCAGCTTTGCCTCAAAGTAACTAGTAATTATTTCCAAAACCTGAGCACTATTAAAATCTGTCACCAATGATTTGAACATTGTTAAATTTTTTATTGTCAGGTAATAAAAACAATCTKCTGAATATTACTGTACAACAGCTTGCCTAACACACAAAGCACATATGACATTGCCTAAAAGCACCTATGACTTTGAATAAAACTGACAGAGCTGGGACATACAAGGAGCAAAGTGTTCCAGAGAAAGATCACAGTGACAAACAGGCATCTACTGAAATATCTATATGCAGGAAACAGGGTCTGTATCCAGTAGACATCAAAATACAGTTTGATGGTCTGTATTTTTACATAATATGAWGTGGAATGTGTCAGCTTTAGAATTTAAGATTATGAGATAGGAACAATAGCTGGAAACGCTCCTATGTATTTTCTTACATTAAGCTGCATGCCCTCTGAAAATCTATTAATTAGTTCTGCTTAATTGCGGTATTGTGCAGTGGGAAGGTAGGGAACATGTCTTTCTTACTCTTCTCTGAACAGTTCCTTCAAGTTTCTCCATTTCTCCAAGAACAGCAGAAAGAAAAGATGACTTTCCAGATCCAACCTGTCCCACAACAGCAACTAAAGAGCCTTCAGGAATGCTGACACTCAAGCTGGAAATATTGAGGAAGACAAATTAGTTATCCCCTCTGCAAATATTCCATCATGCATGGATTGTGATCACTGTAAGAGAGAAAGCCTCTGTACTACCCTTGGCATAATGAGAAATTAGTACTTCAGTTACAACATCTTTTGACCCCATGCTATTTCAAGAACTGCAATAATGACTTTAAGTATGAACTTATTTATCTGCAAACTAGAGGTTGCTGAAGGCAGCTCATACCTGGACTTTATATGGCAGGCTATGGTGGCTGMGATGTGGATATTCAATGCCATGTTATGGAAAGTTATCCCCCACCCCTGAGAGGAACAGGGTAAACAGTGTGGTGAGACAGTTAAGACTGGGTAGGTTTTAACTTCTTCAGTTGCCTTAATAAAATTTAACATCTGTGCAGATCTTATCAAATAGGTTTTCCATTACACCCCTGGACCTGGTTATACCATTTCCTTCCTAACCCTCCAATGTAGCCACTGCACAGCAGTTTAAGCAGAACTGAATTGAAACCTAAGAAATACCCTGAAAAACAAATGGAAAACAAAATGAGGGATGTTTTCAGGCAAGAGAGACTGCTGTGAGAAAAGCAAACCTATTGCTTGTTTCTTTATTCCACCACAGCCCAGTTTTAAGATTAGTATTCAATGTAAGGCTGCACAAGCTACCTTGGCTTACTTGCAACCCACTTAATTCTCCCCAAAATGCAATTCAGGAAAAATTGACAAGTTAAAAATTTGTTGCATAGATTTTCCAAAGCACACTGATCACATGGGATACTTTGGAAACACTATTTCATATTCTTTTTGGTATGTATCATCATGAACTACTCTGAATCAGAATATATTAAATCTCACCAAAATCTCTACAGACATCACATTCTGCCAAAGGAACTCATAGAAGTAAGTAACAAGTATCTTACTTTTTCAGGATTGGTAGGCCATTTTTTTCCCAGCAGAAAGAAGCACCAATAAAACCAACAGCATGATCTATTGTAGTAAAGAAAATAGAGCAAGGAGTTGTTTATCCATCCTCTCAGCTGAACTTCTTAATGATCTTCCAAATAAAATCAAGACCAATTAAAAATTAAGAACTACTGCTTACTTCCAYTGTAGTTTGTACTGACACCTTCAGGGTTAAGATCCTCAGCAAACAGAAAATCTTCTAAACGGCTCAGAGAAACTTTGGTCTACAAAATGAACATGTGAGTGTGTACATATAGAAATATATATATAATAATTGCATGCACATGCTCCCTAAACATTTAAATACTATTTTGAAAGGTTTAGATAATATGGAAAAACATGTTTTTTGTCTTATTTGAAGCCTGACATAAAAACTCTAAACACCTTGTTTAGGTGTTTAAAAATATTTTCCTTAAAGTGCTAAACAATCTAAAGTGATCAATAAGTGTATTTTTTTCCCTGAGGATCTACTGCTGTCTAGTTATGACTCATTTACTTTGTTTTCATAAACCTGTGGTTCAGCTTTTTTTTATTTTTTTTTTGCTAAGAAATAGTGAACAATAAATCTCACTTCATAGAATGTAGAAAGACAGCATTTTGCTATGAATACATTCACAAGCAGCTCGTATGATATACCCATTCAAGAGTGTTAAAAACTCCAAGTTCCCAACTCAGGTGGTAACCCTATTGCTGTACCATTAGGCCTGAAGGTTGCTGACATGGAATCCTCAGCAGCTCTATCCTTTTTCCTCCACTTCCTTCGGTGGTGACTTGACAAAAACAATTTGTAGAGTCCACAGTGGGTCTCCCCTAGCTGGTGCCAAGGGCTCCAATATCTAACAGTGGCTGAGTGATTTAAGCTTGTGCAGCCCAAACTGTTTGTACTTTATCTTCCGTGGGCTATGAAGAAGARAGCTTGAGAGAGTAGGAGCAGAAGTTGAGTCTAGCCCACTGAAGGAAGAAAAGTGAGAGACAGAAAGCTCAGTCACAATTGGGTGAGCTACCCAATTTTTGTTCTACTTAAAAGACTGAGAGGCATCATTTAAACAGTCTTCATGCTTTGCATTCCATAAAAAGAGTGTGCAGTTTCACCTCAATAAAATGTAACTTAAAATAATTAAGCTACTTAATCACTAGTAAAATTGGCTGAAACATGACAAAATACAACATTAGCCTTTTATAGCACTTGTTCATAATAGGCTTACCTGGGCTACAGCAGAGATCACAGATGGTAAATCAAACAAAGGCTGTCGCAAAATGTTGAACAAAGAAATAGATGTGAACACTTTAGTTGCTGTTAAAACATTGTCTTTGTCCAGGTAAAAGAAGACGCCAAATGTAGCCAGTGAAACCTTTTAAATAAAAAATTGAAAATGTATATTAGGAAGCAAAATTACATTATTACTAAAATTTATACATAGATAAAATTTTCTGTTTTCCMGAGAACAACTGGTTTTACTCTGTTCAGATTGAGGAACAGAAGGCCCCAGTCTTTCCCTCAGCCTTTGTCCCTGGGTTTCCCACTCAGTAAAGGATGAAGATTTTCTTTAGGACCCCTTTTTGTTGATGTATTTATAGAAATACATATTYCTGTCTTTTATGGCAGTAGCCAGATTAATTATTAGCCCTTCTAATCTTTTCTCTCCCTAACAATATCCTTGTGGTCCTCCTAAGTTGCCAGAGTCTTCTTCCAAAGGTCATAAACTCATTTTTATCCCCCAATTTCCAGCAAAAGTTTGCCGTTCAACTCATCTTCTGGCTCACAGGAATGGTCTGTTTCCTGCACCTTTAAGAGCTCCTTCTTCAAGCAAAGCTTTAATGTATATAGAGTTCAGTGTTTGAGAAAGAATACCTAAAAAATACAGATTGAAAATTCACTCCCCTAAAAACTAAAAAAGGAATATAAAGAAGGTAGTTGATTTCTATGCAAAAGAAATAGTATGATTAAAGCAGTGCATGAGGTTTAGGAGCTTTGGATTAGGTTTCTGACTTTCCAACACAGGTCAATTCATAATCTCTCTCTTTCTTTTCTAGTCATACCCACAGCATTAGAACCTGAAAATTCAAATATATTGTGTTGAGAAATTTAATGTTTTGAGAACCTGTGAGGCAACACTTGTGACCCAGTCAGCTGCTAAAGCAACAGGGAACATGAGAAACACCTCTACAAAAATKAATAGTTTTATAAGACCAACCATAAAAGGAATACATGTCAAGGTCAGCATGRAGTAAGTTGTCAGATAGCCAGATGACTTCAAAACATCCACCTCATGTTCTCTAATCTTCATGACCTTCCTTTTATAGGCAGGTTCCCATGCATAAAGTTTCAGGATCTGTACAATCAAATACGCATATTTTAATACTACAAAAAAGCAGTGACTATGCTTCAGAAATTAACTTAATATCCAAGTGTCATTTTCAAGTATTCAGCAATGCCAAACTACAAAATCTGAATGTTTTACCAATGAAAACAAGACCTGATATAACTCTAAATTAGGTTGTTCTCATAGGAAATATACTCTAGTCACTCTTAATTCCTCAGATTTCAATATGTTCCTTAAGGACAAGCTGGATTGAAAACAGGAAAAATAAAAAAAAGACAACTTTAAAAAGTGCTTTCCTTCTATGCTATAGTCTTGCTTTGCTAAAGTTTTTCAGGTATCTATTAACATACTTTACTTCCTCATTAAAATGTGATAGTAAAATGCATGCATCATGGCTAGTAAGCTTTTCAAATCATATTAAACCAGTAAATATTTTCCAAAAACACTTYAGGCACATTATGTTAAAACATTTTCTCTTTAAACTTTTATTATTGTCAGCTGAAATATTACTCATAAAACCTTAGTTTTTCAAATAACTTACATGTCTTTATAATAATGTATAATAGTAATAATATAATAAAAATAATAATATCTTTACAACCAAGCCCTTTATTAGTTGTGGCATTACCTTTATTCCATGCAGTATTTCACTTAGTAGCTTTACTTGTTGATCTGAATACTTCATTTGGCTTTTCTGGTTCAAGGACAGCAATATTTTCATTTTTCAATGCAAAAGATGAAATACGTTAAAATAAATATTTTACTCTAAAATATCATAAAGAATACATTCATTTTTTTCTTTTTCTTTTTTTTTTACTTTACATTAAAATCTTAACAGGGTTCCAGTTCCCAGGGTTTTCAGGAAATATAATATGGTTTTAATCTTCAAAATCTCTAGGCAAAAACAAACTCARTAACAACTTTGTGTAATACTAAACACACACATGTATATATGTAATGCTATAAAATAGAAACCCATGTATGCATACATATAGTAGGATGTTCGGAGTTAGGACAGAACTTTCTTATTGATTARTACATTGATACTTAAAGAACCAAATAAACACAGAAATTCTCAGTTCTATACTGCACTTAGGCTTTTCTGTATCTCACATTTCTAAAAAAATCGTAAATAGGCTCATAAGTGTTTGGAGACTTATTCATATACAACGACAAGTTGAAAACTTTTAGACAGAATGACTTCATCGTCCTTTGTATTTCTTCTCTCTCTCATATCAGAGTTGGGATCTAAGCACATCTGTAGCTCTGCACCTCACCTTCAGAAGAGGTGAAAAAGGTTTTTGGCATTTTTTTCAATGTCTCTGAACAGTCACAGCCTTACAAAAGCATTAATGGGGACCCAAATGCCTCACTGCATGTTACRCCACCAAAGGCAGAGTAAGAAAACTAATTGCCTTGATAGAAATGCAAAACTTGGAGTTGTACTATTTTTTTTCCAGTGGGAATTGTCATAGTAACAGGTGAGAGTGCCAAGAGATCTGCAACATGAGAGGACCAGACAAGTCAGAACACACAGTCCCTCCAGGGCAATTCCTGCAATCTCAGGAGAATGTGCTAAATTTTAGTGAGCAGCTTAGCCTGAAAACTGGAAGAAGGGCATAATYCTACAAAACCCATTACTGAATGGAATTAGCTCATATCCAAGAATTTAGCTGTTCCCTAAATTGAGTCACACAGCGGTTTTTAATAATACAAAAGTATTCAAGACAATGAAAATTTAGGTATCCAACCTACATACTAGTTATCAAACTCAAGGCTCCCTTTCTGCAGTTACACTTCTTCCCTCATTGAAGAAGAGCTGCAGTTTGTCATTGTTTATTTACTTGAGGCTCAGCTCAGATGCAACAACACCATTTTAATACATGCACMATCTACCTCCCCCTCATATAGTTGTCCTGTATAGGGACAACTTAGCCTTTCATTATTATGTTAACTTAAATATCTCACCTTCAGTCTTCTTACTTTGGCTGCAATGAGTGCATTTATAGGTATAACCAACAGCAGCAGTGCAACACCTGCAAGGACTGAGGGGCCAAGTTCTTTCCAGAGGAAGACCACAGCCATGATGATCTGAAAAGGTGCTGACCACAACAGGTTCATGTTGATGGCGAGCTCCAGGAGCTGCTGAGCATCTGCTGACATCAGGTTAACAATCTGCCCAGTTGTATATTGCTGTCGTGAGGAATTTGCTAGAGTTAAGGCCTGCAACCAGAAAATACAGAGGCCACAAAAATTAGCAATCTGGATTGCTAAAAGGACACTTAGGGCAAAGCTGGACCTGGTGAAACACACTTGCAACTCTTTATCACCCCATATGCTACGTATTAAGATTASAGTAAACATTTTATAGGTCAGACAGCTGCTTTTACTTCTACATTACTAGCACTTGCATTTCCTGCAGCTAATAATGCTTCTGCCTCAGCATATCTATTAAACGTGGGATGAGTTATAGATTTCTACAGTGGTTCGGCATTTTTTAAACATCTGAAAAACAATTAAATTACTGGGTATTGAACTCAAAAGCAGCTTCACTAAAATCAGGGGTAATTTTAACCTCTAGAAGAGACAAGAGTGGCAAAATTCAGCTTCTCATATTCACTACTACTACATAGTAAAAACAGCAATCCTGTATGCCTTTATTTTTTTCGCAGACATACAACTCAAAGTTTTCCCACATCATTCAGTAAATTTGGGAAATTAACCCAAAATAAAAATAAAAAGAGTCTAGTTTCTACACACATTTCCAATAGGATGAATGTACAGGTGACTGACAAAAACTATGTAATTTCAAGATTACAGTTTTACAAGAGAAATGCTGCTGAAATTCCAAATTATTAGAAAAAAATAATCACCAAAATACAACATCAGTCTGTTAGCCTGCCACCAGTGTTTTGATCAGGCTAAGTAAACATGTTGTCTTTTAACAGTGTATGTGTATTTTAGGTTTTGTTTTGAAAGAGAAGTAGAAGAACACATGGTTACCTTTTTGTAGATCAGGCCAACAACTGCAGTCTTGATTTTGACTGCAGTAAGAATGTTGTTCCGCYGGTATAACTGATGCAGAAGAGTTTGTGAGAGAACTATAAAAAACAGGGCAATAGCATAGCCACAGCCACTCCCATATGAACTAGGCTCATTTTCACTGGCCATTATCATTGCTCTGAAAACAAAAGAAAATTAATTTTAAATTCTATCCATTAAATCAACAACCAACCATAAACATTTCATAAACTAAGACACTAGCAAATTGTTTAATTGAGTCTGTTTTGGATGTAGATATGTTGAAAGATCACAATAAGATGTTAAAAATGATAGGTTTTATCTGTGTTTTCCAACCTGTTAGCTTAGAAGCTTGGAACACAAATCTAGACATGAATGCGCTGTTGCTGATTTCTCTGTCAATGGAGTTCAAATAAAGAATAAAAGAATTTCATAAAAATATAAATTTAAAAAAAAAATAGGTAATTGTACTTAGAAATGCTGTAACTACCAAGTACAAGTGCAAGAGARGAAAAATAATCTATAGAAAAACTCTGATATTTGTGTTAGTGAAAGATAATCTTAAATAACGATCAGCCATGATGTCTTCAAACAGATTTTACAGCGATCAGGATGACACTGCTTCAGGGTATAGTTCAGATGTTAACAATAATTCTATTCATTAACTCTTTTCTTTATAAGCTCTTAGGTATCTGATCATCTCTTTAACATCTCTGTGGTCAAGCACAATTTCTAAAAGCCACTTCTACCAACCTCATGGCTCCAGCAACATGATAACAGAGTCATTGCAGTCTTCCATTAAATGCCATTAAATATTATACATTTATGGGAGTTTTTTAAAAGTAGGGATGGAAAAAAATGACATAACAGAAGGAAGGCTAGGTATCTTTTCAGTCCACTTTTCTTAGCACTTGATTTTGTATTTATATATTAAATACTTATATACAGTATTGTGGAAAGTTTTACTGGTTTCATCTCAGTCCTTCAGCTATGAAATTCCTGATTTCTTTAAGCTTTCCTTCATTAGATCATTTTCAGCTAGTCAAGGGGGGGTAGGGTAAAATCTTTACATATCTAAGCTGTTGCTTGGTTTGGTTATGATACTGCTAACCCTTTAGCTTCATTATTAATATTGCACTTTGAACATAAAATGAAACACATAAAAAACTTACTTCATTATTTGTGGACTCATAAAAGCCAGAATGTCAGCTGTAACTTTAAGAAATGCAACTTTAATCAATAAATATTTAAATGTTTGCCATAATGGCAAAATCAAAGACCRTTTATGGAAACTTGTTTTCTTAAATAGCACTCTTTGGATGCAAGAAGCCTGCAAGGTTACAAAAATAGATAGAGAATTCAGAGAAAAAATATTTTTGAACTTCACCCACATTTACAATATAAAATACACATGTAATACTAAAATGTCCAACTAAAGCCCTCAGTGTACTATCATCCAAAAAAAGAACATTTTCTACAGATAAAATAAAAGYCTCGGGCTAAGAAATGAAGTCTGGTTTTATTTAGCCTGATAGTTATTAGCCTGAAAGCCTAATAGTTATTCAGGAAAGGATAAATATAATTCCTAGGGTTGCCCCTATCATCCATGAACATAATTACAATATCCTTTAATCCTCAAATTATTATCACAGGCCAAAACAAAATGCATCAGAAAAAAACAGAGATAAACTTCAATATAAATGCATTCTCATTTATAGCAGGCTTAAGCCAACTTTATATTTAAGGTTGAATAACCCTTCTATTATTTCAGAATATTTTCAGTTGTAAAGTAACAATTTTTTCAGTTTGAATTTAGCTCAAACAATTGCAAAGAGTCTTAAAAGTATCAAAAAAAGAGACTTTCTTAATCATCATAATGATGATGGACAGTAAAAGTGATAATAGAGTTCTCTAGCTACCTGAAATATAGATTACAGATGTAAAGAAAAGACACAGGGAACAAACAAATCAGAGAGAAGAGTTGGAAGAGTTGGACAGTTTTGACAAAATAATAATTCATCACTAAGTAAAAAAACTTCTAGGATTCTGGCAGATTCTGTACCAGGCACAGTAGATTCCTTATCACTTGAAATGTTGAAATGTGACCAGGTGTCTTTCTAAGGGGTAAATTTGAACARTTTGTAGAAAAATCCTACAGCCATACCAGAGATTACCAATCCCAACACTGAGGGACCTCTGTGTCCTACAAAATGTAGGCTGTTCAATAAACAATTGGATTTTTTAAATCTTCGCCAACTTCTAGACTCAGCTTGAGAAAAGGATATTGCYTATAGTGAGAATTATAGCTACCATTAATCCTGTGGAAGACTTCTGGACTTTTCTCCACTGCTTTTCAAAGTTAGGACACAAGCTGTATGGTGAATCATCTGCATTGAGTTCAAACAGGTCATCCCTTTCCAACGGCTTCTTGTAGCCTAAAGTTATCACTCTGAAAAAAGAAATACAGACAGCCTGAAATACAACAGGCAAAAAGAGCAGGACTGCTAACTCAAAAAGCTAATGGTATAATCTAGTGTACACAAATGAACTTTGGARTCAAAGTAACAGATGTAATCCTATAAAGCTACAGACTAAATAGTGGAAATACTCATAGTTACTGTCAGTACACTGAAATTCACCTGAAGTGAGGAGAGCCCAAGCAGATTGTCACATCTGAACAGTGAGTTCAGAGGAATCAGACTACATTTCTGATCTTGTATTTTTTTAACAGAAAAATATACTATTTCATAAGCAAGCATGTAGTATCATTGCCCAYTTACTATTCTGATCTGAAATAAAATACTTTTCTATCAAAGGAGTRCATTATCATTGAATCCCAAAGTCATTCAGGTCAGAAAAGACCCTTAAGATTATCTAAATAACCTAGCAGCACCACATCTACCACTAAAGGATGTCCTAAATGCCATATCCATACATCTTTTAAATACCTCCAGGGATGGTGACTGACTATGCTGCAAGTCATCTTCAAGTGAGGTAACCACATTACACCACYGGGTTTCAGCTAAATAACTGAAAAATCCTTTTTTGGCTGCTTTTTTTTTACCCCTTCTATTCTTTTATCAGACATTGTGGAATTAGTTAAAACACACAAAAATATAGCTTACCTTGAAAATGTGGATGAACATTGTGATATAAAGAATGCAAAAATGTCATATAGGAACACTGCACTCAGTACATCGCAGAACTTTTTACAAAAACTGAACATTKGTATTTGTGGTGTAAAATGTAAGGACTGGTAGAAAACAAAGAAGAACTCCTAACTTCAACGAGGCCAGCATCTAACACAATACTCTGAATCCTTGAAACAAAGTGATTGTTTTGAATCAGCTTATTAATAGCAAATTCCAGTTTCAGTTTACCTTTAGAATAAAGAATATTGAATAAAGCAATAAACAATTCTAACACTTTTCAAATGCTTTTTCCACTTTTAGGTTTTTGAAGTCTGTATATTTGACTGAAATAATTTTTCAAAGAAATAAATATTAAAAACTAGTAATGGTCACAAGATGTAACACACAAAATTGTTTGAAATTATGTTGAACATATAAAGTGACAGGAAGTTGCAAGACTTGATAGAATTGAACTTTCAGTTCCTATTTTTTGGTGAAAAATTTCCCAGGGAGAAGGAGCTTCTGGTGCATGTAAGCAGGTGAGCTACAATAAGAACTTGTGCCCTGCCATAAGGGAGGAGGAAAAAGAGCATGAAATTGGTTACCTGGAAAACCCCTTACATGTACTACTGAATGTTCGTTCCCGGAGATCTGGTAAGTTGTTGTAACACCATTGCTAAATAATGCACTAAATAATGTATAAAATTACTGTTACTATGTATAAACAATACTCCACAAAATATTTGAATGTGGTCTCTAAATGTTGCAAGTTTTAATTTTTGTGCAAAAAGCACTAACAGCAATCTCAGGGTCAGGCTCAAGCCAGAATGATATTGTGGAATTTAAGTTCACAGTCTACAATTTTGTGAGCATCAACRAACAGCAACAAGCAGTTTCATAAATTCTCACCTGCTAAACCAGGAATATGTTAATTTACTGAAGAAAGAAGCATTCTCTTCAGTGCTGCACTTCTGTTTAAAAAAGAACAAAGGAAAAAGCATCAGTGATGCTTGAAAGAATTAAGTTCTTGTTGGTGCTTGTGCTTTCTTCTTTACTAAACATGTAGTTTTTAGAAAATACTTAATTCTCTATCTATAAAACCTTTTTTTTTTTTTTTGCTTGTAATCTGCCACCAATACAATCTAACACAAGGTATGAAGAATGAAAGAGGTCTACAGTCTCATGAATTATTAGAACAACTTAACTGGCTTCCTTAAGTCTTTAACGGTTAAAATCCTGAGGGGTTTAATTTTTTTTTTCCCTTATTTGATAGCATAGCTACTGAMAGTTTTCAGCTGCTAATACCTAAAGAACAGCAGGTTCCTTTCAGGACACCTTAAGAAATAAAGCATTGCTAACCTGTGCCATGCACATAAACGAGAAAAGAATGAGGCTTGTGCACTGCTGCCAATTTCATATGGCATTGGAGATAAGAGTATCAAAGGCAAACAAACAGGAACTCTCCCGTAGTGCCTGAGGAATGARTACCCACGCCCAGGAGTGACTGCAGGACACCCAAGGCAGTGAGTGACTTCGGTTCCTCTTACAATAATCCCCACGCAAGGTCGCAGTTGCAGCCTTTTCCAGCAGGTGCCGTGAAACACCCACSGACACAACCGGCGCTCCCCTGTCATTTTCCACTACAATTTTTCTTGTGCTTTCAGTAAAATGCCGAATGATTGCATGATAATGCGAAAAATTACTGCAAACAAGCGATTAAGATGTATGTCCCCCTTCCCCGACAAACCAACCTAGCCCTGCCCCTACGCGCCCTCACAGCGCGGCGCGCTTGGCTCTGGAGGAACATCCATGGTYCTGCCCATTCCCTGCCTAAACCCCGCTCCTGTCTCTGTCTGCGGCCTGAAGATCATTCCCTCCTGATCCACGCACAAGATACACCCAGCCCACACCAGCTGCGTTTTTAGGGGACAGCCTCGGAGGCACCCAACCCGGAATCCCGGCGGGCTGAGGGCGGCCGTGGCRAGACCCGGCACCGCTCGGGGTCCAGCAGCCGCCCGGAGCCCCGCCGAGAGCCCTCCTCCCTCCCCGACCCCATCACCTCCGTGCCGGGACCCAGCGGCTCGTAGCGACCCCACCACGGCCCTCGGGAGGCGGCCATGGCTCCGGCAGCGCCCGCCGGGGGCGGGAAGGGGAGGGAACGGGAGGGAAGGGGAGGGAAAGGGAGAAGAGGGGAGGGCGGTGCCGCCGCCGCTGCCTCCCTCAGCCTTTCCCGGGCCGCTCCTGAGGGTTCCTCCTGGTCTCCAGCCCCGCACCGCTGAGGGAACAGGTGACAGCACCCGAGGGAACGGGGGTGTATCAGGGGAGGTTTAGGCTGCATGTCAGGAAAAGATTCTTTCCTCGGAGGTGTTCGGACTGTGGAACAGGCTCCCCGGGGACTAGTCACAGCACCAAGGCTGGTAGAGTTCAAGAAGCGTTTGGATGCTCTCAGACACACGGAGTGACTCCTGGGGATGGTCCTGTGCAGGGCCAGGAGTTGGACTCGAGGATCCTGATGGGGCYCTTCCARCTSAGCWTATCCTGTGATTCTGTAGCTCTTCTATGCATAATACGTTTCAAGAATRGTATGAATCTTGAACATTCTTAATAAAGTTCAAAGATGAAAATTTCTCTCAGAAGATGGAAAAAGATTAATMCACTTATCCAGTATTAACGTGTCTTTTTCTTGACTTCTGGGGTTCTGTCCACCTTGTCACCTTTTGTTACTTTGTGTGTCATTGTCACAATTCTRCCACTTTCTTGTTTTTTAAGAGGGTCTTTCATCCACCTGGTGCCCTTCACATTCACTTGAACGTGGTAGGGCCAATTCACAAGAGTTCTGTGCAATCTTAACATTTGCACCTTGATTCTGGCAAGAAGAAAAGGATAATTTTGAAGGCAGTGGTAGAGATATCTGCTGATAAGGAAATTGTTGATCTGATGGACTCTTTACCGTGTGCTGTCATGSTAAAAATTGGTACATCTAGAGAAATAGAAATTTGAGATATTAACACTCTGAGAGAAAGTTCCAAAGAGTTTAATTTTGCATGTGTTATGGCTTAGAAATAAAAAAAAAAAACTAAAAAACTATAAAAAATACAGATTCTTTGCAAATAAAGCTGGCTACTTTATTCTAACATCTAGTATAGTTGGAAAAAAATAGGTCAGAAAAGAGTGACGTATGAGGCAGTGCATGGTCTGTGAGTGTRCTGGAGGAAGGGGACAGAGCACAGAGTGGCATGGTGGGTCAGCTGGTGGCCATGTCATGGTGGTCGCATGACACTTCAACATTTTAAGATGCTCAATTCAGTGTTTCTTTCTTGGGTTTCCCCTGCTGACAGAAGCTAAGGGTTGATGTTTTCAAGTGGAAGCATACAAGGCCCAGGAACACGGCCCCGGGAAGAACTGTGTGTACCACAGGGTATTCCTTCTCCTATGTGTGAAACTGCAAATAAGCAGTGAATAACTAGTGGGAAACCACACAATTATATGGAAAGTGGGCTGAGAAACTGCGCTCCCCACATGCTGCCCTGGGGAGCAGGCAGGTGCTCCAGCTGCTGGAGTAGAGCAGGGTGGCAAACCCTTCCAAAGCCTTTAAAGTCCTCAAGTGTTTCAATCCATCAGCATGATAGAGCATAGTTACTGATAGTTACTGACAAAATACATGTATAGAGTGTGGATGTTGTTCACTTCTCTAAAAATTACTGGAGTATGATTGCTGTCTTCAAATCTGGAGTTACACCTGCCTTATAGCCMATAGCTGCATGGCTGCTACAAACTGGTTTCAATCATGTACACACATTCAGCATTCAGAGTAAATTTTTGAAGTATTATTTTATGAAGGAATGCATTTTCAGAAGTCATCCCGATGACAGCGGTGTGAAAAATAATCATTAAATAATATATTTTCCAAAGCATAAACGGTGTGCTTTGCCTCAGTGCCCATATTTTCTAATGGAGGATTAGTTACCAACTTGTCAAGTCTATTTGGGAAGGGATTATYGGAAGGGATTATCAATTTACAGGAATTGCAAACATCTGTGTGAAAGATGRTAGGTCTCAAATTTCTTCCAGTCAGAGTTTCTCTGTTTGCAACCTTTAGACAGTTTATTTTCATAATTAAACATACYGCATTGCAAAAGCCTGATGGGATTTCCTCTTGCCTGAAAGGGAGCAGCGCTCTTACGCTTAGGGGTTAGAAAAGAATTTTTCTGTAGAAGTGGCTTGAATTGTAAGAGAAATGAGAGTTGTTCTGAGAATGGGATTTCCCAACACTACAGAATCCCTGAGGGTAGAGAGAGAGAAGATTAGAAGGGGAAATAAAATTTGCATGTGGCCACAGATCAGCATATCAAGGCTTGTGTAAGAATTCSATCTTAATCTTGAAAACCACATTGGAATGTTTTTAGATGCTATTTTATCAAAAACTTCTGGGGGGTAAACTGAATTGTAACAGTGCCATTCTCTTTCCTGTAAATCATAGTGATGTTGTACTGTAATGAAATTAATTTTTTATGAATCTTTTTCTGCTTGAATACTTGGCCAGTCTTGAGAATTTTCAATAGCTGGCAGTCTGTGGGTTCCCCTAAAAGTGTCAGGATTCATTCAGCAGGTGCTCGTTTGAGAGTCCTGAGTGCTGTGGGGAACAGTCAAAGTCCTGAAGAGGCAGTGCCAGCATCTTCCACTGGTTTGCATAAGGCAATTTTGAAGCGGGTAACTCTGAATTTTAGTTTGAGAAGGAGTGTATCCTTGTGGGAAAAGCACAAGGCAAAACGAGTGGGTGTAACAACAATGCAGCAAAGCAGAATGGGGAATAGCTGAACTTGGAGGTGTTGCATCTGTTTGTGAGAGCGTAACTGAGCGTCACAATGAAGGATTTACCTGACAGTGGGCTGTCAGTGGAACCTGCAGTGTAACCACTWAAACAAGTTGAGATTTATGAATTTCTGAGAAGCACAAGTGCCACTGTTGGTGACCAGTTCCCTTGTCACGTGACAGAGAAGTGAGTTCATCCCAGTTTAATATCGTGATTAATACCACAAAATCTTCTGGGCATTGATTTGGTGTGGGAGTCCTTTCCCGACTCTGATTCCAGAGGGCTTTGAAACCATTTCTTGGGGGGGTTATATCAACATTACTGTGAGCTGGGTTGATTTCAGTTTTTAATTCAAGAGGGGAACTTAAAATTTCCTTTCTTTTCCCAGTTTTTGCGTAAAAGAACAAATGTTAGCAATTTATTCATGACTARTGTCATTAGGTACGTGTAAAAGTAMATATGCAAGATTTTCTTCTAAGATCTTGCGATTGGCTCTTGGATAARACCAGTAAATGTTTTACTGGCACTCTTACCCCTTTGGTTTTAGTGGTGTTGATCTCTCYATGCTTTAACTTGTATGAATGGGTACAGTTGTATGCTGATGCTCCCTGACTGGAGGTTTCTTGGGTGCACTAAGTTTTTATTGTACAATAATGTGGGTTAAAAAATAGGGAGGGCTAAGAACCAGACTGACACTATACCATTACTTGCTCTAMGCAACTGGTGATGTCAGTAAAGCTGTGCTTTTATAGTAATAGTTGGACAAAGTGTCAAAGATTTGAGACAACAAGGAAATGCAAGGGAATTACAGGAACTGCCATAGYGAACTTTGCTTCAAACTGAGTGACATATTTGAGAAATGGAAGCAAAACTTTAAAGGTCACTTATTGAGCTGAGCTGATTTTCAGCCCAGCAGACATAGTGCATATTTTTCTCTTTGTGACCGCATTCAAAGTGGAACAGCCTTTGAAGACACCTCCTAAAGGCTGTCTGCTGCAGAAACTTGTGCAGCACAGCTTTGATGAGCTGCTCAGTTTCATGAAGCTGAAGAGTCTGTCCACTTCAAATTAAGTGATGAAACACATAAGCACATACACCCTTAACTGTAGTGGAAGGGAACAAAGGAGACCTAGATATTACGTTTAGAAGCACTAGAAAGGATACACYATGCAAAAAAATAAAACATTCCTAGGACGCATTTGCCTCATATTTAAATGGTTCTGGTATGTTTTTCTTTCTCCTACACTGGCAATGATTGGGACACATGTATAGGCAAACTGAGCATCCATATTTCACACATGAATAATACAGGGTAGATGTGCCTCTTTGCCTCACYACAGACTTAAAAAACCTGTAGTCTGTACTCCTGTATTTACCCAGTGATTTGTAAATAAATGAGCTTCATAAAAATAAATATTTCTTCATTTGTTTTGTAGCTGGGATACAGAGGGAATGAGGTTAAAAAGCACACAGAAAATCAATGTCTGGGTGAGGTCTGTGGGACTCTAAGCTTCATCTCTCTGCTAGAGAGGCTTTTGCAGACCTTCTGAGAATTTAGATCAGAGAATGAATCCTTGGAAAAACTCAGATAAAATTTCATGGAAAAATAATCTCTGGAGACACAGTTCTCATAATTATTTTCAATTTCTTATGGGAAGATCCTTCTGTCATTACAGAGGAACAAGTGTTCTTGTCCATCTCAGTGCCTCCAATTGCAGTTCAGCAAGATACTTAAAACCTCCCACACTGTGGATCTCTAATGGGATGCACCATTAATTACCCCTCTTCCCAAATTCTATGTGTCCAGGGGTTGTCAGTGATATATAACATCACTTGCTTACGTGTAAGTCTGCTGATAGCCAGAGAGGGAAATAGGTCAAAAATCAGTCCCAACCCTCAAAGCCCAGAAACCACCCTACCTACTGAAGTCACTCAATAGGAGGAGTCATAAATTGCAGAAGCTTGACTACAACTTTACTTTCTGCTTCCTACTCACTCACTTCATTGGTGTCATTCTGTTGTGTTAGAAATCTGGCATAAGGAAACACCCAATTTGCCACTTTTCTGTGGATATTGCATTGCTTTTTCTCCTTCTACATGCTGAAATTGTGTCTCTTCATCTGTTTGATTTACTGGGTGAAATCAGGTAAGAACCATTAGCTTACTTGTGATGCAGAATCTTGGCTTTAATCAAATATTAAAAAAACGAATATTCCTTCATTTAAATTGGCAAAAAGATTAAATTTYATGAATTATGCCTAATGGAGCAGATGATTAGTAAAGAGAATTCATTAATTTTGAAACTGAGACATAAGTTTTCATTTTAAAGTAAGTAGAACCAAGCCTGATACTTTATCTCTRGCTGTACTTTGCCCAGAGACTCAGGTATGTGCACTTTGTACGAAGTAGACGTAATCATTAAAGAGTCTTAATATAGCAAGGTGAGTTCATTGGTTGTTGCTGATTTGATAGGTGACCAGATTTTCAAGTCATGTGTTACACTTTTAAATAGTAAAATTTAGTTACAAAAATGACAGTGTGCACTTAAAATTTTCCCCTTTTCAACCACAGAAGTTACTTAAAGTGTTTAGAAACATACAGAAGAAAGTTAAAATTATATATTAACTTAAACATCATGTGTAACAGCACAACGCCTACGTGTATGTTTTGATTGTACAGAAAAGAATGAGTACTCCAACAAGAGTGCACAAAGGGCAGCTGGTTATTGCTTCCAGTATTCAATGAGAAACAGGAGTTTGAAAAACCACCCCCAATGACTCCTCACTAAAAAATTCAAAGTATTAAATCTATAAATCTGTTTGCAGTGCTTATTTAATTCCACAGTCAAGACATCATCATTTCTTTTTTTTTTCTCTATTTACTTTTGAAAGAATAACTTCTGTCATTTCACAGCCAAGAGTAAACAAGTTGCTTCCCTTTGACATTTGCCAGCTAGTAAATAAGTTTATCAGTTAAAATAATTTCCTTGTGATAGATTTCTCATGGAACAGACTGTGTCTGGTTTATGTCACTGTCATTCCACTGGTTTTTGAAGAAGTAACTTTTATTTCTACCAACCAAATTATATTAGAAAAAAAATCAAAATATGTAAGGGGACATGGAGAAATATCTTTGTATTAAACTTTTATATGGTAGATGTGAAGGTATCAGTTTTAATGATCAGTGATTAAACTTAGGTTTAAAGACCACATCGGGCAAAATTGTGAGTTTCATATTGTACCTTTGAAACTGTAATAAAATGATTGGGGTTTTTTTTCCTGCTTTGTAGATGAAGTTAGTGTAATGTAATTTGTATTCTAGTTTTATCATCATATATAAATATATGAAAACTAGAAATCAAATGGGACACATATTGTTAACATCCCAGTATCACCTTGCATATATGACATTTTATCAGGTCCTTGATTTTTATTTTCATTAAATTCAAGTCCAGTGCAGCTGAAGAGTTCTATTATCCAGTGTTTAAATGAGGAGAACAATTATATTTATTTTGAAATATATTTTTATCTTTTTCTCCATGTAATAATTGCAGTGACTGTCATAACATGATGCTCGGAATGAAACTTTTTTCTTGTTGATTTGAAGCAGGGAGTTTCAGGCTATTTTTAACACTCTGTATCTTCAAGCCTGGTCTGGTTTGTACTATATCTGTGATATTTTTGTGACATCCAGTCCAGAGGTAACCAATCTAGTACTCATAGGGTTTGGTATTAGAGGAGATTGATTTAGTTCCCTGAATTAGTGAATTAGTGTCTTCAGTGCCTTTACTGCATCTTTACTGCACCTTAAGTGCCATAATTCACATTGYTTAGCTTTGCTMAGAGCTGAACTGTAGTATTGAACAYATGTTTCAGATGTAAGCCACCTACACTTCCCCTTTGCAGCTTTATAAAGGGGTGCAGGCTGTTGTTCATTGCAGACATGGTGGATTTGGTTCTGCCTGCTTACTGGGAAAAAGAGAAGAGCTAGGACTGCTTCTCTTATGACACAGAAAATCTGAGAAAATCAGGTTATTTTTTATATTATTTTTAAGGAACTGAGTAGGTACTATTTCTCCTCTCACTTTTGCTTTCTAGAAGTTGATTTGTTTTGTAAAGTTTTCAATGATGAATTGGGAAAGGCGCCRCCAAGTACCTAACAGACAAAAGTGMAAAGTAACACAGCCCTCTAGAAGTCAAGAGATGGGCCCAGATTTCTTTGGCCAAAAACCAGCTATGGTCATAGCAAAGGTGAAGAGGCCATAAAAGAATTGGGACCCATGTTAGTTGTTCTGCCCAGAGTGCTGAAGTAGTTTATCCACACGATAAACCTCAAGCAGCCAAAAATTACTTTTTAAAGTGTGAACTTTGGATGCTGATAACCACACATGAGAAAAACTCAATCTTTTTAGGCTCTTTTGAAAATCCCTGTCCTCTTGTTGACCAGCTTTTAACCTGCTACACCTTAACTGTTCGAGTACAGACAGAAATGCTAAATCCTACAGTTTGCCTTGTGCCATCATGTACACTGACCTTAGATTCTTATTTTTTCAAACACTGAAGAGGATCCTTTGTTTCTTCATTCTTTGTTTTTTGGTAATGGTACCCTTATGGTGATCCAAAGGTAGGAAAGGGTTTTGGATCATCCTCCTATTGTCAGGCAGCTATTTCTAATTGCTAGATCAAACAAATTATRTCTAAGAATTGTCAGCACTGCCACCATGGCCCAAAGAGGAAGAAAAAACCACAGCAGCCTTGCTGTTTATACAACACACACTTGTGAAAAAATTCTGAGAACCTGCATTTGATGGTGAAATAAATGATCTTATCAACACTGACTACTAATTAGTACCAATAAGAAGAAAATACACTGTCCAGGAAAAATTAGGATTATTTTATATTTAAAAGGTTTAGAGGAGCATAGGGGTATCTGCAGAGTCTTAGTTACACTGTGGTCTTTATTGTCCAGTACRTGTTTTGATACCTCAAAGGGCAGTTTCCAAAGGGCAAGAGTGAAGAAAATGGAAATTCTTCACTTTCAGTGGAAAAAAAAATATGGAAAGAAAAGTGAGGTATTTCAGGTAGTCTGACTCATCAAATGACTGTCTTTAACATTTTCATATTTTTCAGATGAAGAGCAAAAATGCCCCGAATTTACGGACCTTAATATCGGCAATGCCCTGTCTGGAACACAACTCCGTGTTCAGCTGCTCTTGTACACAAGGGAAAATCCAGATTGTTCTGAGAGAATCATTGAACACAATGTTACTGCATCTGAGTACCTGAATACGACCAAGAAAATTGTCTTTGTTATTCATGGCTTCAGGCCAACGGGATCTCCCCCAGCATGGCTGGGTGACATGAAGAAGTYTTTACTGTCTTCAGAAGATATTAATCTCATTATAGTTGATTGGAATCGTGGTGCTACCACTGTGAATTACATAACTGCTGTGGAAAACTGCAGGAAAGTTGCAGAAATATTGAAGAATTATATTGACCAGATGCTGGTAAGTCAGAGTGTTGCGTCTGTTCTAAATAAGTATAAAGAGCATGATTTGAGAGGGAGTGGATATTTAAAATATGTCTATAGAGAAGTCCAGTGAACAATATCAAATACATTTCTTTTTAGAAGCATTACTAACTTTACATGCAGCTATTACTGCATATCTTTAACTTCACCTGGGTTCTTATTTCCATTTCACTGAAATGTGCCTGAGAGTGCATCTGATTTCTTGAGCCAGCTGAAAGTTTTAGGTCTTCTGGAAAGGGGGAATGCACAATGGGGAGCTTAAGGGAAATATATTCAAATAGTATTCAAACACCAACATTTTACRAAGGCATTCCACTGCTCTTTTTACTATTAATCTACTATAAGTAAACATTTTAAATGAGAAATGAACCACTGGCAAATATAATATCAATTCCAAAATGGTATAAACCTTTTGTCTCTAGAGGCAGGTGATGAAACAATAGTTGATGCCAGTGGTCTTAACTAGGCTTTAGATTTACTGTTGATCAAAAGAACAAAACACGTTATGGTGTCACTTATGCCATTGTCTGCTTTTTCACTTGAATCTTCATCTTTTCTCAGCTATTCTCTGAAGTTTWGAATGCTGTGCAGTAAGAAAATATTCATGTGGAATTTGAGAAAAARCATCCAACATTTTTAGAAAACCTGAAGTGAAAGGCGATAAARCCTATCAGAGTCTGTCCTCTGGGATAGATATAGTGATAACAATTTGTAATTACGCCTTTAAATTCATTGTTATGGTATTAAAAAAAATAGGACTATAGAAGAGTCTCCAATCCAAAGTGGGTTAAAAAGGTGTATTTCACAAATTTCTTGATGCAGGTATTAGGTTCATCATTGGTTACAGATCTGCCTGGCAAAACAGTGCCAGCATGTGGTGGTAGGGGGCCTGCAGTGTCCCACAGCTATCATYGTCACACTTACAAGTGTTGTGAGGCCTTTGTTAATTTATTTGAGCCCTATTAATATTCCAGATCCTGTGTGTCATCTCATCGTTTTGCAGGGATTCCAGCCAGGTCTGCTGATACTCTTGCAGACTTCTTCAGTAGGTTTTCTTTTGTTTTTCTTTTAAATACTGCTTGCTTTGTAGAATGGATATTTTAAGGGATGCATTTGGCACCATTATTCAGCAGTTGTGTGGCATAAGTATTTGTTAATGATATCATGGTTTTAATTTATTTTATTGGAAGGATAAAGCAAGGCAAGTTTTTTTTCCTAGTTCAGWGTTTTTGTTCATCTTATATCTGATAAATGTCTTCCTCTTCCCTCCCTGCTCCCCTTCTAACCAGTGTGGCATTTCAGAAGAAATGTGACTYAAGCTTCCTTGTTACATTTTTCCTAAAARATTTCATAATTACWACACTTTAACACAGAATTGCAAACTGAAATCAACTTTGTAATTTTCATTTTTTAAGAATACTGCCAAAAAGTGAAAACTAAATCAGCCCACTGTTTTCTGTTCAATTAATCCTATATGTGACTGTGGCTTTTGTGTTTTTTTCCCCTGGTAGGTGGATGGAGCTTCTCTCGACTCTATGTACATGATTGGAGTTAGYCTTGGGGCTCATATAGCTGGTTTTGTTGGCCAGAAGTATAAYGGCAGACTCGGCAGAATTACAGGTAAGGCTTTTAATCCCAGTACACATATTCTATTGTACCTTGTATTGTTGTCAGAACACTGAAACAACGAGAACTGAATACTTAATGACATTCATGAGGAAAAATATATAACTGATAGCAGGTCGGGAAATTGGGAAAGTCTGCCTTCAGGACATAAATTACATATTAAATTTTCCAACCTGGTTACCTCTGGTCTCTCAAATGAAAATTGAGTAATACATCTAAATGCCACTTAAGTTAAATGACATTCTACCTAAATTTCTGACTGGCTGTGCTTTGGTGGCGATAGCAGTTACATTGTGCATTTCGTTTTTATGARAAAGTATAAAAGGTATGCTATTTTCTGAGGAAAAAGACAAAATGAATTCTCCTGATTTGAGCCCCAGTGCTGTTGACTTATATTCATCTGAATAAATGGGAAATAAGCGCATGTAGTTAGGGAGAGAGAAAAATTCATAGACGTGGGTTGATCAGTCTTGTGGTAAGAATCTTTGCCTTGATTAGCAGCCTGAAGAGAACTGTGCTGGTTTGTTTTTTTTTGTTAATGCCAAGAAAATGAAGAATGACTGCTGAATAATGCTCAGATGTTGGYCTTTTATATATCTGTAGAAGGAGCCCAGGATTTCTAATGCCAATGCTGTTTTTATTTAGGTCTGGATCCAGCAGGCCCTTCGTTCACCGGAGAGCCACCAGAGCAGAGGCTGGATCCTACTGATGCCCAGTTTGTGGATGTAATCCATTCAGATATTGATGGTAATGGCACAGCCTTGACTTGCCTATTTCAGCTTGAGGAAAGGCAGGAGAGCAAAAGAGAAGGGATGAGCTATTTCAGTAACATCCAAATAGTGCTGCAGGAGTTTATTTTGTGTTACCATGAACATTCTTTTGCTGTGGAAGTGTGTACGAAMACAGAGGTTTTAAGCACATGGTTATCACTGAATTAATCCCTTCTGAGAAAGCCTGTCTCTGTTATATCAACTTAGAGCCACTGCCTAAAATTCTAAATCATGTTACTATAAGGTTAAGAAGAACATTATAACATCTATGCTTTAATCTGTGGTTTAATTTTTTTCATTTATCTTTTAATCTCTGGTTTAATTTTTCCCTCAAAACCATAAGTAAACATTTCATACCACGCATGCCCCATTATTTGTGTAGTTTCATATCAGTTTCTTCAATAACATAAAAAATATAGCATTTTAAAAATTTATACGTGAGGGTGTAAAATACCAATTTTTGTGATGCTCCAGTTACGTGAATAAAGATAATGTGTGGTAAAAAGGAAGGTAGGTCAGACTGAATTTAATCTTACTCATGGAATTTTGTTTACTTTTGTAGGACAGGTATAGATTTTCCTACTTTGACTTACTACTAATATTAGTGTACTTCAGAATCCAATGTCATGCAAAAAATGGAAAATCTTACTCTAATGAAAATTACATTGGGAAAGAATTTTGATTGCTGGAAAGAACATGAATTTCATAAATTTATTTCTGTAAATAATGTCTCAGTTACAGCTGTTTCTGTTCTTTCCCTTTTGCAGCAGTAGGAATCTTACACAAATTTGCATGCATTTGTGTACAGCATGTTATATATGTTTAATTTTCTTAAAAAGAAAAAAAGTTGACTTTTACCTCATTATATGACTTTAATTTACAGTACCAAAAAATKGTATAATTGCAAAAWTTTTCTTKAAGATCTCCATGATTTTTGCAGTGRATRTAATGATAAATAACTGCCTTAATAATTCTGTTTATGTTTTTTCATTCATTACGTTTTTATTTTAGCACTAGGTTTCAAGAAGCCTTTGGGAACCATTGATTTCTATCCAAATGGAGGAATGGATCAGCCTGGTTGTCCAAAAACATTATTCAGTGGTAAATAAAAATCTGTTTATTTAATATGAAGAGTTTGAGATCAAATCAAAAAAGATTAAATTGAATTGAATGAACACTGCACTTAGTCAGAAGTRTGGGAGCTAAGACTCTACTTGACCATCCCAATTCAGCAAATGTGAAATAATAAAGACTTTTGCAAACTTTTAAAAAATAAAAATCCTGCTATAACATACATATCCCATCAAATCATTGATATTGGCGKGATGAAATTATGTTCTTGTATTCTATATACAACCTGAATATACTGATCACTATTTTTCCATAGTTAGATATGGCAAGGCATGGAGGAAGTGGTTTGGGCAGGATCCCTTGCACATGACTTGGAAGGCAAGGCTTCCACGTCCCCATTATTTTTTAGGTTCATCCTGGCTGGCAATGAGTAACTAGATTTTGGTTTTAGACATGTCTTTTAGAATGAAATCAGTTTTATGAAATGATATTTTGCTGYGGAATTTTGCTTGTTTCAACCTCCATGAGTCTTAGGCAAGTTTGCTGGGGATTATTTGTGTTTGTTCTTTTGGATGTGTTTGGTTCTGTCCGTGTTTCCCATTACTAATCTGCACAGTTAGAGCTGCTGCAAAAGGCATAWGTCTTCCACTTATGTATTTGTGAATGTGGGAGAATCTCTGACCCCAGAATCATCTTCATCTCTACAATTCCCTTAGTTTGCTTTGTTAGGAAAGGAAAGAATTTATTTTTCCAGACAACTAGAGAGAAGGATCTCTAAAGTGTTCCTCATGGTAATTTCTTTTTCCAAAACTGTCACTCAGAGGGTGGTAAAGCACTGGCACGGGTTTCCCAGAGAGGTTGTGGATGTTCCACAGGATGAGCCCTGGCACTATGCAGGGCCAGGTTGGATGGGCTGGTCTGGTGGAAGGTGTCCCTATCCGAGGCAGAAGGGTTGGAACAGATGATCTTTAAGGTCCCTTGCAAACCAAACCATTCCATGATTCTACTTTTACAACACTTTCTTTTCATTAATAAAATTACTAAATATTCATTTTATATTTTTGTTGTGTCTTTCCTGAAGGACTTCAGTACTTTAAATGTGACCATCAAAGATCTGTCTTCCTCTTCTTATCATCTTTGAAAGGAGAGTGTGACATAATAACRTATCCTTGTGACTCTTATTTGGATTACAAGAGAGGAAAATGTGTTGATTGTGATACTTTCGAGCCAATGTCCTGTCCAGTTCTTGGTAAGTATTACCATATCTGTTCTGGGATGGATAAGATTTCCTGGGAAGTTAAACTACTACCATTAAGGTAGATTAAAGTTCCTGGTTTTGTTGACTTTRTAGATATCTCTGTTAGGAACAGATGCTGAATGTTCCTAATCTTTGATCTTTATGCTTTCCTGTCTGGAATGGATTCAGTGTTTATCCTCTCTAGAGAAAAACTGCTTGTACTTAGGTTTCATTTCAGACTTTAAGAGTATGTTATGATCCCTRGAGTACCTGTAGGTTTTATTTAAGAGCAATAATCTTTACAGCAACWTCATGATTTCTCTGGCTCTTCTTTYGGAATCAAGATTTTACTTGGAGGGGATTCTAGTTTAGTTTTTTTGCTGTTAGAGAGGATCTGGGAACAGTTTGAAAAGAGCTACAATAGTGTGAGCATTTCAGAGTTAGCAGGATTTTCTTGAAAATGAGATTTTAAAA
>NW_026623327.1:424678-440902 GCF_030028575.1 Malurus melanocephalus | reverse complement strand
CCTTACACAAGTGCGTGCACCCTATTTTGGTTTGATCAGGTTTGAAGAAAAGGTATAGATAGACAGATCTGTGGGGTATTTTGTGATAAACCCCAACCATARTGAACCTTATGGGTAGGACAGAAAGACTCCAGGACTTCTCCAGCACAGTTTTTAGCCRTGCCTGATGCACTTGGACAGAGTGCCCAAGGCAGAGGTGGGGAAATATTTTCCCAGTGAGCAGCTGAGTCTGGGAAGAGAAYGGAGAGGAAGCATCCTGCTGCTGCAATTTTTCCTGCTTCCTGCTTTGCAGGGACAGCTCTGCAGTCTGCAATTTGCCCTCCTCGACTGGTCTAGGTGGAGAGCTCAAGAGGGAGAGAACAGAATCATCCATTCTAAAATCAAGGATTGTTATTGAGTCCTAAAGGCAGTAATTGTAGAATTTTATAAATTTCGTTCTATGTTAAATCCATTAGCTTAAGGTGTTTGCAGAGTATCTTAGATTTTATTAAACAATGTCTACAAATAGACTAAAGAATTTAAAAATATTTAATGATTCAAAAGAAAGAAAGGAAATCTGTCCCTTAAGTGCTCCCTGCAAATATGTGGACTAGTTTTTTTTTATTTATTTTTATTATGCCTGCAGGAGTCTGTAAATATTACTTTTTCTAGTTAGTATCTAGACACTATAGATAACTATCACATTATGACAATTTTGGTGATACTAATATATTAGAGGAATTAAATACTTGCAAAGTACAGTCTGTTATGCTCAGGGGATTCCTTCATTTTTCTAGTCAGTTTTCTTTCTCATAGGATATTTAAGAAAATTAAAGCCAAAGTTGTCACWGTGTGAGATTCATTTTTGTAATTATATGTGTATCACAATTTTGCTGGATGTCTGAAATAAAATATTTAAACTTTGGATTTCAGGTTATCATGCTGATAGATGGAAAAAACTGTTGATACCAAATAGTTCATCAACAAAAGCATATTTTGATACCTCAGCCAAAGACCCATTCTGCAGTGAGTAACTGAATACATGCATAAAACCTCTTTATAAAAATTAATGAAAATTTATTTTAAAAAATAGATTAACTGAACTGGAATGAAATCTTGTTAGAAGTAGCAAGTTAGTGTTAACCACTGTGTAAAATGGTGTAAAAAGCCCTGACCTAAGGGTCAGTTCACAGACTGGAGGAAGAAGAAGTATTATGGTGGCAGAAGAGAAAGTAACACTGGGTGAACTGGGAAAGAAATGTCACTTTAAAAGTAATGGGATAGGCTGCCAAGAGGAAAAAGGAAGACAGAAAGTCAGGTGGGAGGGCAAAAGCTGGATTGATAGAACCTGCTTAGATTGTATGGATGCTGATATTTTCAGAGATCAGGAACAGCAAGCGAGACTGCACTGGGTGGGGGACAAGAGACACCCCAGGAGGAGACCACCCTAGAGCAGTCAACTAAAGTAGTCAACTAAAGCTACTCCATTTCTTCCCAGGAGTAAAGCAGTGAAAGGAGAACTCAGATGGCTGCTTCAGAGTTATACCCTGTGGTAATGAGCTCTCATGGCATTGTTTCACCTGCAACAATTTAGATATCTACCTACCCAGTTTAGATTCTCATCCAATTTCTCTTTGTATTAAAATATTTTACCACCCTGGACAAGTGTAACACACACTTCTAATTAGTTATATTTAAGGTTCTTTGGTTTGCAGTATGGGGAGAGGCTTACAGGGAATTAATGTGAAATTAGATTTTCCCATTAGGATTTTTCCATCATCTTGGCAAGTTCTGTGAGCAGGGACACATGGTCCTAGTCATGCTTGCTGATGTCACTATATCTTCCAAAGGATTGAGGAGAGGTGAATGAAGTGATGGATTTGACACAAATTTTTTGCATGAAATTTACATAAAGTAACTCCTCTCCCCAGTGTCTTACTAAGCAATATGTCAAAAAAAGAAGAAGGTTTCAATTAGTGTCCTGACCATGGGAACAATAAAGCTGTGTGGTCCAAATACTGATGATGGCCAGGTCAGGGTTTCTGAGGGCGCAGGGCAGGTCAGGAGCAGGTCAGATTCTTATTCTCCTTTGAACTGGTAGGATAAAAGTGAAGAGTCACTATTCCCATCATCAACCAATGAATACTTTTAACAGGAGGATGATTACAATTGTTTCCTGTTTCCTTTGACTCTTATGATTTCCTATTCCTTTTTGCAGTGTATAACTACTTACTGGACATTACTACTTGGAATAAAAGCATTAGGAGAGGTTTCATTAAAGTTAAACTATCAGACTATGCTGGAGACACAGTAGAGTCAAAGATCAATAGGTATGTTGTGCTTTGTCTTTAAATCTTTTTTATCACTTTATAGGACTCATTTTCTGAGTTTCCTAAACCTTTTAACTTGTTAGCTTGTAAGTTGAAGAAGTGTCCTGAGTTTGTTAAGCCTTGACCATGTCACCATTTCCTGGATGTGGCTCAGTGTTMGAGGCAATGCCCTCACACTGAAATGATCCTTTCCCAGGTCCTGGTTTGAATCCTGTTCTAGCTCTCCTTGTTCTGAGTACTTGGAGCGATACATCTCACAAGATGTCCCACCTTAATAATAATGCTTAGCAAGAATGAATATTACTCAGCTAACAAAAGCCTGATTAAAAATAAAATTTTTCTTTAGTGAAGCTTCCACATTTCAGCAATATAAAAGAGTCAAAATACTCACTGGATTTCACCGAGACATTGAAAAAATAGCGAAAATTTCCTTGACCTTTTCTACGAAGACTTTAATAGGCCCAAAACACAAGCTTAGGATTCTTCAGATGAAGCTGAAATCTCTGAATAATCCAAAAAGGTGAGTGCTTGTCACGTATCACAGCTGGCTGTCAACTAAGCTGATCAGGATGTTTTCTCAGTAATGTGTATTTCCCTGTTTTATTTGTTGTTGTTTTTTTTTAAATTGCATATTCCTAGGTGCATGAATGTTCTTCTCACCCAACTGATAATCATATTTATCACTTGGATGAGCTGCTGTTTGCATTAATATTTAGTGCACAGCATCTTGTTCATGGAGGTGTCACAGGTGCTGTGTGTCACAGATATGCTTTCAAGGACCAGCCTGACTTACCCCTGCATGGTCAATTTCTCCATAAAATAATTTTATTAAGCACTTTTCTGATTTTAATCATGTGTTTGTACACAGTTTTTCATACTCAGGTATGAAATGGAGCACTTCAGCAGTTTTGTGACTTCTTTTTTGTCCTTGTTGCTGGAGATAAGGTCCTTCTAAGTCTTAGACTAGACTATGTCTGCTTACACTTAAAATTAAATCTTTTTTTTTTTTTTTAATTGTCTGTAATTACTAAGATTTTATTAACTATTTCTGGTTTCAAATATTTCATCAATATTACCATTTTTTAAAAAAATCCCCAAATTTACTTGTATAGTAACACKAGCAAATAAATTTTGCATTTGCATCTTGTGAAAAGAAGATATTACATGAGGCAACTAAGAAATACACAGGAGAAGCAAKAGTACTTTATTTGAGAATTGTTAATTTGTTTCTTGTGAATGGCAGATTCATGAAGGTCAGACTTTGAAATAAAAACTTAAACATGCTTGTCAAATAAGTAATATCAAATGAGTAATGAGTGAGAATAATATTACAATACTTATTCACTCTTAAGTCAGTATATTTTATTAACTTGAGATATAACACTTGAGGATTTGTTATATGGTGTATGACAACAGCCTAGTAGGAATTTGGTATGATAYTTTGCAAAAATTATGAAACCTTTTAAAATTAATCTGCTGTTTTATATTTACCAAGAAAGATGGATGGGAGAGACTTAGGAAGAAACAAAACACTCTGTAATCAAAATAGTAGGCCACAATGTACATGCATTTATTACCTTGCTGAAGGCCATAAGTCTCAAGATCTCAGGTGAACCAGAACGATTTTATTTAAAAGCATTTGGTGATGAGAGAGGGTGAAAAGTTCTAAATCATATTGCAATTTTTTTTTCTCAGCCGAATGGTGATAAATCAGAAGATATATGTCATGTAAACCTGTCAGCACTTGGGACTTTCTCAGATAATGATCTAGCCAACAAACAACCAAAGATTTTCAATGAGCATCCCTTATTAGGTTTGAGTTTTCATTTCTTATAGTCTGACTTTTGTTAGTTTAAAAGGAAGATGCASTTGGTATGCTTTAATATAGGATCCACAAAAGTCTTTCATGTGGAGCCTCATCAGACTGCAGCTGTAGAGGCATGTTAGATACTTTTAAAGAACAGTGAAAAATACTGTATTGAATCAGCATGTGAAGGTAATTTAAATGCAGATATTAAAACACTATTGGTTGGTATAATTACATAATTGCTCATTGTAATTATCACTACCTATATTTACCTTATTTACATGCAATTACAACAATTACTTTAATACAGGATGATCAACTAGAAACTACATTAAAAATATATAAATTATTCATAACAAGATAGTAGATAAAAACCAAAGGACTGATGCAGGGACAAAAGACAATAGGGGTCTTAATTTCCCCAAGTCTGGGTTAATGTCAAACTGTGGGAGTTTGGGTAATATCACTGACAGTTGTCTGCTGGGCTGCTCCACCACTCACACAGATGCTGTGTGTGAATTTGGGTGTGCTGAAAGGTTCATATAATTTTCATACTGTTCTTCTGATCCCTGAGATAAATCATTTCTGCTCACCCATAAAACCAGAAAGCTTTGCTAACTTGTGCATGTCCAGCTGTCAGTTATCCCAGAAAGCTTATGAACCTGTCCATGAGTTCAAACTCATTTAAAGTGGAAGGTGAATATCTCAAAGATACTTAGTCCAGAAACCTTTGGGGTTTTTTTTGACCAAAACAAAAACAGAGATAATGAAAAGAAGACCTTGTAAATACCTCTACCAAAAATGATAATGTGGCATGCCCATGCTTTTTAGTAGACAGCAGAGAAGCCATATAGGGTAAGGCATTAAGGRGGCCTCACGTAATGAAAATATTATTTATGTTTTGCTCCTTTTTGCTGAACCTGCTCCCTGCTCAGGGCTCCTCTCCTGTGAAGCATTCCTGTTATTTCATAACCATAAACTGAGATGGATTTCACTTCAAATGAAGTACAGTGTYGGAAAACTTAAGCTTTTATTTCTAGAATTCAGCATTATGGTTTGGTTTGGTATTTCATCTCCTGGTTACATATAGAAAATACCAAAAAATACTATAACAGTGAAACTTTGAATTCAAATCAAAACAAATTGTTGATGAAGAATGGGATGAAATTCTATGCTTTGCACTGTGCAGAACACCAGAATATGTCTTGATCTCCTTAGCCATAAAATTACTGTCTTAACTTTGTGGAGACGTTAAAAGGTGTCATATTCTCAAATAGAAATCTGACAGTCCTTTTTGCATACAGAGATGTGGAGCCTTGACTGGTTGGAAATCTCRCACTAATAGGCAAAACAGAAGCACCTGCTAGGAAATTCTCTTGCAGTCTTTGTCCTTTAGCTGTATTCTACCTCCAGGCCGAGGTGAATTGTGTGGTGTAGCCACAACTGTGAGTTCAGAGCAACGGAGAAGATAATTTTAAATAAAATAAGTCTCATATGCTGTGGAGATGCCATCAGAGGGCTTGGCAGTCATTTGCCTGTTCAAACCAGCTCTTCCCATGCCGTTACAGCAGGGCATGAGGAGCAGGACTAGGACCTGCCTCTGCCCTAAAAGGCAGAGCATTTATGATGGCCTTAAAAAGTAATATTTTCATGTATGTGTGGCTCCCTTTGTGACCTTTTCATGTGTTCATGTAGTATTAGGCAGCTGTGAGATTTTTAGGAGTTTAGAAGACAAATTGCTCTCTTGCATTAAACTTTCTCGCACGTGCTGTCATTGCAAGTGAAAAAGAAAATATTATGATATGGTTCTCTGCTTTCCTCTGTGAARTAACAGCAGAGAAWTTTTCCTACTAGAGAACTCAAAATAAGTTATTCAGGCMCAGTGTTAACAGAAATTGTGCAGATTTTGGTTCATGCTGCAAAAGAGGTAATTTGAAKKCAGATTAATAGCTGTGATGGATGAAATTCTGCATCTTTGCACTTSAGACTRGTGTCATACTCTTCTTGCTCATGCCACTTTGCACCATCCAGCCGATGTCTGGTTGTTTTTCAGTCTGGCAAAGCTACTCTAGGAATGCATGAAATAGATTATAAACTTAGACAAGGAGACACTTCCTCTTGTCCTGAGTACAGTCTCTGAGAACTGGTAAATACTGGAGGTTTAATAATTCAAATACTGGATTTTTTTTTTATTAACGTTAACTCTTTATGTAGTGTAATTTTTCTTTTTCTGCTTTTGCAGGATGCAGCTGTGTAGATACGATTTTGTTCTGATGGAGAACACTGAATTGACCTTCAAACCCATCCCTTGCTCTGAGAAGAGTCCATGAAGAGAGAGCTTCTACTAACCTAATTTCTCTTACMGCAGTGACATTTTGATGCTTCCTCAGGATAAAGATTGCAATGAGAAAGGAAATGAGATAAGCTAGATTTATTTTCAAGAGTCTACCTGATAATATGCATTACTTGCTCTGAGTGCCTTAGGTTGAAATTAATTGAAAAGTTCAGACATGTATGTGTTTGGGAAATTATTTGAATAAAGTAAATGTATCATGGTGGAGAACATGCAGTGGTTTATTCATTACTATTTGTTAGCAATGAAGCAACTACTGAATTAAATATGAATTATCTGCATAATTCTGGCACATTATTTGTCATATGTATATTTAAATATTTATTATTTGTAATGGCTTTTACATGGAAACGTAATGACTTGTCTACTAAGTGATCTCATACACAGCAGTTTTGCTGTGCTGTGTTCATTGGGATAAATGAATTTCCATTTTCTCTTTATATAATGTCTCAGGGTGAGAAGTGGAACAATAATATTTGTGAGCACATTTGTAAATTTTCCAGTTTAAATCTGTTGTCTTTATGCTGATGTTACTGCAGACATTCAGGGTTTTTTTTTATGAAAGCTAGGGACAGTGCAGTGTTGTTTCAGATACAAAGTAMTTCTAAAGTCTATTCTGAAGAGGTSAAATAAATGTATTTTCATYCTGTTTCTGTTTGGGCCTCTTGGAATTAGAGCTGCTGCTCAGGTTGAGACCGATGACAACTTTTCCCTTACTGGGATGTGAGCAGGAATAAATGCTGCATAAAGTCCCCTCCTCCAGTTCAGAAAAAAATGTTTTCTTGTYCCCAAGTGCCTTTCCTGATGGAACTGATTGGAGGACAGATGGTTGTATTTTCCTTCTGTAAGGTTGTTTTATAWGTTTATTGCTGATTTCTCATGCAAATGCATTCTATGCACATTATCMATTTCCTTTCTTTCCTATGCTCCCTCTGTCCCTGTGCTTGACAGCAATGCTTCATTGAACCTATTAACCAACTTCACCTGAATGTCCGTGGAGTGGAATGTCCAAACCTAGGAATAAGTTTTGTTGCAGATCAAGGGCTGGGTTATAAGGAAGATGGAATATAGTGTCCTAAGACAGGGGAGGCACATTTTCACTGCAGGAGGTGGCTGCAGTATGCTGGTCAGTCCATGCAGACCTCTGAACCAGCCATTGCACATGCTTTTACTTGCCTAGATAAACCAAAAATACACAGGCTTGTGGACAGAGATGCTCATGGATTGACTCTTAAAGAAAAAAAAATCTATAGAAGTAGTAATCGCATTACTGTAGTCAATTACCATAAGTGTAGTCAAGTGGTGTCTTTCTCAGCTTTAGCATTTCCCTAAATAATTCTTTATTCTTTTCCTTTGAGGGAGTCATTAGGACATGCACAGGAAAAGACATTTTTGTCTGCTTATATGCATGTGTATGAAGGGATGCGTTTTTTGGTTTGGGTTTGGTTTGGTTTTTTTTTTTTTTAGACATTTTTGTCTGCTTATATGCATGTGTATGAAGGGATGCGTTTTTTGGTTTGGGTTTGGTTTGGTTKTTTTTTTTTTGTTTTTTTTTTTTTTTTTTTTTTTTTTTAATTTCTCCTCTTTTCTGTTTTTTGAAAGTGCTATTACTGTGCTTGTTTCATTATGCAGGTTTTTGTCCTGTCTTTCTCTCATCTACCCCAGTCTGACCTTATGAGTCTCCTCTCTTTCATCACCTCGTCTCCAAATACCTGCTATTTCAATCCCTTTAAAAAAGCACAGAGACCTGGGACTAGATTTCAAATGTCTGGAATTAGAATATTTCAATGTGTGACATGGATGTTCAGGGATAGAAATATATCAGACTGAGACATCTTCCTAAAACTTTTTCTGTTTTCCCTGTTAATACAGGTAGTCATACAGATATGAATAAGTGTTACTCAGTGGTGTGACAAGGGAATGATAATATTTTGTAAAGGGAATGATACTTTCACTCATTTTAAACATCCCAATAAAATATGTGGGACAGGAATAGTGATTTTTTTTGCCTTGATTTTCATAAGTTTTGGGTAACAAAAAAAGAAACAGCAGGGTTTATAAGGTAGTTCCAATACACAGCCTGAGAGAGAAAGAAACTTTCTTTTCCTAATTTCCAATTTTAGTTGGTAATTTCCATTTTGTAAGAGGGACTGTTCCAGGCAGTGCATTTCCAGCACATAATTGCACTTCTCAAGTGGCTGAGCACTTGGACGGTAGCCTTGTGTCTCCCAGCATTAGCAAAAAGGGCTGTAATTGTTTGGAAATGCAGTGCTTTCTATGGCTCGCTGCCACATGCTACTTTGTACTAATTGTGTCAGATTCCTCAGACTCAGCAGAGGATGCCACAGTCAGGCAGAAAATGAAAATCTTCTAGGGAGTTCCCTGTTATGAAGAAAGTGCTGATGGTGGCTCAATGGAGCAAAATTCTCCATCAGAGCTGAGAGAGGCTGGACTYGCTGCAGTTTGTTTATGCATTCGCTGTCAGAGTGCAAAATATCCACTAACTTTGTTCATTTTAATAAAAAAATGTTGTTGGGAAAATTCAGAAGGGGCTGAAAACACCAAATCAGTTTCCTTTGAGAAAATCTTAAATAGTGAATTAGGTTATTTCAGACCAGTTTGATTTGAAATTGTTTGCCTTATATAACTGCGCTAAATACTCCAGTTTTCTCCTGGTTCAGTATTTGACAATAAGCCCTGATGGGTGGACTGGTGCTGCCACTGGGCTTTGATTTTCTCACCTGTAAAATGAAAAAATTTCCAGTCAGGAAACCCCTCCCAATTTGTGATGATAAATTTTTTAATTTTATTCTGAAAATTTGCCTGTATCTAGTTTGTTAAACAGTAAGGGAGAATCTCTATACATGGGAGGAAAGTTATACCCCTTGGCTAGATGTAGGCTCTGTAATTAACCACTGTATTGTAGTGATGCCAAAGGGATCTCATTAGTGTGTGCTTGAGGTAATGAACTCGAAGTTTGTTCCATCAAATGCAACAAGCTTGGGAGATTTAATACAGTGTTTATATTTAGTGTTTAGTCATGGGGAGATTAAATCATTAAGTGGCGGGTTTAAAAAAACTCATGCAAACTTSGTTTTCCTGTGTTTGTGTATGGCCTGTTTAATATTTGATAAATTCATCTTATCTTTTGACTATATTGTTTGGAATGATATKGCAGCAGGAACATGTCAAGGAACTCATGAAGTGCTGGGAGTCACTGGAGCAAGCAGGAGCTTACTTGAATGAAAAACAACGGATATAGGACAGGAGATGTTTGCTACCTCACTGTCTTAATTCACGATAGGCTGAAATGGTCCAGATCAAAGATATCAAGGACAAGACCATTTGCTAGTTTAATTTGGGATGGCTTTATTGATTTCAGCAATGCTGTATAGAATGAAGTCTGTGGTTTGTGATCTCTGCCTCAGATAAGGATTGATTACACATTGGAATTACTTATTTATATAAGGTGAAGTGCAGATATATGATGGTGGAATTAAGGGCTGAGTTTGTATGCAGCTAAGTGCAAAGCAATTTAATAAGGAGACATTGAAAGGAGGTCGGGTATCTTTTTAAGTAGAAGAAAGCASTGTAAAAACATCTACCCTTTTCATGCAAGTTTTGTAAATAGAGTTATAGGTTACTTCTGAAGGAGCATTTCAGGGTAATTAATAATCACATGAGGCATTAATGTCCGGATGGAAAGTGATGGGTCAATACAGCACAGCTGATAGGAGTCAGGAAGGAGGGATTCAGGCATGGGATCCTAAAGAGKTCCTGAAACAGAGTAAATCTGCAGTCACCTTCTGCATTTGATAGCTGCCACTGACAGCACTCAGCTGGTATCTCAACTTGTTTTTCCACTTTGAAATTTCCAAGGTTTCGTCTGAGCTTATCCAGAATGGAACCAAGGCTCACTGGGACAGCAAAAAACCAGGATAACCCAGCAAGGGGAKTACATAGTGAGAGAGGGACTCCTGTATCACAGGCCATAGCTTAGGGGCTGTTAATATAATTTTAAAACTAAATGGTCAATGTGTAACTCCTAAAATTCTGTGTTCAGTTGTCAATTCCAAGTGAGCTGTCAGTGCTTTCTTACAAGGTAAGAAGCTCTGGTGCCACAGAGCTCTGGGTTTACTACAGGTGCCAAGGAAGCTCTGCACTGTGGCATCAAAATCCAGTTTTACTTTCAGCCCTTTGATCCTTCTGTGCCCTGTAGGAATGTAAGAGCTGACTCCCCAGCACTGCTCAGAGTGCATTAGGTGCATCCTGGAAAGCACCTTTCTATTTAATTTCATTTGAAAGCAGCTCACTCCAYCTGTTCTGAGATCAGCCTACAATGCAAACTAGGATGTGGTAAGTCAGGATTCAGACTAAAAGGTTTGTGCAGATGCTGCCATGGTGCTGTGGATAAAGAGATCAATAAATTGGGTGTGTCTGAAAAGTGGGAAGATGACACCTGTTTAAAAAGTGGGAGTGTGACACTGTGGCAGTGAATATTTGTACCACAGCTTAAAATACCAGACATCCACGTGCTTCCTGCTTGACTGTTTGAGTATAGAAAGGTGGTGATTTTATCATATTTATCRAATAACTGCATAGTGTATATAATGTTCTCATTTAATGTTTCTCATTTCTATGTTATTCTGAATATGAGCACAAGGAGTAGAGATAACGGACCTACTGATACAATGTACAGAAAAACAAAGAAGAAACTATGAATGGAGATTTTTTAGAAAATGTGCCAAGATTTTAGAAGAAATCGAAAAGTTGTCAGAAGAGGGCAGCCTTTTCACATAAACTATAAACCAAGAACCTAGAGAAAACATCTGAAATGATTCCTTTCACTGGAGTTATGCATGCCACTGTGGGGTTAACCTTGCTAAGGAAACTGGAACATGCACAAAACTTGATCACAACAAGAATGCTTCTCTTTTGTGCTATCTTCAAAGGACGTAGGCCTGGCTTTGTAGAAATACCTTTGTCCTGCTATGTTCAGACAATAGAATTAGAAAGGATTGTAAGATGAGTCAACAAAGGGAAATGAAATCATCCTTTTTAGTTTTATTTGTAGTTAAAGAGAAATGAACTTTGAATACTTTGGGTATTAAGGACAGAARATGCTTGCTTAAATATTGCAGAGAAGCCAATCTTTAGATTAAGAATGAACAAAAAATTGGAAAATTAAATGAATGATGCTTTATTAATGTATCCTTAATCATATCAATCTGTCTCAGTATTTATTCAAATACAATATGTAGTTCATGAAGACTGTCTCAAATAGAGAAATTTATGTCATAAACAATTGGCAGACTCCACTGGTTTCCCTTCAGAACTCTTTGCTTTCAGTGGGCTCCAGCTACAGCTAATCTGTACCAGTTCCAGTGAATTTGTCTCCGCAGTGGAAAAAAGTGCCAAAATTTGAATGAGCCTCATTTTTGAACTGATAAAGAGATTATGAAGATTTTTGTTTAAAATTCCTTTCTCCTGACTGGAAAGATTAACCTTGTGGCTGTTTCTATTTTCGAGTAAACTGGCTCCTGGTAGGGCTGGACTATGGAGCAGGAAGTCCAAAAAGGAGGYCAGGCCAGGCCAGGCCAGGCCAACTAACTCGACTGGGAATTTGGGTCTAGACACTTGGATGAGTGAGGATGCAACCTCAGCTAATAAAGTTTTTACATCTTGATTCAGCAAAGCAGTTAAACTCCAGTGATTTAAGTGAGTGGTTAAGATAAGAATTAAGCACTTTAGCAGAAGCCTATCTAATTGCAGTCTCAAGCAATTAAGTGCTTTTTGCTCCGAGATTAAAGATTATTTTAGTACTCAAAAACATCATCAAATATTTAGTTTGTATCTAATATACATATGATGCCATTGTTCCAGTTAAGAAACAAACATACAGCATATTACCGTACTTCAAGACAGCTGAATTTTGGATATTTCCCAATATTTTGACTAGCAAAACACATGGGTTCCTGGTAGGTCCACATTACTGAAGAGACACACATAAATTGGAAGTTTTCCAGGAACAGCGTGACTCTATCTGTTAGTTAAGATGTTTCCCCCTGAGCATGGTTGGAGGCAGCAGATTTGTGTCCCTGTCTCTGTACATGTGTGTGTGGTGGGCTGACCCCAGCTGGGCGCTGTTCACTGCCCTCCTCAGCTGGACACGGGATGAAAATGCAACAAAACGCTCCTGGGTTGAGATGAGGGCAGGGAGAGGTCACTCAGCAGTCACTGTCCCACGTAAAACAGACCTGACCCGGGAAAATTAGTTGAATTTATTACCAATCAAATCAGAGTCGAGTAATGAGAGAGAAAAACAAATCTTAAAAGCCTTCCCCCATCCCCCCATCTCTCCCTTCTTCCCAGGCTTAACTTCACAGAATCACAGAATCACAGAATCACAGAATTACCAGGTTGGAAGAGACCTTCAAGATCATCGAGTCCAACCTCTGTCCTAACACCTCAACTAAACTAAATCATGGCACCGAGCGTCACATCCAATCTCTTTTTAAACACGTCCAGGGATGGTGACTCCACCACCTCCCCAGGCAGGCCATTCCAATATTTTATCACCCTTTCTGTAAAAAGTTTCTCCTAATATCTAACCTGAATTGTCCTTGGCGCAACTTAAGACTGTGTCCTCTCGTTCTGTCAGTTGTTGCCCAGAAGAAGAGACCAACCCCCACCTCACTACAACCACCTTTCAGGAAATTGTAGAGAGTGATAAGGTCACCTCTGAGTCTCCTTTTCTCCAGGCTAAACAACCCCAGCTCCCTCAGCCGTTCCTCATAGGGCTTGTGTTCCAAGCCCTTCACCAGCCTTGTTACCCTCCTCTGGACACGCTCAAGTGTCTCCACRTCCTTCCTGAACTGAGGGGCCCAGAACTGGACACAGTACTCAAGGTGCGGCCTCACCAGKGCYGAGTRTARGRGAAGGATGACTTCCCTGCTCCTGCTGGCCACACTATTCCTGATACAGGCCAGGATACCATTGGCCTTTTTGGCCACCTGGGCACACTGCTGACTCATGTTGAGTCACTTATGAATTCTCCACCTCCTTCCCTGCAGTGACACAGGGGACAGGGGAACAGGGTCTGTGGTCAGTATATCACAGGTTGTCTCTGCTGCTCCCTCCTCTGCAGGGGGAAGACTCCTCACACCCTTGCCCTGATCCCACGAGGGCTCTCTCCCATGGGCAGCGTTCCTAAATGAACTTCTCCAGCTGAAGTCTCCCACAGGCTGCAGTTCTTCACGAAGGGCTCCAGAGTGGGTCCTCCACAGGGTCACAAGTCTTGCCACAAAACCTGCTCCATCGTGGGCTCCTCTCTCCACAGGGCCACTGGTCCTGCCAGGACTCTGCTCCGGCATGGGCTTCCTACAAATTCACACATGGCCACACAAACCAGCACAACAAAGATCTTCCCCCTCATAGAGGTTACTCTTAATTTGTCACTAGGATCCATAATCCATTAATTATCAATAGCTGGATTTGATTTTATTTTTACTTTCTCACTTTTGCATTCCTTTCCAGATGAAGAGAGGAGAAAGAAATGTTCTGGTCAGCAAAATTGCCAGATTACTCTGAAATCACATGTCCTTATTGTGGAAAGATTGTTAAAAACAAAACAAACAACTTTAAACTAGAACCAGTTTTTAAATACATAGAGTAAATATATAATACGATATATAATAGTGATATATTTAGCTCTATCAAGTGAAGGGTTTATGCTGATTTATATCCAGTGAAACCCATCTGCCTTTCCTGTAAATGTTATTACAGCTCCATCCACCCCATTGTACTCTTGTTGGTGTCAAAGGCTCGGTGTTTCAATTGCTCCAGCTAAACTGTGTCACCTTTATTGGGATAGATTAGGAAGCTTGCAGCTTTGAGAACATTGTAACTACCAGAAGGACAGTGGTGACAAGTCTTAAAGAACAGAGTCAAAAAAATAACACAAATCATCAACCTGTTCAGCGGTGCAAAGTGAGAGAAATAAAGGAAAACCAAAGAAACCTTTCAGAAGTAGAGAGTCACAATAATGACAAAAACAAGGTCTGGAACATGCCCAGGGTAAAAGAGGATGAGTGTKACCTGRGAAAMGAACTTTGAATTTTAAAACAGTGGGGCTTTGTTGATAGACATAGTTCTGTCCCAGGCTGAGCCAGATGGGTTCATTCTAGTTCAGATGAGTGGGTTTTAAAGACAGAGCTGCATCCTGAGCTGTCTGTCAGCTGAAAAAGTGCAGCTCTTCCCGCTGGTACACTTTTCTTCTGGGAGCCATRCCACCCAAATTTGGCTCAGCAGTGAGCTCCTCCTTCCCCTGCCCACTCAAGCACAGAACAAGGAGTCCTTATCACTGGAACTGCCTGAGAGTCTGGCAACTCACCCATTCCTGCCCCTCCCTCCAGCAGTGRCTTTTCCTCACAACCAAAAAACAACCCCACAGGACCACAAACACTGCTTAGCTCTTAAACATTGTGCTCAGTGACAGAGTAGCCTCTCTATCAAAAAATAGAGACACCTACCGCAGAAAAACAATCCTAATAAACARTAACATTATTGGCACTCTTCAAAGCACAAAGGCTGAAAAGAGAAAAAAAAAAAAATGAAGCATTGCAATATCTGTTCCTGAATGGCTTTTGGGTTGCAATTAAAGGACTGGAAYAGGGTCATGGCTAGGGCTAATACAGCTCACTCCATGCCTTCTCTGCATGCTATGCAGAAAGCACCATGTTTGTTAAGTTGCAAAATACTGTACTTATTTTTGGTTTATTAAGTCTTGAAGTATTCAGCAGAGTCAGTGGAAACATTCCTCCTGACTTCAATGAGCTCAGATCAGCCCCCACTCCCTCCCAAAAAAAGAAGCGATGATATCAACATCAAATTTTTCCCAATGAAGGGAAAAAAAAATCCATAAACACTTACCTACATGAGGTACGTTAATGAAACTTTGAAAATGTAATCCAYTCTAAAAAATAAATGTAACTAGAGCTCTTTCAGTAGTTTTATCCCATTATCTACAGGGCCATAAACATTGCACTTGGTTTCTGTCTCATGCAAGACTTTGAAGAAGAGATAGTGCTTTCAGGCATACAAATCACTAGAAGAAAGATCCAAGATTGAATTAAATAAGCTTGAAATGATTTTTAAGATGGAGATGCAGATTTKGCCTACAGCATTAATATATTACAGTTTGGCATCTCTAAAATATAGCTGTGAAGAATGCTGTGAACCTGCTAATTAATAAGACTCCTCTCCTCAGACATTTCATTAACCTAAACTTTTTAGTTTTCTGTAGATGAATGCATACATGCCTGTTTTTAACCTTTGTACAATGGCTCCTAGTGTTGTAATTAATTTATTTCCACTAGGAAGATGAGAATATTGGGCTCTAAAAGTAATTCAAAATGAGTCATGCATAATTTATACTGATCAATATTGTTGAGTAGTATTTTATTTTCTGTTCTGACTTCTCATTTTATAGAAATAATGTACTGTTGAAAATATAGAACTCTAACATTTAATTTATTGTCTAGCTTTAAACAATAGACAGGTAAATATTTCGGAGTATCCAGAGACCTTCAAGATCATCTAGTCCAATCATCAACCTAACACAACTATAAACATCCCAAAAAAATATGTCCCCAGGTGCCGCATCCAGATGCCTCTTGAGCTCATCCAGAGACAGTGACTCCAACATCTTCCTGGACAATTATTCCAATGCTAAACCATTCTTTCAGTGTTTGTTT
>NW_026623327.1:420757-422013 GCF_030028575.1 Malurus melanocephalus | reverse complement strand
TTTTCCTTCCTATATCTAATTTGAACATCCCCTGGTGCAACTTGAGTTGGTTTCCTCTCATCTTTTCACCTGAGACATGGCAAAAGTGACCAGCGCCCACCTTGCTGTTTGTGGATTTAATAATTCACACTGAGGACTGCTGCACTCTGCAGGAGATTGAAAGTGAACAAGGGAGAATTTTGTCCTCTTAGGAGACTGGACTGGTCAWGTTTCTTTGTTTTGCTCTGTTCTGATTTTTTACAACTGTATTCACAGTAGAAGAAGAACTACAAGGGCTTGGTTATCTGATCAGCCAGGTTGGAACTGAGCTGGCAGGAAGAGAGTTAGGGCATTAAAATACCTATTTTCTGTGAAGTCACAGAGTAACAAATAACAGTGATCAGCTSTCCTTTGATTTTTAGCCAAGGAGGGACTGAAAGATTGCTACCAAGTCAGCAGGGTGATGAGCACCCTCCCAGATAGGCTGGGGCACTCATGGGTGGAACAATTTACTGCTAAGAAATTATCCCAGATTTAATGAAGCTGCAGCCTAATTAAATGATAGTCTTTGCATATTGTGCTTCTCTTTTGCCTTATTTTCTTCCTGCTTGGTGGTCTTGCTGATGCCATCACTTTGTAGAGAACCAGGAGGGGAATTTGTCAGTTCAGCAGCTCCCTGCACTCACAGGCACCCAAAGGTTGTTGTGTTACTGCAACACCAGTGCTGGATGAAGTGGAAGGATTATGTTCCATGAATAACTCCCCTGTGAAAATCCATCAGTTAAACTCTTGTTTTTCATTAATGGTTAAAGTTGTATTTCCTGTGACATGTGCAGCACTAAATATAACTGCCTGGGTGCTTCTTCAGCACAGGTCCCAATGGATGTGAATTTTACTGCTGATGTAGTAAATTCCTTGTGAAATTAGATTCAGGTCTTCATGAGAATGAGGCCTTTATTAACCAGGCAAAGGGAAGGTGAACATTCCATGTTTGGGAAAATAGGACACTTTGATAGCTGTCATTGTTTTAGGTGCAATAATTAGGAACTTAAAATATTAGTAAAGAGCAATACAAAGGAGGTGAATTGATACTGATAGAGAAAGGGTGTTGTAACTATTATTGATGCTATGATCAGGTGAGTCACAGSAAGAAAATTTTCAGTGAATCTCCACAGTCAAAATAAACTTATTATTCTTTAATTTATCAGGTTAATGTTAAAGTATTTTGGTTAAATCTTGGCTGTGAACAGACCTAAACTTCTTATTTTAAACAATTG
>NW_026623327.1:416460-420672 GCF_030028575.1 Malurus melanocephalus | reverse complement strand
ATTAATTCCATCCCAGCTGGAGAAATTTATAACAAGTATATTGTTTTTATAGCATCCTTTCCCCCTCTCTGCCCAGTTTGGTAATAAATAGTCTTTTAGGTATTCAGTTAGACACAGACTGTTTTGAATTCATGGTATTTTTCAGTGTGCAGATAGCTTTGGGTYCCCTGCTTTAGCATTCATTTTGTTATTTCCCTTGTGATTATTCTAGCCTACTTGCTGTTTATTATGTAGCACTCACCTAATTATATGCTTGCACATTGCAAAGTTTAGGGATTTGAGTGTTTATTATGTGCCTATTCTGCATCTCTTCATAAATTTATTTCAATATGCTTTGACACTGTAGTCATTCCAGAAAATATCATTAGAACTATCCTTAATGTCTTTCTAACTTGTTGGGGGTGGCACTGCAAGTTTGTTTTCTTTGTMATTTTTATTCCATATTTCCCTGCCAGGCATTTTGGCAAAGTGAAATGAAAATTRCAGAACAGCAAGAAGAGTGAGCAAGCCAGTAATTACCTACTTTGTATGCTTATGTTGTGAAGTATTCTATCCTGAATGTTTTGAAGAATTAYAGATGTGTGCTAATTCAGAAGCATGTAGGGTTACAAACTTTTTYGCTCAAGAAATGGTCTTGAGCCTGCATCAGTCTGCTTAATTTGGATCTTGTCTCACCTAATTTTTTTGAGTAATTAAAAATGAAAGAAGCTGAAACTGCTGCCTAAAGTGATGCTCAAACTGTGGTTTCACTACATGGCTGAAATGAATCAGGGAGCAGACAARCTTGAAAATAACAACAAAAGCAGAAAAGGATTTTGGCAAAGCCCAGTTTCCAGATATCATTTGTAACATCCTCTCACRCACAGTCATTGTTGAGCCCCTGGCTGCTGTGGCTCCAGTCACTTGTCCCAAAGCCAGCTGGTTCTGAGTTATGCTACCTCAGCTGCTGATGGCTCTGCAAACCTCCTGGGATTTGGGAAATCCTTGCTGTAGCTGGAGCAGTTTCCTATTCTACCTGTTAAGTCAGGCTTTCTGTGCATCAGTCTGTACATCATTTAAGCTTTCTAGTCTGGCTGCTTGTCTTAAATTGAGAAGCTGCTCTGAAACATCCCTTCTCCACCTTTTTCTTTTTTTCCCTATCCTCATTGTGATCTATTGCCTTCTAATTGCTGCCAGCACACTGTCCAAAGGGTGACCTCAGCAATGGAAAAACTATTATTTATTAAATTATACCTCTGTGGTAAAATAAGCTAAAAAACATCTCTCAAACATTCGTAACCCAGTAAGTTAYAGAAATGTCTCACTGCACTGACTGCCAACAAAGTGTATGAGATAACTCAGGGAAGATGAAATAAAATGTAAGTATGAGAATGTCCTGCTTTTGCTGCAAGAAAGAAATCTGGTTTAAAGCACTTCTTTAGTCTGTGTTTTAGTTTTTCTTTGAAATCATTAAAGCAAGATGGCAAATAGCAGGAATTTGGTGAAACAATTCAAAGGGGYTGAGTATGTGCCCGTTGGAGTGTTTTCATTACAGCAGACACAGGAGGCATATTTCCAAATAATATAATAAATCTTCTTGTCTTCAAATATGAAGATAATATTCAACTGTTTGTGTTGTTTTTTGAAAGAGTATGACTAACAGAACACTTCAATTATTGTGACATGTCAGTAGGAGTTATTGCTGCTCAGATGTTATGTAATGATAGGAAAAGAACATAAAAAGAACATAAACCCAGAAAGAAAACAAAATAAGGTTTTGTTTTCAGTCTTCCATGAYATTGTAGTATTTTCTGGATCAAATTAAAAAACTACCATCAGCAAATTCCAATTTAGAAAACCTGAATCTATAGCAGTTCTTGTTGAAGCCACTATAAGGAGATACATTTTTTTTTACTATAAACACTTTTCTCAGCGGGTAAACTACCTCAATACATATAACGAAATACCACCACTTAGCTATGATATTGAAATTTTTCAGTTTGATGTTGTTCATTGTGCAGATACCAATGATCAGTTGGGTTATCTACTAAAGCAATCTGTGTAAGTTATATCATGACATTTTTCAAACTCAGGGCATTASAGATAGCAGACGTCACAGTGGATTTACTTCTCCCTGAATTTCATCCTTTCCAGTTGGATTTTTTATGGGGTGCTTTACTTCTTAAATAAATAGCCTCCATTCTCATGCCCATGCTTTTCACATGTAAAAGCTTTCAGTATCAAAGTACTTCAGCCTCCTTCAAACTTCTATTAAAACAAGAGGGAATTTTGTCTGATTGCAAAGCACAGGGAAGGACCTTATCTGAATGCTGCATAACAGCTCCTCTTATCTTTCAGACTTCCAGATTGAATTGCTCTGCAAGAGTTGGGTTTTTTTTCAGTTAAAAATGAGTACAGYATTTCCATTATTTAATTATCTGTCATACATTGGAGGAGTTTCATTTTCTGAAAGGAAGAAAGCAGAAAACATGGTTTTCTATTCAAAGTAGGTATTCCTTTTATCTTATTAGAGCCATACAGAGTGTTAAAACAAAAGGATCAGAAATTGTAAAACAAACTCCGAGAGACTGATCATTATAATCAGTTTTTTTTTAAGTTGAAGTGCTAAAATTATCAGTGCAGCAATGACTAGCTCTGATTGCATCCACTTGTATCAAGGATTCATAAGCAATACAGGTTTATGAACAAGAACAGTTCAACTAAAGAGGTTCATATCAGAAGCAATGTGGTTAATTCATTCAATTTGTATGATTTTTATTTTCTAGCAGAAAAATTCAGATTTTTATTCTGAAAAGTAAAATATTTTAATCTACACACAAGGAGACTGGATGACAGAATGCAGAAGAACTAAAGAAGAGTTCAGAATCTGGGAGTGTAAGAGAAATATTAGCTATGCAGACACATTATAAATGTGAAGGTATAAGTCTGTGGAGAACACCATCCAACAGAAAATGTTGCCAGAAAAGGCAGTGGCAAAGTCATCAATGTTTCACATATGTAACCGTCTTGTATTATTTTCTGCTGTAGAGGAAAAAAATCTCATRTATTCTGGAATGAAACATGTGCCTGCAAAGAAGAACGAATTCAGGTTCATCAAAGGAAGTCCAGAAAAAACCAAACAAGSTGTATTCTGTGGTCATATTCTGATTTTCCCTGCTGCTGGTGCCGAGTTTTTCTTGATCCTGATGGCTGAAGACAGTTTGGGCACAGAAACTGTAAGTAATGAAGTGTCTGTAGCCATTTCTTCTGGCTGCTCCCCAGAACAGTCCTGCAGCAAATCCTGCTGAAGAAATCTCTGTAGGATTTGTTCCTTCCTTGCCCACCTGTTGGCAGTCAAAACATTATGCCTCTGTCTCAGCTCTCCGTGTGTAAAATGAAGAATAGTGGTGCTTCTCTGCCTTCCAGAAGGGTTGTAAATGCACTGAGGCTTGTGAAGCACTTGCTATTTAACAATGGGAAATGCAGAAGTATAGCAGATGGAATGCCTTGTGAAAAAAAGCAACTTTGCTATTGAGGAATTCTCCGTAGCATTTATTTTAGTTCTAACAATCAGTTTTAGCTGACAGTGTTTTAGTAGAAGAGATTTCAGGCAGGTCTGTTTTTTTCTGCTTTTTGTGATCAGCCTTTTATTGTGAATGGAGTACTGTTTACCGAGATAAATTGCCTGAAATAAAACTTACCCCCAAAAATGCTTGACCAGCATCAGAGTGTGGATTTAACTTCTTTTAACGTTATATTTAGGAACTAATGGAAATGGCAGCTTCTGGTGTAGCTGCAGTTTTTACAAGGAGGAATTTAATCAGAAGATCGGGCCTGTGGCCATTCCCACCCTTGCCATGGCAGCGCTTTACTGTACGTGCATTTCCCAAATCCTTTGGTGCAGAAATGTTCTCCATGCAGGACAAAAATTGGACACACAAAATTTTCAGAGCCTCCATGCCATTACAGAGCTGCTTCCCTAAACATGCATGGCAGGAATAATTTCTGGTGCTTGAAGGATATGATGGGTGCCCTGATGACCTCTCACACAAAATCTTTGTGATGGACATTCCCCATCAGGAATACTTAATGAGTAAAGTTGTCAGGGTTCAGTCTGGGGCCACGTGGATTTAAAAGATAATTGTACAATCAAATAATGGCCTAAGGCAGGAGGAATGGTTTTGAGAGGATTGCTTTGAGCCATGGAGCTTTTTTTTTTTTTTTTTTTTTTTT
>NW_026623327.1:390589-416384 GCF_030028575.1 Malurus melanocephalus | reverse complement strand
TATTTCACAAACACAAGATTTTGTACTTCAGTGGACAGCCAGCACATTATTTGTTATTAAATAAATAGATCAGAGATCCAAAGACACTGAAATGCTTCTCATAACAATATGCAGTCTAATGCTTCCTGTAGAATTAAATAAATATAAGCCTGCCACCTTAAATACATGGAAATGTCTTGACTCTAATGATACAATTGCAAGACTTTCCTACAGCCACAAAGCACAAGATTAATCTGGAGTGAGTCTTTGAAGTGCAAATTGTACATTTCCCACCAAACACTTGAAAAGTAAAAGATGGGAAACATCAATTCACACTACTGACAAAAAAAAGACTTTAGTTTGTCACAAGAAGAAAGGTTTTAAATTTGCAATTTTCATCTATMATATAAGGTGTTAATGAATTTTATATTTTATCCAGATGGGTATGTAAATTCCTTCTGAACTTTGTTACAGAGCATCTATTGTGCAAYGACTGAAAAGGAGAGAGGATGTAGTGAGGTGAGGGGGGAACCATCTAATTTACCTTGCCCTGATTTTTATTCTAGTCTTTCATGGATTCTGACATGGTATCCTACTCCAATGCTGTGAATGAAAACAGTGAAAATACCTTTTTTTTTTTTTTTTTTTAATTTTTAAATAAGTTTCAGATCAGACCAGTTTTGGAAGAGGCAGGAAATTCCTTTTGAGTTTTGTCAGAGTAGACAATGTCCAAGACTCTTACTAATTCAATTTTCTTCAGATAATAAACCATGTTCAATAAATTAAAAGGCATTTCTTGGGGAASAGGTGGAGGATTCACTATAGATGACCTTGATCCACCAATGGCAGATGGTGAATGTTGCTCTAGTTTTTCTGCAGAAGCAGAATAAGAGCTGTAGAACAAGAGTTCATTTCCTAAAGACAGATCTATTTTAACAACAACCCCCAAGATACTTGTGAGGTACAGRAAAATTAAGGTCTGACTTCTGTGGAAGTTCAAATACTGTTTTACATCAGGAGTAGGTGAGTAATTTGCAACAACTTAATAGGAATCTGAAACATCCATGGTTAGAGCATTCCCCTTATGTTTAATATTCTGTATTGTAGTTTGTGCTGCCTATTGCCTCTTCCCGTGTCACTGGATACCCCTGAGAAGAGTCTGGCTCTGTCCTCTTTATGCCCCTAATTCCTGTGTAATTAAGGTAAAACTGGTTTAAGTGTCTGTAGTTCCAAATTAGAGCGTAAGGTGACCAAAAGATGTTTTGTTTGGATTYATTTCCTTCTTCAACTCAGTTCTTAGGTAGACCTTTTGTTTTGGTGTATGAAGTTGATTACAGACACAGGAATTATGGAACATGAAGTTGAAGCTTTTGCTAAAATGTGAGGAGCAATCACCTTTACAGATCTGCTCCCTAAATCTGAGTCCTAAGAACTATTTAATGTCTGAAACGATTTCATACCTGAAATTTAAGTCACAGGTGCCTGCATACATCTGGTCCTTCATAGTAATCCCATTCCTGATACATTTAAAAGTTTTTCCTCTGGAAACACTCCTCAAACATGAAATCTAYCTCCAATTGCCAGGACTCAGTTCAACTACTGACCACTTTTTAAGTGCAGAACTGAGTCCAGCCTAGATCTCTCCTATCTACGGAATAAATCACTGAGATGAATTTCATGCTTGACTACAGCAGCATAAATGTAAAGTAGATTCATTGAGGTCCACTGGGTAGCTGCGGATTTATGTTGCCATTAGTGAGAAGTGATTTGCTGGAATTGTTTGCTTTTTGTTCCCTCATTCGTACACTTTCTAYACTGGTAAAATGTGGAATAGCTATTATTTAGTCTTAGTAGCATTCTAACCATTAAATTTCAAAGAGATAAAACTTGCACAAATCAGGTATAAATAATAATATAACAAAAATGTTTTCTTCCTGGAGGTAGTAGGAAACCTGAGTTTCCTAGGCAGATGTAGGTTATGGAATCAGGCTGCTTTTCCACCCAGCCATTCCTTTGAAAAATCAAAAATCTTCTGTTAATGAAGACACTGAGGGCTTAGACACAGCAGCTTTGGCATTTTCTGGCAGAAGGTGCTGAGAAGAGACAGACACTATTAACTCACCCTGAGGGAAAGAAAGGCTATGGGGTGAATTTAGTCCTTTCTGAGTACCAGAGAAGCCACGAGGGAGAAGAATGTTACCAATGCCTCTCTCACAGGAAGKCTTTTCCCAGAATTCACATGCAGTTGTGACACCTTAGAGAGTTCAAATGTGAAACAACATCAAACAACACCTGGCTTCATGAGCTTCATTGCTCCTGAAAATCAGCAGATTTGTAAATAGGAGCTTCTCTCAGTTAATATTATTTCTCTTGTGTAGCTGGAGGAAAACAAAAGCATACCAGAGAGGCATTCCATCACTGAAAATTGCAGGAGGACTGTTTGGATAATCCAATCTTGTGAAATTATTCTCAGTATTCTAATGTATAGTGTGTGAGCAGTAGTTTTCCCAGTTGCCAGCAGTACCAAATTTGAGGCTCTGTTGCAGGATGGGGTTGTGGGGGAAGAATCCTGAGAACCTTTAGCCTTCTTTTTTTAGGCCCATGATTATGACTTTGACCATTTATGCCAGAACCCTTGGAAAAAAAGGGCAGTGGAAAAATATTTTTCAGGCCCATATGAAATAAGTTAGATGTCATCTTTCTCATGGGCATCTCAAGAAGTGCCATGTCCATTAGCTCTTGTCACGGTAAGAGCTATCAAGYCTTGTAATGCTGTCCCTTTTCTAATGCTTTTTCTGTGACAACTCTCAGTTTCAGCAAACACAGCGGATCAGCCCCCCTGCATTAATTCAGCAGATTGATAGTGTACTTTAGTTTATTGCAATATTACTGGTCTGCAATGTATATCTGCCCTTGTGGCCACCTTCTCTTCTTCAGAAAAACACTTTCAACCCAGCAATTTATTGCCCAGCACACTTCTTAAAATGTCATATAAAATTGGATTTTAATAGACATGGTTGGTAATAATCAATGACCTTTTAGAAGATGTTGTGCCAATAAGCGCTTACAGACAGTCTCTCCTGAAATATCTGCAGTGATACTGTTCTTTTTCCAAATATCTGAATAATTCCTCCAGGAATTTAATGAAACTTCACAGCTTAGTAGATAGGGCAAATAGTCTCTCTTGCCTTGTGATCTGGAAAAAAAAATCCTGCAAACAGAGCAAATACGTAGAATAAATTGTATAATTTTGTATTATGAGAGTCCATATGGAGTGTCATCACATCTAATATAGGTCATGGCTGTACTGAGATTTTAAAAATGAAATTTCCCTTATCCCAGCCACTGCACGGTGTGTTTATCTGGCTGTGCTGAGCAGAGCTACAGGTCTGCCTTGTTGAGCACCTCTCCTGAGCTTCCAGGTGAGTTAACATAAAGGCTTAAATCTTCTCTCTCCTATGATTAGGTTGTTTCAAATATCCAAATTAACTAGACTAAAGGTACAGTGCAATTACTGTTTGAATTGTGTTTCTGGTAGACACCGAAAGAAGGATTCAGGTGTGGGTGTTTGTGCTAGAAATATGGGTTTATGTAAGAGGAATTAATTGTGTGAATTGAGCAGTGTGTGATCGCCTTTCTTTGGGAAACAATTCTGTTATTTTAAAACCCTTTACKGAAAAGGTGACACCAGGATCAGTTTATACCATAAACTGCCAGCTGCAAAGTGTTCAGCTTCATTAAGAGCTTGGTGTTCTGTGTAGCACATTTCACTTATTTGAATTGTGTAGAGTGAGACAGCTTAAGGGAGGAGGGAATTGCTCTCCATATGGTGTCCCTCAGTTCTGTCCCTGAGCAAGGACCTTGATCAAAACTGAGCAACAGGTTGGTGGGCAGGCAAGAAAGGACATAGGAAAAGAGAAAATGCATGGAATAAATTGGCAGATGCCGTGGGCTGACCCCAACAGCAGCCAAGCACTGCTGCTCACTCACTCTCCTTGTGATGAGAAAGCTCACGTGTTGACACGGAGACGGTTTGGTAGGTGAGGCAAAAAGGCAGGGGAAACACACAGACAAAAATGGAGGAAAAGTATTTGTGAACAACCTGCTGTCAGCAAAGTGGTGCCCAAACTCTCTGAGCAACAGCCACCTTGAAAGACAACTCTCCCTGCCCTCCCCTTCCCCTCAACCCCCCAGCCCTTTCGTTCTGTATCCCATGATATGATGGTTCATGGGATATCCCCTCAGCCAATTTAGGTCAGCTGTCCCCAGCTGTGTGTCCCCTCCTCTTCTTCTCACCCATCTCTTCCTCAGGGGGAAAAAAAAATATAAAGGCTTTACTCTGTGGGAGCACTGCTCTGCAATTGTTTAAATACTGATGTGTTATCAACACCGTTTTAGTCATAAATCCAAAATACAGCACCACTTACACGTTGCTCTGAAGAAAGTTAACTCCATCTCAGTCAAACCAAGTAAAACAAAAAAAAAACACAACCAAGGCAAAAAGCAAAGATGAGTATCAATGGGGAGTTTTTTTATGTCCCTAGTGTAGGAGAAACTCAGCAATATTCATCCCTAACTGACTCCTGCATAAATAAGAGAAGTTCAAAGCCCAGTTCCCAATGTTTTCTACCTCAAATGWATGAATCAGAATGGAGATGACTTATTGAAAAGCATCTTCAAGGTGCTTTTGGAAAGAGATCCAATAGTTCTCTGAATACTTTTAGGATTTATCTGCRGAGATTGTTTATGAAGATGTTGAAGAGCACAAGGTTGAGGATGGAGCCTGTGGAACCCCACAGTGACAGGTCCCCAGTCTGATGTCACCCCCTTCACTGTAACCCTTTGTGCCTGACCCGTGASCCMTTGGCTCCCCCATCCCATGSTGTGTTTGTCCAGCTGGGGGATGGACATTTGTCCAGAAGGGTCCTGTGATAGTTTTRAAAGCTTTACTGAAATCCAGAMAGCTCACATCAACYGGCYYCYKYSMWYMRKYKRGKKKGKTWMCCYKKYMMMAAARGRAACCAGGTTTGATCAGCAGGACTTTCCTCTCATGARGCYRTGCTGGCTGTGACYGATGGCTGTGTTGCSTTCCAGGKGTTYTTCAATACYTCCCAGGATAATCTTCCCATAAYTGTACCAGGCACTGAAGTGASACTGACAGCCTGTAGTTTCCAAAGTCTCCCTTCTTGAAAATCAGGACTGCATTCACCAGCTTCCAGTCAGCTGAGACCTCTTCTGATTCCCAAAACAGCTCAAAAATAACCWAGAGAGGGTTTGCAATGACATCAGCCAGCTCTTTGAGGCTTCTTGGATGAATCCCATTAGGCCACACAGATTAGCAGGGATCCAGACAAAGCAGCAGATCCCACACAATTTCTCCTGGGAACTGATCATTCAACAGGTACAAACTGTTAAGAATTCTGGCTTATCCCACCTCTGAGGGTAGAGGTTCTTTGCTTTGAAGGAAACAGCCAAATTTATAGCAGTGTGCATGTCGAGAAAAATGTGCCTAAAATCCTTTTTATAGGACATGTAGATTATTTATTTAGGATTGTGCAAAGGATTCTTCACCTCCTGAAAGATGGTCAGTATAATTTTTCCTATTTAGTTACAAAATGTATTTATAGTGCTACATCCACCTCTTATGACGGTCTAGCACAAATGATTGTGTGATAATTAATGGCTTGCCAAAAAGCTTTCTTTTTTTATTAACAATCAATTTATTCAAAGGGAATTTTAAGCAGGCACTTTCAATCCTCAGTTGAAAGTACATCTTGGCAGACACTATTTATCTGCCCCAGTATTTGAAATATAATAAACAAAGTTTGATGCACCGCAAAGAGAGAATTGAAAAGGAAGCACAAAACACTTAAAGGAAGTATCAAAATGCACTGAACTCAGCAAAATGCTTTGGAATACATCATATTACCAGTTAGGTGGCAGTGGAGGCAGGGTCCTAAAAAGGCATTTGTAGCAAATGGAATACTGATTTTCTGTTGGAGACATAATCATGTGCCTCAGGAGAGCAATATAAATCCAAATGATGCTATATTTACTAACCATAGATACTTCTGAGTAAGGGAGGGTTGTCTTCACGTACTCTCAAAGTTAAGTCCACGAAGTTATTTTTAATGAAGTTGAATCTTGGTGTAGAGTTGAGGTCTCTTTAAGTATTCAATTATTTACTTTTGTGATGAAATAACATTGATGTTTATGGACCCAATCAAGTAACGTTTGGTATTCCTGGTAGCCTTGACCTGACCCTACTGGTTTGGTGCTGCACCCACTCARTGGAGAGATTTGTCTTTGTTTCCTTGCAATGAAGGAGGATTAAAACAATTAGCAGGATCAATTCTGTACCTCTTTGYTTACACAGATATGAACTTCTGGACTTTTGCCTTTTCAGTGAATATCTTTAATGCTATGACTGACAATGGGAGAGGGTCCTTATTTTGTTTTCTCYATTTTTATCCAGATCAGTTGCTGTTTCTTGAATGGCAGATTTGCTGTCAGGAATTCTATGTTCCATGAGAGCTTCTGTTATTATGGCTTGGGTTGGAGTTTTTGCCATTTGTCTGACTGGTTTTTTGGGTTTTTTTTTCCCTTCCACTCTAGTTCAACAGCTTTGTAATTCACTGCATTGTATAGTAACATATGTCTGTCAGGACTGCTGTAAGGATGAAATACTTAACATCYATAAAGCATTGTGTTGCATTGGGAAAATAATGGAAATTATTTTACATTGCTATAATAATGAAAGCAATGACAKCATAGAAATAAAGTCTGTAATTATTCATTAATAATTATTCATTAGGATTCAGAAAGATTAATTAGCATATTAGTTAGGCTCTTTGAATGGTAACATCTGACCTACTTTTCCTATATTCAACCATTTGCAMCCTTCAGAGCTCAGTTGCCTGGTTTAAGGCACGGGTCCCTCATTGTTTGACAAAATGGAAAGGAAATAAGAGGAGGTGTGGATGGTGGGATGTTTCCTGGGTGTTCAGAAAGAACTTGGACAATCTGTGTTTGACCCTTTGTAGCAAGAAACTGAAATGTCACAGTCAGAGGAACTGAAGCTGAGTCTGAAGGTGCAAGAGAAGTTGTTTAACAAACACCTCTTTTTGATCCTGCCCTACTTGAACAGTAGAGAGGCATCAGGATGATAAAGGAATTGTTGCTGGGAGTGTTAAACTTAAATCACACAGCTCCTTAAGAAGAGCAGCAAAAGCTTTAGCACTCCATCATGTTTGTTCTGTAAAGAATAGCAACAGGTTCCTTTTTCCCAGCATGTAGTAAGAAAACAGATATGCTAATAGGAATAACTGCTACTTCTTCCTCTGCTGGCTTGATTTTTTTTTTCCTTTGTTTGAATAATAGATCAAGGATTAATGTGCATATGAGGGTGGAGAGGCACTGGCACAGGTTGCCCAGAGAAGTCATGGATGTCCCATCCTTGAAAGGGTTCAGGGCCAGGTTGGATGGGGCTCTGGGCAAACTGGTCCAGTGGAAGGAGYTCCTAYCCATGGCAGGGGGGTTGGAACTAAATGYTCTTTATGTTCCCTTCCAACCTGAACCATTCTACAATTCCACAGTGTGCAGTATGGACACTGTCATAGCTGACTTAGTGACAGGTACTTGCTGAACAGCAATTTCTTTGTTCCACCACATTCAGTTGCATTTTCAGCCAATTGCTTTATCTTCTTTTCCCTTGCTATCTGTAGTTTTCAGGTGATGTTTTCTTTGCATTGCCAGCATTCCACTTTTTCAAAACTGGGCAAATGACCTGCAGAAAAGAACTCTTTGCAAGTATTTGCTAGTAAAGCCTATATCCCTTTAATTTTTTTTTTTGTGAGATATAAGCTCTGAGAACCAGAAGGCTTACTGGAGTCAACCTGAGTTAATATTGTYTCAAAAGATTCAAAAATTAGTAAAATAGAGGTTTGTCTGTCTATGTAAAATAAAATAATTTTCCCCTATACTTTCACTCTAGTATTACTATGAACCTTTCAGTACAACTGCAGCATGCTTAAAGCTGAAAAATTATTTCCTTACCAGCCATAATATCAGTACGGCACTTTTGACAATAAACCATTCCTAATCACTGGACTATATTACCATTAGTGGTTCTCCTTTTTTTAAGGTGGTGTCTAGGGCAATGTTGAATGAACAGTGCTTTGAATACAGTGTTTTGGAAGGTGTATATAAGAGCCTGATAACATATATAATATGTTACATATATAACACACATATTCATATAATATACATATATAATACATATATAATATATATTATATATGTCTTTGTGCTACAAAAGGAAATGCAACTACCTCCCGTTTCTGCTTTGCATTATTTTCATACTTTCATTTGGAAATAGTCGTGTCCATCCATACATACGGCCTTGTTGCAATTTATTTAAAAAAAAATACGATTTCGGTCACATTTTTAGACACAAATAGCAAAACTACTCCCGTAGCCTCTGTGCAGCTGAGAGAGTTGCATGAACCTGTCTAATCTAATTTCAGAGTTCCAGCTGCTGTGAGGTCAAGGAGGACAGTGAGTGAGACAGAAACAACAGCAGCAGCAGCAGAAAGTAGGAAACCATTAACTAATTGGGAGAGAGAGGTGTCCGTCCTTTGGTCACAGAGAAACCCTGATTAAAATATGTCAAGGGTACTGCTGAGAAGTGCTTGGGAAAAGAAGAGAAAAATGCTTTCTCAAACACTGTGATGTGAAAGGGAAGGTTAGAGAGACTGCCTGAGGCAATACAGAATTCTTTTTGAAATAAGGGGAGGAAACATTGTAGGCTTATACGATATAGCCAAATACTAATTATAGACAGATTATATAGATTGGAAACAATGTTTAAAGGTGAAAAAAAAGTGATGAAAGTAGTATAAAGAATGGATTAAACAACTGAAGAAATAGCATTTGTATTTTTCTTCGTCAGACTGGAAATCTGCAGCTGTTTTCACAAGATTTCCATAAAGATTCATCTGACTACAATCTTCTGTAAGTTTGCACTCACAAGAAGTAAGGGTAAAGTCTGAAGATCCTGTGGTTCTTCTCATTGCTTGTCCATAACTGTTTCTTAATGGGAAGAAGATGGAATAAGATCAAATCTCTCAAAAATATGCAGAGTGGATCTTGAGGTACCCAAGTGGCTCAAATCTAAGTGGCTACTGGGWGGGCTGAGCATGTGAATACCAAGGAAAAGGAGAGGATGAACAAAAAAAAATTATTTCATTTTCTGAATTTTTCACAAACTGTTGAGTTCTGCCCTTTCCCCAGAGCAAAATGTGATTTTCCAATTCTGTTTTCTCCAACGATAAAGCAGCCAGATGCAAGCAAAAGGAGGTAAACAAAACAAGGGAGCATTCAGGAAGAAGGAAATACAATGATATAAATTATATGATCCTGCATATAAAGCATGCTCATCCACACTAGCATTTTTGAAATAGCCATTTAAGATTTCAGGAATTACAGATATTGCCAAGTRTGTGAACCTGAGGTACTTTTCATGGTGCATGTGTTCTTGTTTATCCTTTCGGAGGCTTCCCTGTCTATTCTCATTTAAATTGCTCTAATTATGGCTCATTCTAACAGTCCCTGAAAGGCCCCAAAATCAAAGTCTTTAAAGTGATTTTTACACGTTTTAAGGTCCTTTAATGTGCTGCAAAGGGAAACTCTCAGAAAATGCTTTGCTATACATATTCTTGTGCTCGTTTAATGTGTACTAACAAAGAATATATTAAAAAGAGGTTTAAGAAACTAAAAAAAAAAAAAACAAACCCCTACTGCATTAAATCCCATTAGATGGATCTATTTAAACTTTATTACCAACACACAGCATCTTTTCTTCCATATTAGCTGTATATCCTAGAAAACATGAATGTAATCAGGAATAGGAACAAAATGATAGGAAAATTCTCTATAAAATAGTCACCACTTGTTCTTAGGGAGATTTCTGCTGAGCTATGGAATGAAAAGTGCATTGCAAAGCAGAGTGAATGAACCAGACTCCTCTTTATTCTAAGCTGCCTAACCAGGGTATTCACTCTTGGCAGTAAAAATTCCCCTTGGAATTCAAAGMAGACATATTCATAAGACTTTCTGGGAAGCTGCATGATAAGAACAACATTGAGCCATCATTTCCAAAGCAGAAAGTGTGACCTGGGAGCTTTGTGGCCACTTCTGTCTAAAGGTGTTATTTTCAATGATGCACTTCAAGCAGTAAAAAGGGAGTTACAAAAATGAGAGCTACAGTATTTATCAGTATCTTGCTTTGATTCAGAGGAAGGCATGATTTCAGCTCACAGAGTTTGTGGGCAGTAAGGTGCAGTTGATGTAGCTGGCATCTCGGTGGGATTTGGTCGTTGGCTGGTGATGAACCATGACAAGGATCAAGTAAATGCTTCCAAAGCTGCACAAAATCCTGCCTAATTAAGTGAGATGTAACTTCTCAGAAGCCAGTTTCTTCCTAGCAAGATCATTACAAAGTGTTATGGGGCGTGAGGGTGTTTATCCATCTCATGATGACTGGTGCCATTGGTTTTGTCTGCCATACACAAACCATTCATTTTTTTTTGGAGAATATATTCATCTATTCCTGTGGTACCTTCTTCAGAGCTTTTTATTGATTTATGCTTTTCATCTGTCATTTATAAGTTACTCTTCCAGCCCTTGTGATTTTTTTTTTTAATCTGTTCCCTAGATTTCTGTTGCTATTGATTTCTTTTTCTACTTTTGTATTCTATTTTTCAGAATTAATCCTTTTTGCAGCTTTTTTCCCCCCCTCAATATGTACGGTAAGGAAACCTGGAGCAATCCATTGACTTTTTAATAAAGGACAACCAATAACTGTGATGCTATATTTCCAACTCCTCATCTTTCAGACATATATTAATAATTTTTGAGTACATCCATTACAGAACAATAGTAAAAGGAACTGAGATTTCTTTGAATGTACTAGCTCATTCTCTTTGTTGTCTTGCCTAAAAATGCTTCRGAAAAATAATTGAAAAATCTCATTTCCATTTTGGGAGCGATTTCCACATAGAGTTTTCTTCCTCCTCTTAACTGTCCTTTAAAATTCCTATTTCTACTTCTTTTTAAGTGTGCAAGCAGGCTGGTGGCCTGAGGTATCTGTAACGGAATATCCTATTTAAAATCTGTGCATAATATGTCAGCAAAGACAATTGCAGGTCTGTAAGGGCTCAAGTGGATTTCAGGTGTTTTGATGRTTTAAAAGCCAGCAGAAATGCCTCATAAATTGGTGCTTTACTAAGTTAGGCAATCTGGGAGCAATAATTATAATTTTTATTTTCCAATAAAGCTCAAGCATTGCTGAGGTACTCATCTGTATACTCACTATACTCAGATGTACTCTAAAATGAAATTGAAATTGTTCCCTCTATACATAGCAAACAAAAATATTATTATTGTTTTTTAAAAAAATCTGTGGGGTACACAAAACTTGTTCTTGCCTGTGATTGAAAGAAACAACCCAGCATAAAGGTACATGACTTGATTTTCACCAAAGGAAGAAAGTCACCTGTCCCAGCCTAACACAAAAGCCAGAGAACACTCCCTCTCCTGGAAACATGGTTTCACCTGTCTGGAATTGTAAGTAGTAATGATAATATTGAAAATTAAAAGAAAAGAAAAGTCCATTTTGGCTCCCCTTACTGAGTCTCCTGGTTGTCCTGACATCTTTATGTGTGTGAATTTGGTCCCGGCAGGGTTGCTGAAGTTTCAGAACACCCCTTTGAAAATTAGTTGAAAAGAAGTTTTTTTTTGTTTTGTTTTGTTTTTTTTTTGTTCTTTTTTGTTTTTTTTAAATTGTTTCTGTCTGTAATATACAATTATGTGCCAGAATCCAAATCACTCATTTTGGGGTGATTTATTTGTCCTAATCCCTTTTCGACTGGGTTATCACTTGGTGAGTATTTGCCTTCATTGAGTGCTTTTACTGGAAAGCATCAGCAAGAGCATGAATTCCTTCCTTTCTCTTGACACATCTTCAYGTTCTCAATTCTCCTGTGCTGTCTAAAATCCCTTCCATGACAGGAAGGGAGTAGCTGTTGCCTCAACTGCACTTTTCATAGGAGCAGCCTTCAGCTTTCTCAGCTATGGTTTTCCCCACCTATCCATATGTTCTTGCAATGTGTTTTCCCAGCACCAGCCCTCCTCCACCTTCCCCCAGGCTGGGGGAAGCTCTGGAGTTCTCTCCCTCCCACTGGCATTTGCTCCAGCCCTGTGCTCAGCCCCGATGGTGACAGCCATGCCCTGACACATTCCTGAGAGAGGAGCTCCTCTAAAASGAACCAAAGGCTTGATTTCTTCTCTGCTGCTCAAAGGTTTTTTTACCTCTCAGTCAGTTTGAGCTGCAGGGTTTTTGTCTGTTTGTTCATTTTAAAGTATCCAAATACTCATTTAGCAACTGTGTAGGCTTGGGGCAGATTACTGGCTGATAAATAAACAACACTGATCTTAGGGTTTTTTTTTATTATTTTTTTTTGTTTTGTTTTGTTTTGTTTTTTTTTAAGGAATTTTGCTGCTAAAGAGATGAAAAGATGAGCAAAGGCTTTCGGTTCAGTCAGTCTAATTGTTTCCAGGGAGTGGGAAGTGAGAAATAGAGCTTATTTATGAATGCTACTGATCAAAAGAGATAAAGCTAAACCTTAGTTATCAGTAAAATCTGAAAGGACTCCTGTGTACCGACTCRTTGTTATCAACAAAGTGTTCAGAAGCCACAAAAGACAGGTGGATGCTGTGATGTCCCCCTGGAAATAAGATTCCCTCAAGCATCAAAATGCTTTTAATGCTCACTGGTGGGAGGTTGATGTGGAAAGTACCTTTTCACTGAGGAAAAAAAACCATCCACCATCCACCATAACTTCACATTTAGCAGCCTTGCTTTTGGTATGAAAGGCATTTGGCAAGTGAACCCATTACAATAGTCAGGAGTGCTGCTCTAACAAGTGCTGTCAGGCAAAGAGCTTCTGTTCTCTCTCTCCCCTCTTCCTACTCCTTTACTGAACAGCTAAATTCAGTGAACAGACTCGAGCGAGAGTAAATAACTCTTAAAGAAACTGGACCTTGCAGKGATGGCCTTCAACTTCTACACTCTCCTGGCTTTTCTGAAATAAATTTTTTTTTATAATTTCTTTTTGATTCTGATTTTGCACTCCAAGAAGWAGTGACATGAATAAAAAGAGAGAATTACTGCTAAACACACACTTACTGCTTTAATTGCCAGGACATAGAAGGGTGAAAATTGTCCATCCAATGTGACTGCAGCAGTATCACTGTGGTTTAATCTTACAAAATAAATAATCTAAGCCATAATGTGCTCTCAGTGTGTGTTTGGCTCATACAAGGCTACTGATATAACTATTTGGGAAAAAAACCCCTGCTSTCACCAAAATAGTTGTGCTGCTCTGATAAAAATGTACAGATTCACTCATGTATTTGAACTCTGTCCATTTACAGATCGTGGACTTATTCAACTTGTGGKTTTTGGCTAAGCACTGATTCCAAAATTAGTATCTCTGAGAGTAATTAAGATCATTAACATACTATTGAACATTTTCAAAACAATGTAATTGAGACCAAAATTTGATTTCTGCATTCCCTGCAGTTTTGTTTGTGGTTTTGCTTTCCATTTGGAAGTGGAGCCAAGGTCACAGAATATTTCAACAACCTACAATGGATGGCTGCTAAATGTCATTGTCTTGAATACAACTTTAAAAAAATGAAAAAAAAAAAAGTGCATAGTCCATTTGCTCTAAATGCATCTTTGATGGATGCTTCTGTATCTTTGTGATAGATTTTCCCCCCTCCCCTCTTCTATAACTCAATTGGATGAAGTCTTACATAGCTGTAATAATCAATGGTGATATAAAATCAATTAAAAATTGGTCTGGCATTATGAAACTGAGATTCTGGATCAGATTCTAGGTAGCATGTAATCAAAGTGTTTAACCTTCTAYACTACAAAGGGTTCAGGGGCTAATTTTCACTCAAAAGTGTGATTATACTTGTAATTATGCAGTACTGTTAGAGTAGTACAACTATTTTTGACACAGCGCAAATCAAATTATCATTCAAAGCCTTAATGGTTAAGATGAGCAATTGGAAAGAGGTGAGTGACCTCTTAGTTCATCCTGATAATACAATACCTTATTTTGAACTCATGAGAAGGTATCACAATGATGGTTTTGCTCCTATTTGTCTCCTATTTGTCCTATCACTTCTGTTGGACGTGTCAGAWGTCCTTCAAATTGGGCAAAACCTTTGGACAAGCAGAATGTAAACCTGACTTTTAAACTGAGGCTGACTGGGGGAAAGAAAAGRGTTAGTACATATGTTTCTGAAAAGAAAATGTGAATCATAGTAGTCATRGTAGTTGTTTGCTTATATTTCGTTATAGGTTTAATTAGAGATGTTACATTTACAGCCTATTCTCCATCTTCTTCTCATTTTGTTGACACATTCATACTTCTACCTACTAAAATTGTTCAATAAAATCCTGATCCAGCTGAAATCACTGCTAGAATACCCACTMATTTCAAAGGTACAAATATTCATAGAGAGGAATATTTCTCTAATTGATCTTCCTGTTCCCACTACAGGAGGTGATTTTCTGCTTTGTTTTGCTACCTATCAGTAATATTAATATCTTCAAAATCTAAAATACAAAAAAAAACCCCAAACAATAAACTAAGCCACCAGCAACAGCAAAAACACCACCCAAAACAAGAAAAACCTCACATGCTGTCCAGAAAGATATGCTTTTGCAGAACTAGGATGACTCTGACATGAATGTTCTTGCATTGAATCATAGAGTGTTTAGGGTTGGAACTTAAAAATCCTCTTGTTCCAACCTTCTGCCATGGCTGGGGACACTTTCCAGGGGACCACRTTGCTCAGAGCCCCATCCAACCTGGCCTTGAATGCTTCCAGGGATGGAGCAGYCACAGCTTCTCTGGGAAACCTGTTGTGGTGCCTCACTGCCTTCACAATAAATATTATAAACTGTACATGGTTAAAAAGARTGCCTAGCACACAATTATCATGTAAAGGTGAGCATTTCCTCTTTGCTCTGAACAGTGAGTATTGATACCTATTCCATCCAAACTCTTATTCTTCAAGAAGACCTGAGCCACAAATGGTGCTGCTTCCAAGTGGCAGAGCTGTAATGATAGYAATTGCTTAGATTTTATTTCTCTTTCTCTCTCTTTTGTGTAYTTCCAGTTCTATTTTGATTCAAAGGGATGTGGGGGAAAAGAGAGGAAAAAAAAAAAAAAGGAAGAATGAAAGCCATCTACTTATTGCTCTTTAGGTGATATGATTAGAAATGTAGATTTTTTTGTGTAGTCAACAGAGAGTTTTTCCAAGGCAGTAATTCAAACGACATCAGTTAGAAGGCATGAGTACCCACTTGGATGTTTACATTTTAATTAGATATTTTGTACTCTTTACTGAAACACCTGGAGAAGAAAATTCATTGTGCCCTATATTTTTGAGCATGGATTACTCCTAGGAATACACCATAAAGTTGATATTGCTTGGAGCATATTTTTGGGAGGGAAGATGATAGGTTTGTAATTATGAACAAATATCTGCYGTAGTTCAGTATCTTTCTCCCTCAGGCTTTTTCTTCATATTCAAATCTGTTGCCTCTGCTTATATCATTCCAAAACCAGCTCAAAGCCAAGATTTTGAGACTTTTTTTCCTTGGCTCTCCCACCAATCTGTTTAACCATTTATTAAGTGTCTATCACAGCAGTCTCTTCCTTACYCTGTGCACATATCAGGAATCATTAGCTTTGTCACTGGAGGATAAGCACCCACATGGAAAAGCTCTGTAATGCACACAAGGTGCAGTCTGTTGCCATTACATCATGTGCCTTGTTATATTACCAAAACAATTAAGTTATCTGAGTATCAACACTGCATGCACACATCACATCATTTTTAAATCAAAGCACTTAGCAGCAAAGAAATGAATAATTAAGAACACATAAAACTTATGCTGCCCACACAGTAAGTACATTACTCTTCTCAAGACTTTTACCTTAATAGACTACAAGCTCTTCAATGAAGGCAGATTTTTGCTGTTGCTGTCCTGTGCTTGCCTCTGTCTAACATCAGAGGACCCTGTTGGATCTACAGAAAAAAATGGAAGGAGGCCAAAGAAGATCTCTTTTCTTAAAAATACATATACGCATCTCGTAATTTTAATTCCATTCTAAGCTGATTTACTCAGTCCTTTGCAATTCCTGATAATAACTGCTTGGCTCATTTAAGTTTGATTTTTCACAATTTGAGAAAAATTTGTGTCTGATGGAAACTGCACTGAGAGGATAGGTGCCAAGAACCGGTGCCATGTCAGAGCAGTGCCACCCACACTGCCAAGTGTTAACCATGARGGTGGTTTTGATTGCCCTGTAAAATGAATATGCATGAAATGCCCATGAAACTGGACACTAAATAAGCCCAGAATAGGAATTAGTGGCTGCCCAGGGCAGCAAAGAAAGCCTTCTCTGCCACAGCAGGAGATGTCATACATTGCTTYGTGCAGTTGGTCCCACTCAGTTCACGACTTCTGCCACCAGCATTTCAGCTCTCCTCTTCCATGCTTCATCTCTCAGGCCATCTGCACAGCAAGGTGGCTTCTGAGASCGAAGCCATGGCAGCCTGGGTTTTGACACAGCCATATCCATAGTCATGGATCTGTACTGGATATGCTCCAAGACACTTCCACTACAGAGTCCTGTGTCTCTGCTGCACAATCTGTGAGCAGCCTAATTGGCACACCTGCTTTCAGGCTGTTGTTGTGGAAACTTGCACCATGCTTTTTCTAAGCTTGYATTACTGGTTGCATCTCAGAGCCTGGGATTTCAAAGCCTGTCTTCCCTCTGGTTTTGCTCCATTTAGCAAAAAGTTGGAAATGTACYAGGTTTTGTCATATGTGTGTGTGCAAATTTTTTCTTAGCTAACAAAATGAAGCTCAGTACAAAAAGAAATAATTTTAAAACATACATTRAACAGTAAACACCTTGGGAAGCTGYGAGGAATTGCATGTATAATTTTAAATAAAATGCAAATATATTAAAGAATTCTTTAATTACTTYAATTATTTCCATCTGTCCAGCCYTCCATATTCTCTTTCATTTCCACAKTTRTAATTTGTATTTTCATGCCATATAACTATTTAGAAGAGCCATGCACCTATATAGATAATATAAATGCTGATGGATTGAGACATGCAGATTGTTTTTATGATTCACCTTACGAACTTCACTTTTTTTTTGACCATTCATAAACTTTCCCCAAGTCTGCCTTTATTTTTTTTCCAATCAATACACTATTTCCAACAACCAGCAAGTAGTGGATTCTTTTTGCTTACACTTTATATGAATTATTAGAACATTTCCTTTCTCGATGTAAAATATCAATTTTTTTTTTCTCAAAAATAACTTATCAATGCTTTTTCTACAATGCTGAAACACAGTTTGTTGTCCTGGAATGTTTACTTAATATTCCATGTACTCTGGAAATAACAAACAATTTATGGAAAGTTTTGTTTGCTGAGATTTACAAAAGGTGCATACTCTCCTTTCTGCTTGAGAGTGCCTAAAATTTGTATTTTTATCCTACTTGCTTCATGGTCATCTCTGTACAGATGAAAGGTCTGGTTCTGTTCTCGTGCTCCTTATTGGTTGCTTCTCACAAAACTGTGGCACTTTATTTTGGGATATTACATTCACAATAGCAATTTTAYTAATGTAGAGGATCTCATATCATATTCCTGTGCTTGGGGAAGTTCTAGAAATGCTTCAAGTGTTGATAATCTGTAGCTGGTAGTGTTATTGAGGCTCTACATTTAAAGCTGTGCAGACCTGTGGGTGCCCCATCCCTGGAATTGTTCAGACCAGACTGGATGGAGCTGTGAGCAAGCTGGTCCAGTGAAAAGTGTCCTGGTCCATCACAGGGGGTTGGAATGAGATGAGAGTTCCCTTCCAAATTAAACTATTCTCTGTTTCTCTTGATCCCATGATTAAATATGAGAAGCAAGAAGGGTGGAAAGAAATGATCTGAAGAGGAAAACCATCCCACAGGTTAAGGTCCCTGTAAGACCCCCCCCCCCCCCCCCCCCCCCCATGCAGATTTGGGGTCTTATAGGGATCTGGCTTTATGCATGAAAACCCAATCATTTATTTGCCTCTCTTTCCCAATGTCCTCAGCCGCAGAACAAGTTTAATATTTACCAGCTACTGGTTGTGGATCACTAATCTGTCAGAATAAGTGCAATAATGCATAATTTCTGTGTATTGGGGGTGGATATCAGTGATTCTTCAGGCACTCATGACCTGATCCCTATTTTCAGAGAGTGCTGGCAGGAACCACTTGGCATATTCCCARGAGGGATAACATGCCATCTTCAACGGGTGATAAAAATTTACAACTGGAGCAGCCTGCCCGATATTCCATCACTGCTCCGGCAGGCGGGGTTTCTCTCCMCGTGCCTCTGCCGGGTTCCCGGGCYCGGGGGTGCCGCTGTCCGCGGTGCTGGAGCTCCGGAGCGCCGCAACTTTGTCGCCCCGCCCGTCCGTGCGCCCCCTCGGGCGCGTTTCCCGGGAGCGCGGCCTCTGATTAAACTAACTCCTCCCTTCGGCTGCAGGAGCCCGTAGGAACGGGGGCCTTCCTCTCGCTCTCCGTCCGCTCCCCTGATTTTTTTAACCCCATTTGACAGAGCAAGTGAGCTTGCTCCGCCTGGGCTGTGCRAACCGCGCACCCCGGGGGTTTTCATTGCAGCGGGATCTGCCCCCGCCCTCCCCCGACAAACTTCGGGCGCCTCCCGCATCTCCCGGCACCGCCTTTCGGGGCTCCCGCCGCCCAGGTAAGAGCTGGGGGGCAGGAGCTGAGAGATTAAAAAGAGGGGGTGGGGGCGGAATGCTGCGGTTTAGCCCCAGCACAGCCCGAGGGGGCCGGGGCTCCCCCGGGGGCGGGGTGGGCGCGGCGGAGCATCCTCCTCCTCCTCCTCCGGCGCATCCCCGGGAGCGGCGGCCCCCGGTCCCCGCACCGCCCCCCCGGCGCCGGCTGCTCCCTCGGCAGGTGCCTCCCGCCAGGGAACTTCCCCAAGTTTGGCCGGGGTTGGAGAGAGAAAGCGGGAGATGTCGGGGGACTTCGGGGGCGCGGAGCCCAAGGGCGGCGGGGATAGGACCTGGTGCAAAGCTGCGCTGTGCTCCCAGCTGGGCTTGTTCAGGGCATCCCTCGGAATCCGAATGCCAAAGCTAAGGGAGGAGTCRATAACGTGCTGGCATGAAGAAACAGCATCGGAGTTTTGCTCATTTATCCCTTTTACTTTTTTTTTTTTTTTTTTTAATAACTCATAAAAATGTCGGTTATTTCGAATTATAGATCACAATATACAAGGCAGTCTAGCTCATAAAAGGTACTGGAGTGCGGTATCTAAATTGGAAATTGCAGACTTCCTTTATTAATTTGGAACTAGCATAATATATTGARTTTTGCTGAAGTTAATAGTAAGAAAAAAGTTAGGCAAGAAAGATAGTTGTAATTAGCTTTGGGAGAAGTAATGCAAATGCAAATGAGTGCAATGACACTTCAGCACAGACGTGTTGCACCAAAGGAAGCCCAACCTGATGAATTTATCCTCTGTGCAACCAATAGCAGGAGGCTTTTTTTTGGTTTGTTTTGGTTTTTTTTTTGGTTTTTTTTTTTTTGTTTTTTGTTTGTTTGTTTGTTTGTTTGTTTGTTTTTGTCATTCTCATAAGTTTGTCCAACTGGAAATATGTCCACTGCATACATATGTGTACAGATAAATCATTTATGGTCAAGAAGAAATAGTAATACTCAAGATGGATCCTTACACAGACCTATCGGATTGCAAAAATGGTCTCTAACTTTAATGTTAAAAATCTTGGGTCAAAAATAGGTAGGGTACCAGCTATAAATCCAGGGAAGTAATTATCCTTCTAGCCAAAGGTATGGCCTGCTATTTAAAGTTGTTGATTCTGGGTTATTTATTTCACATTTCGTCTACATAAAATATACTTCATTAATTAAAATACTTGTGAAAAACAAAGCACATCTTATTCCTAATATTATAGAAATTATGATGGGAACTATTTTTGGAGTTACATGTTGCTTGTTACATTGTGGGTACTTCACACCTGGTACACATTTCACTGTTCCTCTGGCATGTTTTCTACAGCTGGATTTGGCAAGTACATGGGTGGCTGCTTCTGGTCATGACACAAAGTGTAAGACAGAAGCACAGAGGCAAAATTTTTGAAAGAATTCATTCCCTTGGGTTGTGTCTCCCGCTGGGCGGTGAGAAATAGGTGCAGCTCCAATCTGGTGCAGGTGGGAGGTGTTTTYCTGCATCTTCCCATCCAAGCCTCCATCAGCAGTGTCAGTCAGGGAAGTGAGAATGATTGATATGGGCACAGGATTTTCCCAAGGCTGTTGCTATGACCAAAATGACAATGGACATTCACTTGTCAGTGTTGGGAACGTTAATAAGCCAAGTACCATAGCAGCAAACCCCAAACGCCAGATTTATAATTTCTTTTTTGTTAATATGTAGACATTGGGTGTAAATGTGCATCTTTCCTCTCTTCAATGACCTTTGCCTGTGTGCAGAGCRCTGCCATGTGACATGGGTGTTGCTCAAGCTGCTGGAGTGCTTATGGTGTAGTTGTGGTGTGCTGTTTCTCTGAGTGGTTGTGAATTTCATTTTACTCTGGCATCAGAATGAATTAAAAAAATATCTGTTCTTATGTCAAGTAGAATTCTCAAAATCAACAGAGAAAAATACTCACACTGAAAGTCCCTTTATTCTAAAATTCCCAAATTAGGCAGGTTGTAAACATCAGAATGAATATGAGAAAAAAAAAAAAAANCCACCAATCCTATTTGTTGAGGAAAAAAAAATAAGGAGAAGAAATAACATTGTGAATGAAAGCCAAGTGTTAATATGTTTTTTACTGAAATTCAGTAGGATAAGTGTTTCCAATGCAAATTTTTGCGCAGGTTCAAGTGCTAAGTGGGCGTTATTACCTTCCTTTGTCCCTCCTTGACTTCTTGTTTGTGCTAAAATTAAGTTTCCCAACTGTGAGACGTCATCAGGCATTTTCACAAGTAGCAATTGAAATCGCTTAACCCGCCTACAGAGCTGAAAGCCAAGTCATCTATTTAAAGAGTGTTTTGAAGTGGTGCTTTTCTTTGTTGGTTAACTGGGCAGTGGAGAAGCACCTTATCTGACATCAATTCCCTTGGATTATGTGGGTTTTTCTCTGGAATAACTGGTCTTAATGAACGTGGGGAATTGGCATCAGATTAAAYCTTTACCCATGGTTCAGCTCATTGAAAAAATTTAGGAATGCCTTCAGTTCAAGGGCTTTGTCTTTAAAGACTGAATGTAGAGAATGTGTTGCAAGGTCAGCTAGAAGTTACAAGGAACAACAAATGGCCACCTATGAAGACTCTACTRATTAAATATTTTGTGAGAAGGGGAAAGCAGTGTGTATTTTTGGAGGAGAAGAATCCCTAGAGCCCAAATACCTGTTAATCTGAGTATCACAGTCACAATATTTAGACTCTGATCTCCTCCTAGTGCCTGCTTAGCTTACTCTGGGAGAGAGAAAGGGCTTGGCAGAAAACAGAACACCACCAGCCCTTATGAAAAACAAGAACKGTGGCTGCAACTGGAGCTGAGGCAAGAGTCACAGAAAAGCATAACAGGACAAGACATCAGGGGTTAAACTTCAGTGAAAGTGGAAAAATAATGGCAGTCTTTGTCCAAAAAATCCTCTCAGTCAAGGTGTCAAAATGAGATATTGCTTTTCTTATGCTGGACCGATGCTTGGGCATTGATTTTTCTTTTATCTGCTGGTCTCCTTCTCAATCAGCAGAATTTCTTCATCAGCTCTACCTGGCACCTCACAACTTCATGGGGTKTGGTTGGGAGTCATGACTGGGCTTCTGGAAGGTAGCACACCCTTGGCTATGGGAAAAACAATGTTAAATACTATGTTGATTTTCACAGTATAATGTTTGCTTTATTTATTTTTTTTTTTCCTCATTAAGACAGCTTTCAAAACCCAGGGCCTCCAACAATGCTTGTTCTTTTAAACAGAAGACAAAATCCTCACAGGAAAAAAATCCAAACTAATGGCTGCAGAAGCATTTCGTTCCCTCTTCACCCTGTAAACAAATTTCTATCACAGAAGTACAGTAAGTAGAGCCTAGAATCAGGTTTATGAAATATTGGGCAGACAATGGATTTAAGGTGGCACATTCTCGGGAATCTTGGTGAGAATAAAAACCTCTTCAGGCCACAGAGGGTGCCTGCCCTCAAAGGTAGAAGTTTCCAGCTTTCATGGATCAGGTCTTTAAAATCACTAGATGCAACATGTTTATGCATAGGAAAGTTATTMAAAAAATTTCTTGAGGATTTTAACATTTACTAGCCATTGTGCTTTTTATTTTATAGAAGTCCAGACAGCTAAACTCTGGAGAGATCCTTTAAAAAAAATGTAAGCATAATTCCAATAAATATTCAAAACTGCTAGACTACTCTCAAAGTGTTTTTTTGGTCAATTATGCACACTCTGAAYATATGAAGGTATGAATCTTGGTAAGGGTGGAACATTAACAGTCTCATTCCCTGGGATTTCTGCCTGCTTGGGTTTTGCACACTCAACAGGGAAAAATAAAGCCYTAAACAACTGTTTTCATCTCTGTTGGCACTCCCACTCAAAAATTTAGGTGTTTTTTTGACTTTTCCCATTCTTCACAGTTATTCTGTCCTGATTTGTTTTTTTTTTTCCAAGTCCATCAAAATTAGTTTAGCTTAGGCAGGGGAGATATACAAGAATGACTGTGCTAGTATTCCTTGTTAGTGGTAATAATGTAAAAATATGTAGTGTATAGACAACAATGTAATTTAATAACCTATTAAATCATGATCAGATTTCTTAACTATATTAGATGATGTTTCACTGGAATCTATTCAATGGATCAACCTCCAGCTAATTTAGTTTTTCTAAACAGTCCTGTACAATATTATTACAAACATTTGTAAATGTACCAAAAAAAAAAAAATTACAAACATTTGTAAATGTACCAAAAAAAAAAAATAGAAAAGGAAAGGAAAAAAAAAAAAATCCAAGCCAGCAGGGAGCAAAGTTGCTCTCAGGAACATTCGGAAATCCTGTGCATATCAATCATCACAACTGGGATTCATTAATTTGCTGGTGGTTAGGAGAGGTGTTGGGCTTTGAGGAACCTACTCAGACTTTACCACCCCACTTCCATACTGGGGGAGCTGGAAAGTGGTTGTGCTTCTGCACTCCCTGGAGAACATGAAACTACACAGTCATCAAGTGAGTTCCAGTGGCAGTTCACCATTCCCGTTTGTGTGTGACACATCCAGATATTTCAGAGTGGTTTCCAGTCATTAAATATMCATATCATATTCATGCAGAGTCATTGTACCCACTCTTCTGATGGGAGTAGGGATTTTTTTTTTTGCCCTTATTTTTTCTTGTTGAGTCAGAACAAAGGGCACACCTTGAAAATTCCCCTGCTAAATTCCAGCACTGAAAAGAGAAAGTTTGGGTTGGAGTTTGTTTGCTGAGCCACAATGTCTGCCTTCATCCTCCAGAGCAGCAGGCTAACATGTGTCAGCACAAGCACACTTGCACTGAAAAGCCTTTATGTTGCTTTGGCCACCTTAGSGGGCTTGGAAGTTCTGCTTCCAACCTCACCAGACCAAAAGACACTGGTGGAATGTCTCTACCCTAATTTTGCTTTCCCAGCCACTAAAAGAAAGTGATGTTTCACCCAAAATGTTTAAAGTCCCAGAAGGAAACAAACCTAAGTTACATCAACCTCTGTGGGCTTCTGATGTGTTAGAGACAAACCAGACCACAGCAGCATGTCCAGGACACTAAAGGTGGGCAAGTGACACACAACATCTTTTATTTCTTCCTTTTACACAAATTTAATTATCTTATCTAGTATAGTACCCCCTCCTTTCTCCTTTAAAGTGTAGCACAAGAAAATACATCTTAAACCTCACAGTTTTCTAATGTAAATATAGAGTGGGGAAAAGAGATCAGAATAATGGATGCTCCAGAAAAGTGCAGATGATTAAGCAATGTATTTAGTCCCTACTTCTTTTTCTCTGCTCTTTGTTTGTTGTGGACCCTTATTTTACACATGAGTATTTCTCACAGGGCTTTGGGGTTTTTTTTTGGCTCTAAACTTTCAGTATTATTCTCCATATGTGTTTGAGATCAAAATAGTTATCATCTGAATTTAATTTAGTACACCTTTCTCTTTGTGATGGGCTGCTATTTCAGAGGCWACAATGCCACTATTAATCATCATAAAGAAAATGCATGAAAACAGTCCAAAATATGTGTCAGGCACTTCAAGGTGATGGATGCACAATAGATGGCCCCATTATTATCACTCAGTAACTTAAAAAAGTTTCGGTCCTCGCATTTTCTCACTTTAAAACATCATTAACTTGTTCATGGGTTCCAATACTTTGTGAAAAATATATTAATCTTTACTCACTTTTTCTTCATCCTTCACAGTGTATTGACAGASCCAGTTACCTGAAATTTCTTAATGTATTTTACGTTTACTTCTCAGTGTATGAGACAGCAAAGAAAACCAAAACAAATGGTTTTATGGAACAAAATTCAATTATATTGATTTTGATATGTTAATGCAAAAGTAGATTGTATGAGTGATTTTAATTAGGCAACTTAYGTTTATTGGTCACGGTTTTATTTAYTCTTGGATTTGTCCTCTTTTGTGAATCAGAAAGACTTAAAGACTAAAATATCTGTGTCAGTTGAAAGCGGCTGATATTCTTCTTCTTATAGGATTGTTACAAAAGTTATACAAACATAGTGACACTGACCCCTGCAGCCCACAGATATTCCCAGTCAGATCATCCACATGATCCTGTCTAATCATTTGTGGAGGAAACAGCTGCAGTTTTCTCCTCTCTGTAACGATACAGCCAATTCCTGTATCAGAGCTATCATCTGAACAATGGGATGGAAAATCTTAAAAGGTAAAGTCATCCAATATTTAAACTTTCTATTGCAAAGGAAGTTTTCTACTTTGGGAAAAAAACCCAAATCTTTTTAAGTCTTAATGAAATTGGCATGAAGGTTCATATTGTTTCGTAAAAAAAAGTGAAATGGATAAGTTTCAATACACAGAAGAATGGAAGAAACTATCTTCCTAATGGCCCAGCTTAAAACGTATTTGCCTTCATTCAGGAACCATTAATTCACAGTCACGGTATGTCTGTAGGTAATTTTTATTTCTCCTAAYGGCGCATATGTTGTTTTCTTGATAACATTAATCTGATGTTAAAAAAATTCAATCTTAAAAATATTACAACTCATACATTTTTCACTTTAAATTTTAATCAGAGAGTATGGAAGAATCAATAGTTACTTAAACTTTGACAGGTTCTGAAAGCAAACCTGATTATAAGTTAGAGACTCAATGATAAAGTATGTTACGGAATAATCAATAATTGCTTGCTGATGTTTCAAATCACTCCTACTAAATATGTTTTGGAAAGTTTGAAATTGCACCACAGAAGTTTCTGGCAGGTGTGCTGAACTGAAGAAGACATCAATGACACAGTGGATTGAGGGCACCCTCAGGCAGTTTTGCAGATGACACCAACCTGAGGGATGTGGGTGACACTCCTGAAGGATGGGGCCATCCAGAGGGACCTGGA
>NW_026623327.1:365740-388886 GCF_030028575.1 Malurus melanocephalus | reverse complement strand
GTACCTGCTAAAAGTCTTGTATCATATTGCCAGTTCAGAGAGATCCAACTTACATGTGAGGCTGGCTGCATTAGCCAGAGAAGTCCATTTATCCCTTCCTGCTGTCTACACCAGACTTTTCATAGGTGTTGTGTGGAAAGCTGTTCATTAAATATAAAGTGGTTAAATTCCACTTCATCTGCAATGAAGTGGTAATTTCCACTTTTATGAGGCAAGTGGCATTCCCCTGATTTGGCAGGAAGTTGTTTTGGTTCTTGGCTTTTGTTTTTTTTTGGTAATTTGCTAAAGATTTCTGGAGTGGATGCTTGCATAAAATAATTAGTGTTTTTTAAAAGATATAGCTTTGTAGAGAAACTTAAAAATTATACTATAACTTATAAATATAACTCATAAACTTATATTAATTACAATAAAAAGGATATTTACACCTACATAGCTGATGTACCCCGTGATTCAAAYAAGACAAAAGCATATAAATAACCCAGGCAATAACAAAAACAAAGCAAAACACATGWAAGTTATTGCCACCCCCACAAGTTCAGCAAAACCCATGGATTTTAATGGACTGTGCCATGGAGAGGGCAACAAATCTCTAAAAATGCAGCTCAAAGCCTCCCCGCTTTTCATGCCAACACTGCTTCAGTARAAATCTCACTAAAACAAACTTCAAACTTTGTTAGTCCTTTATATGACAGATTTATCCAKGTTCCCTGATTTCCTGCCAACTGACTGCACCTGGTTCACTCTGAATTAGTTACAGTTAATTGTCAATAAATGTGAAGAAGGTCTTCTTGCCATTTTCTGTTGGCTGTGAAGCTGGTGAGTCTCATGGCTATTTATCAGGTGGAATTACACATGAAAGTTTAGAGGAGAAAAAAATTAGTAAAATACAGAGTGATGCTGATTGTTTTTTTTTTTTTTAAATTTTTTTTTTCCCTCTGTGTGTTTTGGTGCAGGATATGTGTGAGCACAGCTGCATTAAGGTTGAGATGTTATTTAATTCAGCTGAGTCCAAATTGGAGGGGCTATAAAGGGTGTGGTGGGGGGGTGGGCTTTTTTTTTTTCCACTTGTGAAAGGGGAATTGTTGTTTKAGGAGTAAGGAGAAGGAAGCTCCTAGAGGTAAATTTTTATTTCTGTTAGTCTGGTGCTTTCTGTTCTCTTGTAGAAGATTTGGAGGGTACTATGAAAATAGCTTCTTCTCTGTATTGTTAGACTAATTAATCTTTTTCCTTTTTGTGTGTCCCTTTGGAGGATGTGATTTGTGTATCTCTTGGGTTTTCTTCAATAGGTCTTGCAAAAAAAACCAAAAAAAAAAAAAAAACCCTCTTGCTTTTAAAATTATTTTGTTTTGTAATTGTACCTTCTGTTCACCTCTTCACAAGATAACTAAAGGAAAAAGGTGGAAGAAGAGGGCTTTTTCCTACCCTCTGCTGACCTGTTGTATCTGCTGTTCCTATTGATTTGTTGTACTTACGGCTTCATTCTGTTCTTGGTCATTTTATTCCTGTATTTGAKGGGCTGAAGCAGCCCTGCTATAAACCCAAATGCTGTAAAGGTTAATTACAGACTTGTAGTTAAGCTTTTTCACTGCAATGTGGTCTCTATTAGAAGAAGTGTTCTTTAATCAAAAAATGTTTTTGTTTGAGATAAACCTGCTTCCTGCACCTGTGTGAAAAGTGAGGCTCAGGATTCAGAGGGGATTAATAGTTTTGAATCTCAGGGAGTTTTCAGCTGCTGCAATGAAAGCCTCCTGTTGGATTTTCCTTGGGAAATGGAAAGTCTTGTTTGGACTTTGTTATGTGTGTGTCAGTAACTGTTCTTTTTCTTCTTTCCCTTTACAAATTATCTCATGTAAGACAAGAAATTTGATCAGAGTTGTATCTGTAAGGCCTAGATTCGCTCCCTTTTTGGAGTTTTGTGCTGTTATGGAGTGCACAGTTTTCACCCAGGCCYAGCAGTCTCTTCTGCCTCGCTTTTTCTTTCAGGGATGGTTCCTGTGTTGTGAAGAAAATGGCTCTTGAGTCCAAAATAAAACTTTGCAAAAAGTCCAACCCCCTGCTGTGGGCACGGACATCTTCCACAATCCCAGGCTGCTCAGGGCCCCATCCAGCCTGACCTTGAACACTTCCAGGGATGGGGCAGCCACAGCTTCTCTGGGAAACCTGCGCCAGGGCCTCACAAGCCTCAAAGTCAACAATTCCTCCTGGATATTTAATCTAAACCTCCTCTTACAGTCTGAAGCCTTTCCTCCCTTGTCCTATCCCAACATGCCCTTGGAATAAATCCCTCTCCAGCCCTCTTGTAGCCTTTAGGCACTGGAAAACATTTGAATGCTTTCTTAATTGTAATATTTATATTACAGCTAGCAGGGCTGTAGATACAAATGCCAGCTTTCTGTGGAACTCTAGCTTTCTGCAGACACAGTCAAAACAAAAATTATCTTGGACATTTTAATTAATAGTAAAGTAGGTAAATAACTAATTGAATACCATCTGTTTGCTTGGGCTGAGAATCAAGAATGTGTCTGTTGGTTTGAGGAAAGAATATTCATGAAACAGAGTGTCTCTTCTCCAAGATGCTGATTTTACAAAACCATTTCTTTGACCTTGCAGAGGTACAGTGCACTTATTTTTAGGGCATTAATTCAAATTTATTGTTCTGTGTTTTTGCTTTGGAATTCCCGTTTCCAGTTGTTTGCTTCTCCTTTCCTCTGGGGGCTAAATAGTAAAAAAAAAAAAGACAAGGCAAAACCAAACAAAGCTTTTTAGCATCCATTTCTCTCTTCCTTCCACGTGCCTGACAGGGGACAGGGAGGAGCTCTGTGTGCTGGATGGGGAGGGCACTGTTTGGCTGAAAAAACAGCTGCTCTAGGGGGCCCTCAAAGAAGCTTTCACGAGAAAATCAAGGTGTTTGCAACACTGGGAGTTTCCCCTGTGCAGAAGGGTTAATTCCACAGCCAGCTTTGAAGCAAAAGATGGTTTTCATTCTGAACAGCTACAGGAAGTGCATGAGCAGATACTTTGTGGTCTGGGCTGGTCCTTAGAACACTGATCAAATGTAAAAATGAAAATTAGAGGAGCACAGCAAACAGGAAAATTTACCYSTCCCCTTTAACCAAAAAACAAACCYCCTCTTGTAGGTGATTCCTCTGCCTTCTTTCCCTCCATGTGCAGGGATAGGTGAGAAAGGGAGACACTAAAGTGTAGCATTCTCCATGTCTGCTTTTGTAGTATTCCTTAGTTTTCTGTTGTGTAAATAATACCGGGGGTTTAAGTTATGTCAAGCAGCGATGGTTTTCACTGGAAACTATAGATCAGAATTGAGGATTATGCATTATAGGCTATAATTTCAGGATATGAACTTTTTTCTGTGGATGGGTGCTGCATCCATGAGCTTGGAAAACAGCTTTTTTWAAAAAAGATAAAATTACTATACTAGCAGTGTTAAAAATCTGCTTAATCAGCCAACATGTGAACATACCCTTCTATTAGTGTAGTGTTTTTCCTGTTTGTTTTTCAAAGGTTTTTGTTTTTTAAATTGCTGAAGCACTGTTCACAAGATTTTTGTAGCTGTTTATAAAGGAAATAACACCAGAAGTTTTACAATGCTGTCTTTTTAAAAACATTAAAAATTGGAATTGCTGAAAGATTTTACACATTTTGGATAAATTTCCCAACTGTTCATATATAAATTTCTGTGATAGTTGCCTGTGCTTTAGACTAGAAATGTCATTGTATTTTCTTTCCAGCCTGTCCTGTGTAATTAGTAGACTTCAGATAAATCAGTATTTACAGGTGAAACAGGTTTTGATTAAACAGATCTTCTGAAGGAGCAGACCTGAATCAGAGTCCTGTAAGGGGAGGTGTGGTGGGGAATAAATRCAAAGGTTGCTGATGTCAGTGATGTTGTCCAGAGAAGCTGTGGCTGYCCCATCCCTGGAAGTGTTCAAGGCCAGGTTGGATGGGACTCTGAGCACCCTGGGACARTGGAAGGTGTCCCTGCTCATGSCAGGGGGGTGGAGTGAGATGAGCYTTAAGTTYCCTTCCAACCCAATTCATTCTATGAYGKGAAAAATGTGATAACTKGAAGACAAAAYTGGTCCCTAAAAGCCCTCARTGAAAAGCAGCTGTGAACCAACTCAATGCTGTAAAACCCAAGCTTTAAAAAAATTCAAGTTTTAAGTTAATTGAGGGATTCTGTCTCTGGAAGTTTTCTACACTACACAATAAAGCTTCTAAGAGGCTCAGTGAACTGCTGCTTGCTCAGGACTCTTGAACTTGGCTGGAATAGAACATGGGGTTTGGGKTTTTTTGTGRAGTTCWGGCCCTCTGTATGAAAGGAAAATTTGAGCATTTTCAAAGCAGCTTATTTTGATTTTGTAGTAGYCTATGAGGTGACAGACTTGAGCAAACAGTCAGGGAGGTTCTGAATGAGAAAGGATTTTTACTGATGTGTATTTATTAAAGTAGAGTTATAGATGTGTACTGAAGAAATTTACAGGAATTTTTTGCTTTCCTTCACCCAAAGCCATATTTCCCAAGAGTTACAGCTAAAACATTCAATAATATCTCTTTGTGCAGCATCCAATAATGCAATGGCTGGAAGACAAGGAACTGGTGGAGTAGCTGGGTGGATGCACTGGATTTTAGCAATAATTCTGATGCTGTGGGGTCACCAGATCAGTGGACAAGGACAAGGTAAGTGAGGATCTTTTATTGCAATTTGCCTTTGGTTGGAGAGACAGGGCTGTGAGATCAAGAACTTCTGTGAACAGATGACAAGAAATAGGAATATAAAAACCTGAAGTACTTCATCTGAGAAGTCAAATGCTGTTTGGAAAGTGTTGTCTTGATACCTTCAGGGATTATCCAGGTGCTTGAATCTGTTTTCTTGTGCTCAGTGATTGAAGCGTGCCTTGAAATAAAYCTTCCATTTGTATGTGATTTGTTGTTGGCTCTCCAGGTGTGGAGAAGTAGTTAAGAGATCACATAGATGCTTCGTGTTTTTTGGCTGTGATATCTGCAATGAACATGCAATATTCAGAAGGGYTTTTGTGGCCATGCTGTAAATAATTTCCCTACAGCGTTCCTGTCTCGCTGATGGTGGTGCATAATAAGAGCTGCAGGGATGCAGGCAGGCAAAAAAATATTCTTGGGTTTTCAGTTTTGAAAAATGAAGAATTATTGCAYGTTTCTCATCTGAGGGCTGGGAACRAGAGAGGTAAAACCAGGCTATTGTATTTTTTAATGTAGATTTAGAATAAAAGATGCATGTGTGGTGTTAAATTTGGGAGGGGGTGAAACTTGTTGATAATTTTGAAGCACTGAAATTAAAGGGATGAGGATAAGCATTCCTTTTTGAGGAATTCCTTTATCAGKTCTTCAGGAAATATGTATTACATGTGAGCTGAGATTTCCACATCCCTAAATGACTTTTCAAATAGGGGAAATGCTTGTTTTTTTTGACCAGAGCTTATCTGTTCTCTATTATTCTAGTGAGTGGCTACAAGTAGGATGCTGGTTTGTGTGTGTGGCCTCTGCTAGGTCCATTTTCCCAGRCAGTTTGGGCTGCAGGAAGAGTTCTTGGCTGTTGGAAGGATCAWGTTGTTTTACTCGTGCTTGGTACAGTTGTAGGGGTAGAGGAATTGGGTGTAAACTGTGTGATTCTGTGGAATTTCTGCATGTTATTCCCACAGATCCTGAAAGCCACCCTGGCAGCCTGTGGAGGACTTTAGCAGGGAAGTGTTATTGAGTGATTTGCAGCTAAACACCAGACATACTTTTCTGTGATATAAATTGTATTTGTACAAAAAGGGGTATTGCTGCTCTGAAATGTCCAKTTTGACATTATAGTCTTTGACTTGGAAAACCAGCTGCATTTGACAACTGAATGTTCTGTGGCATTGTGCTAAAATGGTAKTTTTTTCAGTTTTGTGAAATACTAGTGAATGGCATTGGAAAGAAACACAGAGCACCTTGAAAGTGTTTGTTTTCAAAGTGCATGATGTGAGGCCCTTGTGCTGTGAAATATTCTTTAYGTGGCTCAAAACACTGTCATTTTCTGGCTGATGATGAGATAGTCTTGATCTGTGAACTGACCTTCAGTCATGTAATTCTATGTRTTTCTGTTTTCTAATAATTACCAAATTATAACACAGAAAAATGAAACCTTACTAGTAAGATGAAACACTCTTAAATGCAAAATGCCTTCCTAAAATTAGCCCTARCCCTTACTGGAAAAGGGATATGGACAACCATCCTGTAATTTTGCTTTAATTTTAAATAACTGTGCTAGGTTGTTATGCARCTTTTGAATATTAAACACCTCTAAGCAGGTCTAGTATAATAAAACTGGTTGTGTTTCAGTCTTGGTAGACTTTGTACTCTGCTGTGTTGGAAATGTGTGGACTTTTGAGGAAACACTTATTGCACCTGCTGTGCACTGCTTAAACCTTCMCTCGAGAAATGTGACCTTCAGTGGCAATGAAGTAGTAAATTATAAACAAGGAACAATATTTTTTGGCATAATTATGTWCACAGAGTAGTTAAAAATGCAAAATCTCCAGGTTTCTAGATATATCAGTAATTCTGCTGTGGGWTTCTGTTAACACTTTACTTTTCTAAAGTAAAAAGTAAAGCCCTTAGGGCATGCCTTGCAGGAACCTGAGAAATGCAATTTCTGATTAAATTGAGTAAAATTAATGTTAATTACAAAGTTTGGTTATTTGGAGTCTATCAGGACAATAAAATGAAGAAATAATGATTCTGTGTCTGGGCATAGAMCCAAAAGGGTTTAAAAGCCATATGGCTGCATTTAAAGCAAACAGCTTCTGAGYCACATAACTTCAGYGTGAGTGGGTTGCTATGGAAGTTASAAAGAAATCAACATTTGTTCCACTTTCATTTCCAATCTRAGTAGTAAACCCAAATTGAAAACCCTTTCTTTTTTTAACAGCTCTTTCTATCTGTCTCTTTTTACACATTTACCCAACCCAAGAATTGTGTATTTTGAAGTCCATGGGGCTGTATCTTGCTCTATTCATGTGTAGTTTAGGACTCRATACTTCAGTCTACCCAGTGTAAGTGTCCTGTGGAGACTGGAGTAAGGAAGAAAATGTTTTTMTTTATTTTGCACTCTTGAGCAATACACAAATGTGTAATTTTTAGGGTTTTACATCCATTCTATTTTTCTCACTTTGCTGAATATTGCAGGTTTACTCCACAGTCTTCATAGGGGTAAATACATTTTTGCCTATGTTTTGTCTACATAAGCATTTTTCTGAAGTTAYTTATTTCTTTAACATTGAGCCAGGAGTAATTTGAAGACTATTTTGAAACAGACTTTTTTTTTTTCTTGGTGAACCTAGAAATCATATATCTGGAACACTGAAGTTACTTGAACAATAAACAGGCAATTACTGTTCAGTGACATCCACAAATAATGTTAGTATTGATATTTAAGACAGAAGCTGAATAAGGAGTCCTGGAATCTAATAATGTTCGGACTTGTAAAAGAAGTGACTGTTGCTTAATATCTGGAGTTTCAGTGCTGTACAGATGAAGCAGTTGCTTCCTTTGAAGCTCTGGAGGCGCTGGATAAAACGGTGTCTGCTCTCTGAAGAACACAGCAGCCATGCTGGTGTTCTTGGATGTGTGCTTCCTGCCCAAGAAGAGCCTTTCAAATATTTTYTTTTTCAGAGCTGTCAGGGTACAGTGTTGACAGGTTGCTTTATTTAATGATCAAGCACAAAGGCTGTGCAATGTGCTGCAGCCAAGAGGCTTCAGAGCTCAAACAATGTGCTAGAAAGCAGTGGGTGTCGCTGGCTGGCCAAGCTCTGACCCCCTGACTGCAGCAACTTTTTATCCCCCCAACACAAGCCTAATAGGAGAAAAGCATCCTGACTTTTGATTTTAAACAGTGTTGTATGTAAGTGTGTAATATTTTTGGTTTCTTTGTGTATTTTGTATCTTTAAGCAATGACAAAGCAGGTCATGCAGGAGTATTTGTCAATATACCTTCAGAAAGAGAGTGTTTGCTGGACTTCAGAGTCACGAGGTGGGTGCTTATAGCTGAGAACAAGCATTCAAATTGCTTCACRTTCACCTTCGTTTGCAGGTGCTGCTTGCACAACCCAAATATTCCCCAGAACCAATTAATAACAATGACTGAACTCAGTCATGAAATCCTGAGATTACTGTGCTGGGTAATAGTGGGAAGGAAGGCAGATGGAGGACACCTGAGATTCCTTGCCAAACACAYCCTCAATGACTTGTTTTGAYTATTATGAGTAAGCTGTGGTGTGTRTTTCYAGCCACTGYATGTTGCTGTGGGCTAAAGCAGCTGTTTGTGAGTCTCTGGCTCAGCTCTGTCTCTGACAAGGTAAAGAGAGAATTTTGTATCCATGGAGTGTGTATGTGTGCCCATACACAGTTGTATGATACTGAATGACTGGCAGTGATTTTTGGCTTTAAAAAAATGTAAACCACCAGAAAAGTAAAAAAAAAAAAATTTGTCTAGAAAGTGAGAGTGCTGGAAGTGGCTCCAAATTTCACAGCTCAGCTAATCCTGACATGGTACGTGGGCACTGTGGTGCTGTGATCTGCATCCAGCACTGCCAAGCTATTGTGTGTAACCCGGCTGGTGACTCCTGATGGGAAGAGGAGCAGCCYCATGGTGTCCTGGGATGGGATCCAGGTGACACTGCTGCCTCAGAGCTGGGACAGGGATGCTGCATCCAGTTCCCAGGTCACCCAGCCCATCCAGAGCCTCTGGTGCAGCCCAGCAGGATGGGTTTGCACGCTTGGAGGAAAAAAATTCGATTCCGGATTTGAGTCTCTGTCTATGCTGATGCCCTGAAATATTAAACAGCTTCTTGTGCTGGCAGTATAGGTAGGAGAAGTTGCAACTGATCTTTAAAAATTACAATACATTTGCAGACCTATTAGAACACATCTTCTATTCACATGTAACATGTGCTTTAAAAGTGTGCTGCATTTTGGAGAGCATGTKTACTAGGCCAGGTTTCATGTGAATAATCTGGTGTTGATGGGACAACACCAAAACTTGTGGGGTCATTCAGTACCCACAAAAGCCACACCAAGATGAGAGCCCTAACACTGTGTTCTGTTATTCTTGCTGGAAAACTTTRTCTGAAAAGCAGATATTTGGGATAGGACAGCTGAGGAGAGAGAGAGTTTCTGGAAGAAACTCCTGTACCAATTGCTGCATCACCCAACTCTAAATTGAAGTTTTACAGTATATTTAAGTGAAGGAAATTATCTCCTACTATTAATATTTTTTTTTTTTTGGGAAACAGGTACTAATTAAATGCAATTTTACTTTTAATGATAATCTCCAAAGATTATCAGGATGTGTTGTAGAATATATTAAATTGCTTTAAGAGAACCAGTTCATGTCCTGTGAATGAAAATGAAGCTCTTTCCAGCAAAATAAAACAGATTTGTACTGCTCTCCTGTGAAGGATTCTGTTGCAGAGAGCTGGTGATCGCTCACTTGGGATCCTGCACTGAGTGTCTGACAGACCAGTGCTTGGATATAATTTTAGATTAAACCCAGATGACAAGCTTCAACAGTCTTTTCTTTTCTTTTGCCCTGCCACCTGTTCTGAAAATGCAGGAATAATCAGGGTTAGGACAACCAAAGCTCTGCAGGCAGTTGTGTTACAYTGCAGTTATTCCTTCTGTCTTGGTGCTTACTCACTGTGGAATTCTTGTGGATATTTGAGTTAARAGATGAGGAAACTGAGTAATGATAGGGCTAGACATATGTCTATAACYTCAGTGTAGGTGTGTGAAGGTGTTTAGAGACATTGAGTGAGTTTTTAGAAACAAAAAGTGCAAAACCTTTGTTATTGAGACCAAGATGYGCCATGCTGGAAAGAACAGGAGATRTGTGTGTATGGTACACCTGAATGGAATGCTACATTTTMTAGGTGRAAAGGTGGCTTGTGTATGCACCAATGCATTTAAAAAACAAAAGTTTGAACTGCAAAGAAAAGTAATTTCTGGTTCAGCAGTATTGGAGGGCTTCAGTGAAAGAAGCCTTAATGCAAACTGACTGCTGCTTGTCTCCTAATAATGTTCTCAAAATACATTTGAAAGCACAGGATCAGCATGTACCTTTACCCTACCAAAGTACCAGTAGTTTTTTATAGCAATTGAACATGATTTAGTACTTAACCTTTATCTCTTGTACATTATGCAGTTTGCTAATGGATGGCAACACTGTATTTTGAAGGGAGCATTTGTTTTGTTTTTAATGGAATGGTTAATAGTACCCACTTTAAAATTGGCACATAGCCTTTAAAAAAGGCTGTTAACCAATGATATGTTATATTTTTTTAAAAAAAGGTTCTAATCTCTCTAGGCAACACCCTTTGCAGAAACCCTTGATGGAAAAGAAACCCAGAAGAGGGTTTCTTTGAGTTATTCTCTCCTTGTATGTGTAGCTGTCACAGGTGCTGGCTAATTGAAAAGTGAAATCTGAAAAAAATGCAGCTGCACATGCCACCTTGTAATGCAGCTGAAATTCTGCCTGAGCTATGGAATTTAAATTYGATCAGAAAGCATGCTTTGCTTTCAATCAATTATATTTCCATTTGTCATAAATCCTTCTTGCAGGCAAAGACACTGCACARTTAAAGCAATCTACAAATACTTTGTTTTCCTTTAGAATTAATCATCATGGACTGTCACAAAAAGTACAAGTTATTAAGCATGCAGACATTGCTCTTTGTGGCCAAAAATCAGAAAATGCCTTGCCTGATTCAGAGAGATCCAAGGTAACTCAAACAGTAAACAATTAAACAAGAGATCATCATTACAGGTTCCACTACAATGTAGTTCTCAAAAATCATACAACAGGATGTAAGAACACTTTTAGGAGCAGGAGGAAATAACTTGAGCAGARTGCATATTACTAATGAGGAAGTGGAAAACTTGTGGTAATAGTGCTGAGTACTGGAGGAGAAAAGGTTTCTTATTACTGAAGTAACCAAAAAACCCATGAAGTTTTTGGTGTAAGGTGATAAAAGGGCTGGAGARTTCTCATGAAAAATGTGAACTATCTAAACATAAATTTAGGTTTTCCTCACAAATAATTTGCATGAATTTACCTAAGGTTGTTTGCATGACTCTCTTGTGACCTGAAAAGCATCTCTTTTCTGTGGACTGTGTTTCCTGTAGCTTGTAGATTGCTAGTCTGCATCTTTGAGAGGTGAAAACCTGCTTTCTCTGAAATGGTTCTGTGGGGAGCAGGGAATGAATTGTTCTGTATTGGGGAGCAGTGAATAGGAAATTAGACTTGATGTAGGAGATGAATGCAGCACCTGAATAACAAAAGGTCTCCTGTTCCATACACGGGGAGCTCAGGGAACTCTGTTATCCTCCAGTTCTCACAGTTTACCTAACCAAAAAATCAGCAAAAAGTGTGAGATGGGTACTGAGTGTAGTTATGCCTTCTTAGTAGAATTTGTGTTGCAAAAGTAGATGTCATATTTTTGATACCTGAAACATCAGGAGAAACTGAGACAATCCCAATGCTAAACACGTGAATTAATGGTCCAATGCAATTCAAGATATAGAAATTTTTTTGACACCATGCTAGTTATTGAGCCACAAATAGCTTTACAGGAAGAATATTTCTGAGATCGGGTGTGTGCTTTGTGTGGTTGGTTTGTTTTAGGTAGAAGGTTCAGTGTTTGCAATCTGTAACAGGTTAAATCCCCAAGAATGGCTTTCCAGGAAACTTTAATTCAGAATAAWGAGAACTTTCCAATGAATGTGTAATTGTGAACCTCAGATGTCATCACCTGGAAACAAGCTGTGATGATSCAGATAAATGGTGATGCTGCTGTGGCAGCTTTTGTTCCAGGTGGACCAGGACTCACTTCCCATTGTGTAAGAATTAATAATCCTATTACTAAACTCAAAAACAGTTTTTATTTTCTTTCCAAAAAGCAAATTTACTTATTAGATGACAGATATGAATAAAACCACCACTCTATACAATTTAAGAAGTTTCACTTGATATAATTTAAAGCTTTTCATTTTGGAAAATATGGTCTTCTTGATGTTTTAACAGAATGTATGAGGCTTCAAAAATGTTCTTGGCACTCACTGTGGTAGTAAGCGTCATGAAAAATAATAAAAATTGGCAGTAAGGAGAATGATACAATGCATGTAATATAAAACACTTTATCCTGGAACCTGTACAAGTACTAAGTGTCCTAATGTATATTTATTGCGAGAAAGCTTGGAGTTTTATTTATGTTTCATTTTAAATGAAAGTATTTCAGGATTCAGTTGTCTTTCTTTGTCTATTTTTTTAGACACTTATTGTAAAAGTTACCATAACCCTTACCTATCAGGTCTTGGTGACTTTAAATTAGCCTCTAAAAGGATATTATTGCAGGAAGCTCATAGTTCAAACAGGCTCTTTTRGTATCTTGGGTAGATGAAATATATTTGGTTTTAAGCGAGTTTTCTTTTACTTGTCAGTTTCTGTTTAGGGTTCACCTTTTTCAACAACAGCAAAATGATTAACCCCAAGCAAACCCAASAGCCAAGTCATTTTAGCCTTTCTAAAAACAGATCCCTCCATAAAGGATTGCTGTGAAAGCTTTATTAGGGTGAGGATGCCAAACCTGGGTTTCAACATTAAAAGCTACTTTCCTAAAAGTTCAGCCTTTTCTCATCTCTCTGCTCCTGGGCTGGCTGGGTGATGTTTGAGAGCAGATTCTCAATTTTTTTCCCTCTGCCACTTGCTGTTCTGTGCTTRTATCTTCACTTCTTCAGGAGAAATAAATTCTAGCAAAGGTTTTGGAATGGCAAATCTTCACTGAAAGAAAGCCAGCAAAAGTCACCCCAGGTTGTCTTTACTCTTCGTGAGCAGGTCACCAGTTCTCAGCGCCAAAAGGGAAAATGTGGGGAGAAGTGTCCAAATGTATCAAAACAAGGAATGGTCAGTAATTACTGAATCATGAGAAGGGGCAGAGAGAGGGAGGACAAGTGGAAAGTGTCATCCTTGGCATGAAGAGTGGAGTAAAGAGAGATGGTCATCAATAGCCCCTCTAGCTCTGCTTTGGAGAAAACTGARAGCAGCCAAAGATGATTTAACTGCAGGTCTGTAGGGATAGAAAGGCAGGGTGTCCTGTGCAGTACCTTGCATGTAAATCAGTTAATTGCAATTTGTGCCAGGTCCTGTGTGGGTTATTTCGGTGCTCWCTCTGGAGGTGAGTTGTCTGGAGGTCTTGAATCTTTCTGTACCTTAACACCACCAGTTCTGGACTCCATCCAGTGAGGGCTGCCCAAAAAATATTATTTTTAAAAAAGAAAATTGTTTGGTTATACTTAATGTGTGACATTTTATTAAAGTGAGGAATTTCTCATTAACACTCAGTTCAGGGAAAGTGGTCTTCAAAGAATTATCTCATGTATTAGATGAAAGTGTTCAGTGATTTGCAATTTCAGAACAGTCTTTCATTCACAGTTTAAAAATTGCCAGCAAATGCACAATTAATTACATAACAATTTAACTTTGACAGCTCATTTCTGGATCAGATAAAATAAGTCACAGCTTTCTCATCTCGCTAARTGATGTTTCAGTGCTTTGTGACTATGCTTCATAGTTGTAGGGTCATATCATTAAAAATACATGGGGACGAATGTTGTTTCCATTATTCTAATGCGTAGTAGGGAATGCAGATTATTTCTTATCTGCTTATACCTATTACAGTGAAAGTGAATATTTTCAATTTTCTCAGTCTATGTTAAAAGTAGGGGATAATAGCATGTGATTGTTTATTTTGTGGCTAAGTTCAGGCAAATAATACRGATATGTTTCAGCTATATAGGTTAAAAGCAAAACCTTATTGAGAAGAACTGAAGTTTTGTTTTGCTGAAAAGAAATACTGTGTTGCATATTTAGAGTCCAAAGCATGCCATACTCTTTAGGATCTGTCTGTAATCKGTTTCTTTCAAAAACTCTGGCATTGATCATTAGCAGTAATAAATCCTATGGTATTTCTCTATTACAGAAAAGTAGCCTAGGGCAATTCTTTTTCATGTATATTGTAAGATTGCAGACACATGCATGTGTGTCTGCCAAGCACTTTCCTGCTGGTTTGATTTGCTGCAAGATTTTATTATTTATTAATTTGAAACGAATGAATAATCCCATTYACATGAGAGAGATCTGTTCGTGAAGTGCACTTTGAAAATTTGTCTTCAATGGTTAGAGTCATAAATCACATGCTATAAAACTTTAAGATGTTTTGCTTTAGCCTAGAATGAATTTCCCAAGAGAACTTTGGGAAATGTGGGGCTTCAGGCTTCACAATATTTATGCTCAGCACTGTCCACTTGATTCTAAATGTTCAAGTGTCATTTCACTTTTTTTCCTTAAAAATCTCAGTTGAAGCAGCAAGGATGAGGTGTTGAGCTGTGTAGAGAAAGTGGTCAGGTGTTCTCAGAATGGCTTGGAAAGGTCATCTGTGCCAACCTTCCTGCTCAAAGTAGGCTCAGCTAGCACAGGCAGCCCAGTAACATGTGTAGACACCTCTGCAGTACAAATATTAGGGATATGTAGAATTATTATTGCTCTCCAGACTATCTTAAAAATACAAAAGGGAGGTAATTTGCAATTCTAAATGGAATTCTGCAGATTAATTTATGCATGTGTGTGACAGGCAAACTGTGATTGTTTCTCTGGGCTGTCCATCAAGTGCAGAATGAGTTTAACAAATCTGTTCATTCTTGTACAAACCAGGAGGCAGATGCTGTGCTTGAAGTGCCACTGTACACAGCATGAGCTTGTACAAGTCTGTTAAGAAAAATAAACACAGGCATGACAGGCTTCCTGTGAAACTGCTAACTTCATCTGGCAGGTCACTGTCATTAGCTCTGACTCGAAATACAGCGGAAGCTTTGTAATTCCCCACTCCCCCAAATCTTTGYCTTTGTGGACCCTGTGTGTGGAGTGAGGTGTTTGTTGTGAGGAATCCTTTGTTTTGCCTGCTGGTGTGCTTAGACTTTGTACAAGCACCCTGCTCACAGGCGAGTCAGGTGTTCTAGCTCTGCTCAAATCTCTGAAGCCATAAATGTTTTGCCCAATTGGCACCCTATCTGATGGAATTTTAGCTTGGTCAAAAAAGCTTTACAGCCACAACTCAAAAAAAAATTAAATTGTATGCAAAAGGTCTGTTATCTTCTCAATTTATCGCCTGTGACTTTGTGTTGAGAGTTCCTGTTTTTCACAGTATGAGTATTAAATCTGCCTTCAGTAGCCACCAACACTCGAGTGCAGTTGGTGCACCTATTTTTTCTATGTTTTGTGTACTTGATATGTCATGCTGTCTTTACATGAGAAATTCTGCTTTCCTCTGCTCAAACCTTTTTGAAGAACTAATTTCATTACTCTTTTCAGGCTAAAAATGAGGGACATGCAGGGTTAATGTGATGGTGTCGTGGACACAGGCTCTGTGAGCGAGCACCTGCAGGATTTAACTTTGTGAGCTCTCAAATGAGAAGGACAGCTGCTCTTTTATTAACAGAGCCTGAAAGTGTAAAATTGGCTACAATTCGAATAAGAATTTAGTTCAACAGCAAAGCATTTGACCACTTCAGGGCCCTCTGTTGTGCACAGCCTTTCTTCTCATCAGCTCTGGTGGAAATGAGATATTTATGTTGTCTACCTCACCTGTTTCATAAACCTTACCAGTTTTGAAATCTGTCTATCAGAGTCCTTTGTCCTTTACAAGGCCAGCTACTAAAGAAGCCAATGACTTCCTAATAACAGATCGCATATGTTTGAAGTATTTTTACTCTAAAAAGAAAGAACCTGCGTATTTCTCAGTGTTTTCTAGATCTGATGCATGGWAAATTTCAGGACTCAGCATAAAATTACTGGCTTCTAGCACACTTCTCCAAGAAAGTTTGTACTTTAAAGTGCATGGAACTTTCAGTGTGGGATTTTTTTCTTAATCTAGATACAGATTATCTAAATACATTAATGTTGTGAAAATGTTACTGAGCAGTTGTAAGGAGAGGAGGCTCTTGCTGAGGTGGTGCAGGGAAGTAATGCATTCTAATTAAATTCCATGGAAAAATCCAGAAAGCATTTYAGTGAGGATGCTTTACAAGCTTGCTGAAGGCAGCAGTCTCCTCTCACTGTGAAAGCATGAAAACAAATGGTTCTAATTCTTCTTGTTTTYGCAGTAATAACTGTCATATGTTAAAATAGATATTTCCATTAGAGCACTTGTATTAGGTTAGCTTAGCTTATTGAGAGGTAATAATGACTTTCCTCCAASGATGAGGAGGCAAAAGAAAGAAATCAAATTAATATCAAAGGAAGCTGTGAGTACTTTGTAAGTAAATCAAGGCATAAGTTAGTCAGGTTTGTATASAAGTACMTCTAAAGGATGGTGGGGTTTTCTTWTYACACWTYTTTTCTCAACATCTTGGAAGCTTCCTTGTGGAAGCACCACAAGTTTGACACCCATGTGGATAGAGGCATCATCACATCATAATACATCATTCCTCCTTGCTGTACAAGGAACTGCTTGAGGGTTTTCCCTTCTTTAGAGGGCAAAAGGAATTCTGTAACTATGGTAACACAGTTTGCTTTAAGAGTAATGTTTATGTGATAAACTGAAATAAGTAGTGGCATAAATTCCCAGGAGAAGCCATGGATGCCCTCTCACTGGAAGTGTTCCCAGATTGGATGGGGCTCTGAGCAACGTGAGACAGTGGAAGGTGTCCCTGCCCCTGGCAGGAGGGGTGGAACTGGATGATCTTTAAGGTCCCTGAAACACAATCTATTTATAGTTTTATTTTGAGATTGTCACAGACTCCTTGCCCTGCCCCCCACTTCAGGGGAAGTTTTCCTTGTATCATGCTGAGGAAACATGATCAATTTATATTAAAAAATTTTTTTTTGTATTGCGCACATGCTATCAATGCTATAATCTTGTTCCCGAAGCTATCAATACTAATTAATTTCATTATTTAAATGTTCTTTATGTAAATTCTCTGTGTATGTCTTCCCCCATTAATGTGCAGTGTGCAGGATGCAGTGGGTGGACTTTGTGTATTACTTCAGTAGAAGGGTGAGAATGTGTTCCTTAATGAAGTTCAAGTCCTAGAAATGATTTTGCCTGTGTTTCTRGGAAGATACTAACTGCTGTGCCCTGTCTTCTGAATGCACAATTTTAGCAGAGACTGGAGCAATGCCATTGCCTAAGTTGCTGTTTTAACAACTTGCACAAGTTGTGAATGAGCCACAGCATTTGTTTTCCCCCAGGCTCTCAATCCAAATCAGTCTGAAAGCAGTGACTGCTGGCCTTGGGTGTCTGGAACCACCTCCTGGAGCAGGAGCACCTTCCTGGTTGCTTTTAGGGTACCTAAGGTTGGGATGTTRCTGTTGCTCCCTGTATGTGGCATCTCCAGCCAAGCACAGGGCTCCCCTCCTTTCTCCCCTGGGAGGGCTTCCTGCTTATTTTGAGGGAACAGATGTGCAAAACTACTGAAGACTTTTTGCACCCCTCACACCCTGGAGCTCCCTAAGCTCTCTTGGCTCACACATATTCCCTGAAAATGTGTCTCCATGTTTAATTCACAGCACGAAGCTTGTGATTAGGGCAAAGTGTCTGCCTCAGGTTGGGAGCTGCAGGATCTGCTCCATCAATTTATATYCCTCAGTTGGGCTGGGAGTCACCATCAAGCATTTTGGCAGGGGACCAACTAAGCATTACTGTCGCTTCTGATTCTTTATTAGGCCCTGCAAATGGGTATTGGAGTTCAGAGAAAATAAGATCTAGCATAAATACYGGCTTAATTTGTGTATGTTGACTGGGTTTACACCAGGCTTTGGTTTGCTTACTTYCAATTAGAGATAGTATGGAAAAAGATTTATGTGATAATCCATACCAAAGGGCCAGTTACTAATGAAGACATTGGTAATTCTATGAGTAATTAAATTTCATCTGAGCTAATTACTGAGGTATTCCAATTCAGAAGTCTCTAGCCACAAATATTGAAAATCCATTTATTTAACTCCGCTTTTACTTAGCTTGTTGCGCTAGTTGATAATACACATTCATTTCTAAAGCTTTCCCTTGGGTGTCCTCCCTTTCTTGCTGAGGATGTGTGTCCCTTTCTGTTTGAAATAGAGTAGAAAATGTCCTCTATACCCCTGAATCCCCAATAAAACACTCCAGTGGAGTTTCTTATCTTTGAGTAGGACAAAAACTATTTTTGAGGAGAATTGAATCCATGTATCATGTATCTTATGTTATTTCCACACTTTATCTCCTGATGTACTGTGCTATGTAAAGCTTGTTTCAGTAGCTATGATGAGCTTTTTATGTGACCGGAGTGATAACAGAAACTAATGGAAGGGGGCTTGACTCATTAGCGATCAATTCAGAATTTGACTGCAACAAACTTAATGAAAAATCTTAAATATCTAAGGACCTGATTKTATTTGCATTTGAGCATAGCTTATAGAGTGTTTATTGTATTCCTTGGTAAGAAAATTAATGCAGGCTTTTTTTACTGTATCCTTTTTGCAAAAAAAAAAAATCTTGGGAACAAAATGCATAAATTAGGTTGTGCGCCAGCTTTTCCAGATAAAGAGCCTTGCAAAATTTTTTTGCAATTAATACCAAGCACAGTGTTACACTGTACATTTCAAGCAAAGCCTGTTTTTTCTTTAAACAAATGTTATTTTTAGGCAGTAGGTTGCTTGAAAATGTTTTCCTAGAGAGGCATTACTTATGAAATATTACTTCAGAAACTAGAAATTCTCAAGATCCCAGTTTTTGAAGAAGTTGAAGTAATTTCTACCATTACTGATCCATAATTTGATCAGCAGTGCAAGTGGAAGCCCTGAAAACTCTGTTGGAAACTATTGCAACTGATATAAATCCACAAGGATTTTTAGGGCRTTTGTCTTCCCCAGTGGCCCCATAGCTCTTGGGGTTTGCTTTTTTGGTGGCTGTGCAGTGAGGCAATCTCTGGCCTTGGTTGGAATATGGGGGAGATCTTTCTCCATCAAGGATTTGCATCCTAATGCTAAACAGAAAGTCTTTTTTTTTTGTGCTGTGTGCGCAAAACAACTTCTGTTTAGCATCAGGGCTGTGGGAATATTTGTGTGAGAAATTTCCTTGATGGAAAGGTGGGCTTGGACGTCAGTTGTGAAAATTGCCAACAAGATTAATTTTGCAAGTTAGAAAGAAATGCTCCTCAACTTACTTGCTATGCTACTTTCCATAAATAATTCAAAAAATGGAATTTCAATTTTCAAACTTCTATGCAACACGTTTTACCCATTTATTCACCTTTCATCCCCTTTAAAAATCCAATCAGGTTAAGAGCATTTTAATGCACTTCTAATATGTGCATTACCTGGAATTTTAGATTAAAGTAGGAAATGGGTCCTTGTGACTGTAGTGAGTGATGTTCAAGGGCTGCTTGAGGAATGATAAAACTTGTTCCATTTAGTGTGTGTTGTGATGGAAATGCTTTCCAATTTAAAAACAGATCACCTTCAGTGCTGGGAAGTTTATTCACCATCTGCTTTGACCTGCTCTGGAGACAGGGAAGTCAAAGCAAATTGTGTTATTCATAGGAAACATGATGAGCACAGCTTGGCAYCTTTGAGGGGGTGGCTGGACCATAAAAAACACACAGTGACCGTGGCTCTGGGACCCCTGCACTGCCTATTTGTTGTTGTTTTTGGTTTTATGGGTGGCAGGTGCTCAGACTAAAGTGGTGGGTAAATGTTTGGAAGCCTAGAGAGAAACAGGTACAAAAATCTGACTGTGCAGAGTAATTGGTTGGAAAATGGCTTGWGCAGGTTTGAATTAGTTCTGTTTCAGGCCAATTCTTTTCTCCTGACACTGAAAATCGAGGGATGAATGCAAAAGTGATCTGTGGCAGCTGAGTGTTCAGTGGTATGCTGCACTGGTTCCTCCTGATGTTGGATGAAGGTGGAGTTTCTTGCTTCCTTTGCAGAAAGAGGGAAAACAGCAAAGATCAGCATTGATTRGACAGTGAGTGGTGCAGACAATTTGGAAAATGAAAAGTGAAGTAAGCAAGGAAAGGTGATGCATTATTTGGTGTGTTCAGTTATTGAATTGGATATGGGCTTCAATAAGTGAATGAGGAGTTGTAATAAGGCAGGGAGGGAGGTAATGTGGGTTACCAGATGAATATTCTTGTCTGGAAGTCAGCTCTTTGTGTTCTGATGGGAAGAGCAACACTGAACGCATCTTTGCTTTACCTTATTTTTTTGGTCATAATTATACGTGTTCAAGTGCTTGGAAAGCACAAAAGTGTTATGAAAATGGTCTGTAACAAAGTGGGGAAGAACTGGAGGGAAACCTCACAACACCATATTTTCATGCCAAAATCTTTTTTGTAAGTTTATTATTTTAATTTGAACTTGGTAATTTTTTATTTGTCTATATTTGACTATATTTTGTATAGTCATGAAACTGACGGACTGATTGGGTCATCTTTATTTTCAAGACCTATTTTTACTAAAAGGAAGAATAAAGGACAACAACTTTAATTGCAAGATCCTAATGATTCTCTGTCAGGCATGGAAACATCCCATGAAATTGAGGGGAAATTCAGGGAAATCACATGAAATTAAATGGAGTCTTTGTTGACTTCACTCAGTTAATATTCACTTAGAGTCACTGTAAAGTTATTACAGTATAAAAATGGGGTCACCTTTGTGGCCTTGATTTGAAAGAATTTGGATAGATTGTCCCATTGGCTTCTCTTGCACTTAATGTGCATGATTTTAGCATATTAAGACTTAGGATTTATCAGCATAAAATGAATTCAAATTACAGGCTTACAGAYGAAATACAGCAATCAGCTTTGTGGTTGACCCATGGCAGTGACACTAAAGCACATGGCCTGTGGTGGAGTCAGCATTCCTGAGGTGCTGGATCTTTTTTGCAGGGAAATTATTTTTATATGTATATATTTAATTCAAGCCGACTTATTGGATATATTTTTCATACAAGAAAATTTTATATGAAGTATAAAAATCTAAACTTTGGACTCGATTGTGAGACACAAGGAATAGGAGGAATATTGCAGTGAATCCAACTTTGTGGTGATGTGAAGCTCTCTATATCCTATATATACTTTTGTTTATGGTGGAAAGAAAGCTGTCATGCATTAGCTGTAAGGAAAAGACCATTCTTCAATGCTTCTAAGCTTGTCTCCCACATGATGTTTGTAATATCTTCACAGTAGATAGTGACTGTCAGGCTTTTTTTCCTTTCTTCTTGTAATGCAAAGTACTTTGAAGAAGTTCCAGCTTTTATTCAAGTCAGTCATAGCTGGGCTTGATACAGCTCTGTAGTGTCAGGTTGCATTTGGTAATTCTCTTATGACACCACTTATTTTCCTAAAATGATTGCAGCGTTTCACAAAAGCCAGAGAGTGAGGAACAGCGTTTTTCCTGCTTCATTAGGGAGTGTTTTGCTCAGATTTCATTACTGGATGAGAAAGGTTGACACTGGAATAGACACAACCATAGAAAACTTCTACCGCAGTTGCTGATAAAACTGAAATATGAACACTGCAAAATTGTACTTCTGAGTGGTAAAATTGGTTGTGTAGTCTGATAYATTTAGTGTTATCCCTAAGATAGGTCTGTGCCTTTCCAGTGGGCAATGCAAATAACTGTATTGGGCAGGAATAAGGTAATAAATACCCCTTTGAAAAGCTGCAATTGTTTTCAGACACCGGAGTGGAACTGGTGAGTTATACTGGGAATATTTTAACAGAACTGTCTTGTTATCAGCGTTGGCAAAATACTCCAGGAACTTCCATTTTAGCATCCAATATTATTTGAAAACTGAACTACTTGTATTCTGTCTCACTGCAATGCACAGAGAAGGGAATATTTAATTGAAAGCAAAGCTTTTTGCTTGGGTTAGTATCCATAAAAACTAGCAGATAGATAATAAGTATCAGTTGTAACAAGCTTTTCAGACAAAACTCAAGAGAATGCAGTAACAAAAACTAATCCAAAAGAATTGATTTTGTTTCTCATCTCTTTTCATCTTAATCTATCAAATATATAGTTTGCAAGTTCTGATTTTTACTGAAATAGATCTGAAAGCCCAAGCTATGTATTTTGCATATCTTGGGAAGAAAAAGAATTTGAACCTTTTGGCCAAATTGTTAATGAATACTTTTATTTAAGACTGTAGTTTCAGTCCATATTGGAAAACAATGGGTAAAGTATATTTCAAGAGTAATTTGTTTCGAGGTTTTTTCAGATCAGAACTTTTTCCTCTTCCATAAGCCAGTACTGCCTGGAAACCTCAAATATTGTGCTGTTATTTACTGGGAAATTAAGCCTCCCTAGCTATTAATACAGAAGTCAGAATGACTACTATTTATATAGCTGGAGGATATTGCTACTATTCAGGATCAAAAAAGTCTACAAAAATGAGTCCGTCTGAGATGACAGGAGATACTAAAACACTGATTTCAGGAGTGTGAGTCTTGGAACAAATTGGGGTCTCGCTGTCCCTTCCACAGGAATATCTGTGGGTGGTAAGGAATCTCAACCTTCATGCTTTAAAAACATACTGTTTAAGTTGAACTGAARCTGGTATGATTCACCTTGAATGCTTGAAGTATGAGCAAAAGTGAAAATGTGAGGGTTGTTTCATGAGCTGTTTGTCCATTTGGTCAGCAAAGAGTGGGGATGGTGGGGAGAACTCACCCATCAATCTCTGCCATGCTGGCAAGGAAGCACCTTGGCTTTCCTTTTACAWTTAGTTTGTAGAAATGTACAGTCACCACCATTCACAGCTCAGAAAAGGCAAAACAGTTAAGGATTCAGCTGCAATTAACCTTTGAGAGCTGTCTGTGTAATTCCCATTTATGTCTTTCAAAAAGAACTCTCTATAAATCTCATTAATTTAATTCAGTTGCTTCTATTAAAAATGATAAAAATGTATTTGAATGCATGGCTCCAAAAATCTATTGGGCAGTTTTATTTTGCATGTGCTTTGCAACGAGTCTGTGATTTCCCTCTGTAGAAGTCACATAAATTGAGAACCCTAAGACCAAACTAGTCAATATG
>NW_026623327.1:342096-365441 GCF_030028575.1 Malurus melanocephalus | reverse complement strand
GTACAGGTTTTAGAGGCCTGTCGTCTGTGCTGTGGTACATTGGTGCTCTTGCCAGTGCTAACCCCCAAACTGAGCCCACTCGTTCCCCTGGATAGTCTGGTTTTTCTTTTTGAGCCCTGCAGCCCCSTCTCATTATGTTAAGAGTCAGCTTACAATTGATGGTACTATTTCAAAGGTTGGTTGACTTATTAGTTTATTCTTTAATTGCAGTAAGTGTTCTCCTACTGTAGAATGTTGCTTTATGCTGCTGATTTGCATAGTCTCTAAATACAGAACTTGTGGTCTTGAAAATTCTGTTTGTGTATAATTTATGTACAGTTATTTTGTCTCTGTTTGCCCCTCAGCTTACAGAGGACAAGGGAAAGCTTTGTTGTGGCACAAATATTTAGGAATACGTCRAGAATACTTTCCAAGAAATTACAGTATTTTTTCTCTACATAATGAACTCCTTAGGTTGCCTGCAAAATTTTCTTTGTACTCATAACTCTGGTTCACTTCCTGYCTTCAGATCTTCTGTAAGCTCTGTTGCTTACCAACATTTACTGAAGCTGAGGTCTAAAGGTTTCTTAGCTATGTAGTCAAAAGAAAGAATGAGGAGATTTTTTTTTTAATAAACACTTGTGTGAAATAGGAAGACTCTCAATTGAAGTCAGCGAAGTTGACCTTTGGATTTGCTGAGCTGCCAATTATCTGAATCTGTTTCTTTTCTCCCTTCCACTTGTGTGCCATSAGTAGCACAAACATGTCTGAGGTGTGCAATTTTGCTTGCATGATAGGTGTAATGCTGGCAGAAATAGAATGATTTTTCTACCCACAGTGCATATGGAAAATCTGCTATAGTTATTAATRTTTTTTGTTCTAGGTATGAATTCAGACCTGTTTAAAGTGCAACTTTCTATATACACACTCTTGAAACAATTGKTTTTTATGAAATATCTTAACACCTCTTCTTTTAGAACAGACACAAACCTTTGGGGTGAACTATATCCCTTACACTTGTTTACAGAAAATATGCAATGTTTACTTAAACTCAAAAAATTGTTTTCCATTTAAAAATTGCTTGTGGTTTTTACATCACGTAACATGAACTTCTAATGGGAGAAATTATCTAAAATTCTGTAACCTGCCTTTTACGCTGCACTATTTCAAGTTATGAATTTATTTGTAGATAATTGCTACATTTTTATACCAATTTCAGCGAGTTTACAAAGAATCTGCAATGAATCATTCCCGTTTGAGTTTCAGATGGCATCCAAGCTTGGTAACAGAAGGTACAAGGGATTAATATTTCGCTGCAAAACAACAGTTTGAGCAGGTGGTACTTGATGCTATTACAYATATAGGTCACTTGGGAGAGTGCTTAATCACTGAACTGAATATTAATTAGGACAGCTTTCTCAGCCAGTTTTTTACAAGRAATACTTCTCAAGGAGGAGAGGAATAAAAGCCAAACCCTCCTAAGTCTGGAGTTATGAAAATTAAGGTGCTTATTGTAAATACTTGCTATATATAAATTGAGCTTCAATTTTTTTCAGGGGCACTAATTTTGTGATAAGAGATGTCACTGTGAACTTTGAGTATAAGCTATGTGAACCCGATCTTTCTTGTTAATTTCTCTTGAAACTTTTCTCTGCTTAGATTTCAAATTGTGCTGTTGAATGCCTGASCAAAAATACTTGGCCCTGTGAAGTTTAGGTGTCCATAGGTACAAAACAGTACTTTACAAAGGTTTGGCTTGAGATCATGAAAAGAAATGTGGGGTTAATGTATCTGAGTTGAAAAGTTCTTGGCATCAACTCAAGAGAGAAACATCAGACTTCATTGCATGAGTTGCAGAATGTAAAATCTACTGTCTCTGACTTGATTTTTCTGTACCAAGTGATCTTTAAATAACCTAAATGATTCAGGTTCTTGTTTTAAAAGGGGCAAAGACTGTTTGCAAGATGCTAGAATGCTCTGAAACACAATATTAATCTGATTTGTTTGTGCCTTATGCTAGCATGGACTAATTCCTCTGAAATTCAGGAATGTTCAGGAATYGCTGAAGGAGTTTCCTGGGGGCAGTGCTGGCTGCTGCCTCTGCRGCAAAGCAGCTGGCACTGATATGCCTGATCAACACTCCTCTCCTGCACCTCTGGAGCTGCTTTAGGAGCTCTGATTTTCCCCAGGGCCCYGTTTGGGAGCTGCTGGCTGTCACAGCTGTGTGACAGTGATGAGCAGCAGGGATTTCCCCCTGCACAGGCAGGGACATGGAGAAGGCGCAGCTGTCTCCTACAGTGGGTGTTTGGAGGCTCCTCTGCTCAAAGGGATGAGGTGTTTCACTTGGAAAATTGGCTTTAGGCGTTGAGGAAKGGAAGGATGGTCCGGGGGGAGGCCAGTGTGGGGCTGGGACCTCCCAGGAGGAAGCTGCTCTGACCTGCTTTCATTTGCCCCTTTGGTGTGGGGAAACAAAACCTCATTTACCTTCCTTCCCACTGCCTGCTGGGTTCAAAGCCTGTTTGCCTCTGCTCCCACCAGCTTTCAGCACTGAGCTTTCTATCCTTTAGCAGAAGTTCCTGGCACAGTGCCTTGTGCCTGTCCATTCAGGCAGAGCAAGGTGCTTTTACCTGCGCTGGATGATCCCATGAACTGCCTTGAGACCTCTTGCAGAAGGTCGGGTGTTCAGTGAAAGAATGTTTTTGCAACAGCACCTTCCTTCTGAGGCCTGGTTTAGCATCATGAAATTATGAATTGTGTATTCTACTGCTTTAACATTTCCATCAACATTTGGGGTTATGTCACTTGTGGTCTGTGCTTGCTTGTTGAAAACTATCAGCAAAACTCAGGTTTTATATGTATTGGTAATACAGTCCTATGAATTTGAAAATATTTTTATTGTGGAAGCTTAACTTCTTAGCTTAATTTTATATCTTTAAATCTTTAGGAGAGGAGACATGTTTTTCTGGTTCAGAGATGAAGTTAAATAATTTAATAAATATTGAAGATATTGAATTAATAGCTGACTTCAGTACTCGGGTAGAAGTTCATCTTTAAGCACCTCACRGTGTGTGAGATCCCCATATAAATACAGCCTAGAGGAAAGAGATGTAGAGAAAGCAGAAGAAAAGCTGGCTTGGAAATGAATTTGAAGGAGACTCTGAATTAGCTCCTACAAATCCATAAACACTGGCAGCAAGATGGCACTGTCAGATAACCTGGGATAAGGAGCTGATGCAGTGGCATAGAATTTGGGGGGAAAATGGGAAACATGTCCTGATTTCAACACAGATAAATGGAAACACTTGGGAGAGTGAGGCTGTGAGTGTTGATTCTCACAGTAAGCACCAAAGTGAGCTRGTGCTTAGGAAAAAAGAACAGATATTGCTGGAGGTTAAAATGATGGACATGAAGTGTCTAGCCTGAGGAATGCATGAGGGGGAACCAAGAATCTCACAGGAGAACTAAGTGATGTAGGTGAAAGGAGTGGGATGGAGTCAGACTAGAAAGTCAGACTGAACTTTTAATAGAAAGCAGAGAGTTGAAAAACTGGGATTTGAGAAGGGGGRAAAAATAACACATGACTGATCCAGATTTATGTGGTAGTGTTGCCTTTTTAAACCTGGAAATGAAACTCAGGATKATTTTAGTTTAGGAGGTAGTACAAAAATGAGTCTTTATTGGAGCTCCAGTCATGGAGGAATATCCACAGAAGCCCACAGGGGTGAATGCAGTTTGATAGGTTTGAGGAAATCAGCATAATTGATAAAAAGCACCAATTAGGAGGACAAGGGGTGATGCAATTTCCCCCAGATGAAGCCCCTGCACTGGAACCCTCCCAACCCTTGGTACCAACTGTTCTTGTTTATGAAAATGTGTCTCACAGACCTTGTTCTCAGCCTTGGTTCCCAGGAAGAGCCAAGATAGGACAGGGACCTTGTGCCCCCTAGGGCTTGGAGCCCTGGAATGTGTTTGGTCTCCTAGCTGGGAAAAGGGTAGGGAAAAGCACTGGGAAGGTTACCAATATTTAAAAGGAAAAAGGCAAAAATCACTCCAGCATCAKCAGAAGGCAAATTTTATTTGGGGGAGTTGAGTAGTTTAACAAATCTGTTGCCACGTGAGTGTGTTGGCTTGCAGAGCCCTCAGGGATGCTCCATGTTCTTGACTCTTGTTGGCAGCAAATGTGTGAAACCTTTCTGGCCAGTTCTACCCCTGAAAACCCACAGGGTAACAAATGCTACCATTTCCTTCTCCAGCTCCTGGGGAAATAGGTCTGTTTCTTGTACAGGAGTTTCAAACATTTATAAACAGTCAAACTGGTTGTGAAAGAAGTGGAATTTGGTTTTAATTTTGAAGAAGTGTGGTGGTTTAGACTGTACTGAAAGCCAAAAGCACTGCACCCACGACGTTCCCTCCCTTCGCCCCACCAGAAAGGGAGAAGGGAGAGCGAAAGCCCAATTAACATGAAAATTTATGGCTTTCAGATAACATAACGTAATTGAGAGAAAGATACGTATGTGCTCCAGAGACAATGGTCAGACAGGCTGCATAACTTAAGTTGCAAAAATAGATTTATTACTACAAAATACTAAGAATACTAAGGCACCGGGGAGAAGAACAGAGATGGGGACAAATTTACAAGGAGAAGAAAAATAAAAAAAAGGACATTTTAAGACACCTGTTATCCTTTCCGGGACCCGTCTCTTTCCCAGATCCTCCCTCTCCCTCCCCAGGTTTTCCCGCACACAAAGTGGGGCAGGAATGAAAGTCTAACACAGATCAAACTACCCATTATGGTTGTCATCCAGCATCATAGGAGAAGTGTTCTTACAGCTCCAAGCTGTGGAAGTTTGTTTTTTTTCCCCAAGAACAGTCAGTGTGTAACTGCTGATGGCGAGGGAGGGTTCCTTTACCTCATAGGAGAAAAGAATGTCCTTCAAGGCCAAACTGCGTTGTTCCAGCAGTGTGAGACCACTATCACAAACCCCTGGCAGAGTACAGCTTCTTCTAAGCATCCACTTACTTCAGATGTCGTGGGGGGGCCAAGCCTCTTCCCCCTTTTTGGCTTTTTAGTCCAGTCCTCAAAGGCCAGGTTTTTTTCCTCAGAGCAAGGTCGCTCTCTTTTTCTATTCAGGTCTCTCTCAATGATGAAATAGTCCTTTTCGAGAACACTTATTTTCTCCATGTTCGGGAACCACAGCACAGCAACCATCCAATCTTCTCATTACTGATCTTCGCTCTCCATTTTTTTTTTCTTACATCTCCTCACCCTCCTGCTCTGTTTTTCCCAGTGCATGATACTAAAACTACATACTAACAACCTAAAGCTAACATGGCGGCTGTGCCTATCTTGTTTTGAATTCTTTTTAAGTACTAGATAATACGTCATCACAGAGGTGTAACCAACCTGTGCAATTGTCCCAGGCCTGATGATCAGCCTGTCCATCACCCTCAGAGCCATGATGGATTGGCTCTGAAACACAGGGGGTAGGGCTCCTTTTGCTGGAGAAGGAGACAGTTTCTAGAACTTCTCACAGGAGCCATCTTTGTGGTTTCTTGATCCCATCCCCCCACCACCAAAAAATCAGACCAAGTAAAACCATGACAAGAAGTAAATAAGGATGTTGCATGCAGTAAAAGTATTGTTCAAAGAAGAACGAGGAGGTCATAGTCCAAGTATGGCTAATGATTCTTGCAAAAGAAGTTTGCCTGCGGTTGTATGCTGTGCAGTGATCCTTAATTATGTTATCCAATGCTATTTTTGTTCCAAACTATTCTTGCCTTATTCAGGCTTTTGGATGGACAGAGTTTGTTTAATGAACAGATGTTCACTATTTTGTACAACATGTGGCCTCAGGCCTCATTTCCTGCATTTTATTCAGACTCTTGCTATGAAGTCAAAATGATTCTTTTCCTCAGGGGCTTTTCATAACGCTCATCACTGTAATATCTGAATAGCTTCTCTCAAAATAATTAATTTACCTTCACAACACCCTTGAGCAGTGCAAATTTTGTCTGTCTTTTACAAGCAAGCAATAAAGAAGGTGTGGGATCAAGATGAAATATTTCCTCTGTTTTTGGACTTAGACATCCRCTGTCAGGATGGGTACTTTTGTCAGTTTATTTTTAGGCACAAAACATTAAAATTTGGATCTTTGTTTCCAAATGTTAATGCTTGCTTGTGGTRTGGAGGGTAAATTAATAGTCTTTGGTGTAGTATTGTTTGGGTTTATTAACTTTAGTTATGTCAGCTTTGTTTAAACAATAAAATCATCTAGAATTTCCCATTTTCTAAGGGAATAAAAATGAGTGCTCCTCAGCTCAAGTAGATTATGAATTTGTAAATATTTGTCAATGTGTACATAAYAGAGTCTATTGCCCATTTCTAATAATTTGTAGGCTGTTCACTCAGGTTTTTAGAAGAAAGAAAAAAATTATATGTAGGATTTCTAATTTCTCTCTGAACTAGTTAATCAAACAATTAAGTAGTGAATGCAAATCATCAGTATAAATAGAAATTAATTTTCAGTGTCATAACTAGAGCAACTGACTAGAAGAAGCCCTGACTATAGAGGAAACATTTGTTACAAAAACCCTTTTCGTGATGTTGACAGAAGGATTTTGTTTTTAATCCAAGGAAACAAATCATGGTCCTTGTTACAGAAAGGTTAATTATTAAACTCTGCATTCCAAGAGTATCTTGSAATACCTGTGCTGCTCTGGATAGGATGGTACCTTCCTGTACTGTGTGAAACTCATTGCCTGACAAATCTAACTACTTTTTGCCTTACAGTGTTTATTTATTAGTCATCAATAAAAAAAACATTTTTGTAAGCCTTTGGATAARCTATGTATTTACCAAAACATACCAAGTTAAATTTAATATGAAACTATGAGCATTTATCTGCAACATTTTAAATGGTGTAGCTTCAAGCTTGGTTGGCAGAAGGCTTATTGATGGTCTATGGATAATAGATAATGGAGTCCAGAGTTTACTTTTCCTGTATTCCTTGTGTGCATCTAGAATTATGTCCCTYACAGGATGCTGCTTCAGGGAGACTCTTTACCTACCCCTGTGTTAGGCCTGTGAAAACTGTTGTGCTTTGTATAAAATGGAATTTGAAAATGTGCATTGATTGAGCTGTGAGATGATTGAGTAAAGATTGTGAGCTTTATGGCTTTTTCATATTAGGAAATATCTCAGCTTCAATCCCTGTTTCAAGTTGAGYTCATTTTTCTTGGATTGTATCTAGTGATGGTGTTTTATTTAACAAGCATTTAACAAGTGTGTGTGTCCCCTTTCTTCCCCCTGCTTATGTATTTAAAGGCTTCATGCTTTTTGAGCTTTTGAAATGGGTTTGGTTTTGTTTGGTTTTTTTTGTTTGTTTTTTTTTGCCTTGTTTCAGAGACAGGTCCATGCTTACAGGTAAGGGCTCATTTCTGTAGGTCAGTGAGCAGAAACAGATGTGCAAGTTAACATCTGGAGGGCTCAAACCTGTTTATTACAGGTCCTTATCTGGTAAAATCCTGCTCAGAGCAGTAGCTGCTGAAGTCACTTGCTTTTTTGGCCATCTCATTTCAGGGYGGTGTCTAGGTTATAATGTGCTTGAACACAGAAATGTTCATCAGCTCTGAGCGTTTTAATGGCTGTGCCCTTTGTGGGCATCACTTTTGCATYTCTGTGTCTGATCCTCTCCTTGGTGCAGCTATTTCTGTCACAGGTAGCTGTGAGAGGGTAAAATGCCCAGGTGCTGGGGATGCAGTGCAGGAAGATGGGAAATTGAAAGGCTCCTTCGTGCCTGGATCCCAGAGCCATGGGACCCCCAAACCATGGAGGGTTTGGAATTAACTAAGAAATGAAGGTGATGGGAAGCTGCTCCTGCAGGGATGTGCTGAGGTCCTGAWGTGATTTTTAGGTCCTGAGGTGATCTTCCTGCTGCTCTGAATTTCAAGATTCCACCGTCCCCGCTTTGTTGACAGGGATTTGTTGGTGCAGGTATAGTTTTTCATTTTTTTAAATCCTCATCAGGCCACTTACTGTAGATAAGATAGTAATTAGTGATTCTGTAATGGCTATTGTGGTACAATTTTGTTCCTTCAGCAGTTCAGTCTCTCTCCCCGTCTCCCTTCAGCTCAAGCCTGCACTGATAACACTCCTCCCAGTGGCTGAACTCTGCAAATCGAGATTCTCAAGTCAAAAAGTTGCACTGAACTTTAGGCAGCCTTGAACGTTTCCTTGCTTTGGTCTGCTGTACCCCCTAGTGTAAAATTCAGGATGGTGACAAGTCTCTGGGAGAAAATGAGCAGCCAGGGGTGGATTGTGCTGTTCATTTGCTGGTTGTCTTCTAAAAGAGGAGTTCTTTCAGCCCTGTGAGCCAAGAGCTGCTGTCTGCTCCAAGATGAGCTGCTGGTGTGAAMGCAGGAGCAGGGTTACACACTCTGGTTACACAGAGTTCAGACTGAACTCTGCTGATCTTTGAATGAGGAAGTGACTTCTAAGTTAGTGGCAGGGCTCACATGGAGAAAGGAGTGTGGAGAAAGGTTTATTCATAATGCATTCTGAGCCTGGATCTTGCAGATTTGGAAACAACAGAAAAGAGGGAAGGAGAGGGAGGAAGGATGAGCAGCACCATATGGGTTTCTAGAAGGGAGAAGCCCAGTTGTGGGTGGGGAGCATTGTGCTTATTTAATAACAAAGACTCTGTGTCTGTGCCAGTGTGTGGGGAATGTGAAAATAGCAGCTCACATTGTGCTTTTTCCCAAACYGAAGCTGTCTTTTGAAGGAGGGAATTTGACAAGGTCAAGATCTCTGTCTTGTGAATTTGACTGATGTTAATGACCTGGAACGGGGCAAGCAGAAACTGTGGCTGTCAGAGGAAGGTTATCCAGAACAGCAGAAAGAGTTAACAGAATCWAATATTTGATGAATGCAGTGGTGGAAGTTGCTAACACGACATCMAAATGTGCAGCGTGCTACCTGAACCTCGTCGGCAGCTCCTGCTCCGCCTTCCTAATTTGTGGGCGATTTGGCAAAATCCTTCGGTGTTTTCTGTGACCATTGTGTATGTGCACACATGACAAACATTTTCCCTGTCATTTAAGATGCCAAATGGACTCCACTGACATGTTTGTTCTTTTTTTTTTTTCCCCAAGTGCTGAAGGAACAGTGGGTCAGAGCGACGATAAAAAATGTTTTGGTGGTTTTTTTTTCCCAGTTGTATCTGTGCTACAGAAGTTGATGTCAGTCATCTGTGACCAATACATCTGGAGCTGACATTTCCAGCTGAAACATTTGGGGGACATAAACAATGCTGAGAGCTCCTAGGAGAGAGTCTTTGTCTATGCTTTTGTGTTTTTTAGCATAGTGAGTTCTATATTGGATCCTCTGGATGCTGAATGTTATGAAAATTAAAAAAGGGAAGACAGCTTTTTGACATTGAATTACTTACCTCACACTATGKAATTAGGAATGTTTATGCTAATTAAGAAATTAAGTAAAATTTGTATTTTGTGTTGCAATTTCAAAATACTTGTAACCAGGTAAATCTGCTTTCAATTTTGTAGAGCAAAGAGAAAGTTATTTTATAATTGTGTTGTGCTCATGCTGCCATGCTACTATGCACTTACTGTGTGTGTTCAGGGAGGTATTTCTGCCCCTTGCATTGATGTTTGGTCATTTTTGCAATTAGTTTGGTGCAAAGATGTTTTCAGTTTACTCTCTGATCTTAGCTCTGCAATGCTTGGSAAGACCACTGGATGGAACTATTACATTTTACTTAACAGGATGCTGCAAAACCCTGCTGAGACTGAAATATGTGTTCCTAAAAAAAAAAAAAAGCTGTTATCAAATAATGGTATTGCCATTAATGTTTGATTTTTTTCTTTTTTTTAAAAAAAAGTATAAAAACCATAAAGAGAGTGGATTTTAAATGGTACTCCTATGAATCTCAAATTGTCAAGAGAGGGTATTTTCTCTTTTACAATCTCTAGTTTATTCTATTTGGAAGAATCAGAGTTGAGAAATAACCAGAACTTTAATTATACTTTTTGAAGTCATAAGGGCTTTTAGGAAAGATGCTGTGTATCCTGTGCAGTAGTATTAGCCAACAGATTATCCAGCCACAAGTTTTTCAAGACTCAATATTGTTTGACAGATAGCAAAAAGCTTCCAGTGTGGAAGATGTTAGGGAAGAGGCTTTTAAGAAGTCATGCTTCAATTATTCTGGTTAATTAGAAAGAAAGTCTGTAATTAAGGGAGTAGTTCTTCCCCCCCCTTTTTTTTTTTCTCAAAATGAAGTTGAAAGTTAATTTGGAACTCAGATTACGGGGTTCATTTTCTCTTGCCTTTCACTTTGATTGTTTGGACATGATAGCTGCTGTCATAATACTGTGGGACCTCCAGAGCTGAACATTTCWGTTGATCAGCAGTTTGAATTTAAAGAACTTTATAGTTCTTTATAGAATTATATTTGGAAACTTTAACAGATTCGTGTAATTTCAGATCCTTACCGAGATACTCTTTGTGTGATGATAGCTGGAAAAGTTTACAGTAGAAAGCTACTTGCTAACAAGGCATTTATTGAAATAGAACTCAAATTTCTGTGTATTTTGCCACTCTTGWAGATGAAACTATGATAATAAAACCTCATTATGGAATCATCCCGTAGGCAGTGACAGCAGGCAGCTCTCATTGCAACCCAAGCTCTGTGTGCTCACACTGGAGCCCTGAAATATTCATTTATCTCAATGTGAGTCAGGAGGTGTGGAGGGAAACCACATCCACGGGTGGTTGGCAGCTGGTGTGGGGCAGGGGAACACGCTGAGATCTCTCCTTTTTCTGTCCTGTTTTTGTACTGGCATGGAGAAAAGGAACAAAGAATTCGTGCTAAAGGGTACACAGCACTGGGAAAAGAGACTCTGAAAATATGGGAGAGCTCACAGCCTTTCTACCAGCACAGTGAGAGGACTTTGAGAGCACAGACAGAAGTTCAGATGGGTGACTGCAGTCCTGTTGGAGCTGAGCACCCTTTGCAGAGGCTGCTTGGGCTCGTGTGGTGGCTCTAAGGATCTGCCTGTGAAATGCTGAAATTCTGCTTGTGTTGTGAAGTTGCCAAATTTGTAAAGTGATACCAAAGTTAGGCTAAATATGTAAAGCTATTATTTCTTCTGAAAGAGAAGGGAAGGGTACCTGAGAGGCAGTGTTCTGAATTCACAGGAAATCCAGTTATTATGGAAGACATGTCTAAATTGTTTTATGAAGAAAAGAAGTAATTAGAGCAAACTATTTGCTTCAGTGTTTTTGTCTTACTTTTCAGATTKCTAGAGCCCAACAGAGAACAGCTGCTTCCCAAGCTAGATTGACTAAGCCTGCTGCTTTGCCTCCTTTATGATTTGGATGTGAGCTGGTAGTGGAGCTCTTTTTCTCCCCTCCCTTTAGTGTGTAATTGAGGTTTTTTTAAGGAGGATAGATTTCCCAAACAAAAAATCACCTTGTTTTCTCCATATTGACAAATGTGACTATTCAAGTTGTATGTAAAACAGAACCATTTTTTTTTTTATATAATTAGCCTTTTTATAGTGTTTGCCACTTGCATTCATTTAGCCTCTGACTTCTGCTGCAAAGATGCATAGCACCTTTAAAATATCACTATAAATACCCGGTGATTTGAGGTATCTCCAGCTGGATAAGTTCTGGTTGTGAAGAATTGTCTTCCATGGCTGCTGGTTTAGATGGCTTGCTGCTTTAGATGAGTGTTGGTGTAATAAACATGACAAAACACAGAATAGAGTTGGGATGCCAACCCTGGATGGAGCTTTCCTTTCAGGAGAGGGAAAATGAGCTCTGTGGTATCATTATCAGCTGCAATGCCAGCATCTGCCTGGGGTTTCACAGCACCTCCCAGATGCTGGAGCTCCCAATCTGCCTGGTTTCACAGCTCCTCACCTGCCTTGCTCCTTGCACCTCCATTACCACGGTGTAATTGAGAATTTCAAGCTGCACAAGCACCAGATGATGAGAGTTTTTCTGGTTTAAGCCTAATTAACTGCTAACTTGTTAATTGGTGGAAATTCCTCCATCAGAGATCAGAAGTTTGTTCTGCTAATTATCATGATCTGGTATGTGAAACTACGCTGACACTGGCAACGTTGGCAGACTGGGATAATTAGGAGTGGAGAGAAGCAAACCCAGAGTACTTATCTAATTTGTTTGATGGAACATTCAGTTTTCATTGCTCCTTTCTGCATCAACAATAGAAATAAATAARTGAAGTATGAGCTGCTAACCTTGGGAGCTTGGTTAGCATCTGAGCAGATGGTCAAGCTTTAACCAAAAGGGCAATGTATGAATTGGTGTAAAAGACTCTCTTTAGAAGTGTCCATAAATAAAGTTTACACAACACTTCAGAGGAGAGCCAGAGCTGTTTGGTTTTGACTTTTTGGCTGCTGGGGAGAGTAGCACATTGTGGTTGGGTCAGCACAGCAGCTGCTGTGGTAGGTGACAGCTGGGGTGGTGCTCCAGGCTGGTGGCCATAGGGGCCAGAGCCCTTTTTGGTCAGAGACATCGCTTGAGGAGAGCTGGCAGAGTATAAAAAATACAGAGTATAAAAAATCTAAAGATCCAGTTGAACTTAGCATGAGGTACTGCAGGACCTTGACAGGACAGATTCATTCAGTGGTGTTATAACCAAATTGTAAAATATACAATCTAAAATGTTTTAAAAAATGAATTTCTACAAAAAAATATTTTTATGCTTTGCTTTTTCATACATAGTTGAGGTAGTGTGGGTTATTTYGGTTTTTGTGGGGTTTTTTGTTTGTGTTTGCTTTAAGGTAGAAATGTGTCCTCTTCGTAGGATAATATTGCTCYAGCCTGTTTCTTTTCTGTATTTCTTGCCTTTCCTTTGGTTCTTTATATTCACCATTATAAATATTTCCTCTTTGCTTTCTTGGCTCTTATTTGCCRGAATAGAATCTCCTTTGTGTTGCAAGTGATGGTGGGGAGAAGTTTGCTCCTGCAGGCACCTGCAGAAATCTCACACCAGGGCTCTGTAGGAAAGGGAATGCACTGGAGTGGCAACCAAAACTTGTTTGGGATTTCATTTAGTGATACAAAGAACTAAACAGATGAAAATCAGGAGAGAAATGTTGAATGGAGATGTGCAGAGCTGGGAAAAATCGAAGGGGGAAAAACAAAAAGTAGGAACACAGAGGGGAAACAAAGCACTGGGAGGTGAGTTAATGGCTGCCCACTGGTGACGTGGTCAGGGACCTSTAAGTACTGTGTTGGTAGAAAGGCAGGGGAAAAAAGGCCAGGGTGGATGAAAAAGTGAAAAATTTAATTGCAGATAAGAGGGGAAAAAAATGGTACAATGAAAAGATTTAAGAAAAGCTTGGGAAAAATATGGAAAATCTAAGGGAATACAAAAATTGATGAAAATCACAACGGCAGATATTTAAAAAAGATCACACTTACTTTTAAAGGCAGAGTTTGAAATGAAATGACTTTTTTTTATCCAGGTAGAAAGGCACTTTTCTCTCCTGAGAAATCCTGAARCGCAGGGACAGGTGATGCTGGTGGCAGCGTTTCTGCTTCACATCAGTGTGGACTGAGGTTCCAAGGATGTGGTACCTCACTGTGCCAGGACTGAGGTGTCCTGCTGTGCCAAGGGAGTGCCTGGCAAGGCAGGAATGGGCCTGGGATGCCCCAGAGTGAGTCRGCAGCAGGGCTGGGGAGCCAGGGATAGGAGCATCCATGTCCTGAAGGGATAGGAGCAGCAGACTCCCTGTCCCACACTCAGCTTCACCTCTCTGGTCTTCCCACTACTGCTACTGGGAAAAGTCCCCCTCACTTCAATTCCCAGTAACTACAAATTGAGAGCAGGTATCTTGGCACAGTTTGGTTTTCTTTCTTGAGTAACTTGTCAGGAGTGTTGCCAACAGGCAATGTTTTGCCTCTCAGGGAAATGCAGTCACTGCTCTTCAAGCATCAGCTTCTGCTAAAGAGGATTTTCTGCTCCCTTGGTTGAAAACAGCATGGATTTTTCTCCTTTGTTCTCTAGCAAAAATATTCTTCCTAAAAACTGTTGTTCCTTGGGTTTGAAAACAGATGATGAAGTATAGACCTGAGCTGAGTCTTCTGCCTCTCCAAGTCTTGGCAGCTCCTGCAGAGCAGGGTGAAAACTCCCCAAAACCAGATTCTTCCAGCTCTTCCTATGCCCTTTCTTACTTTGACATTCAAATTTTTCCTGCAAATCCAGGTACCTAGTTCAAATATACCCCTCTGCCCCCCAAACCAGCTGGGAATTTAAAACTCAACAGAAAATACAGTGGTTTAGTAAGGGAAAACCTTTTGGTGCAAATCAGTATGTCTGAAAAAGACTATTTCCTCATCAGAGTGAGCAAGGTTTTTCACAGAAAAAATCTGGGGAGAGGTGTCAGGGGGAAAAAGTACCTTACTCAGCCAATAGCTTCACCAATGCATCTTGTGTTGGGGCAGTGAGGTTGAAGTTTCTGCTTTGAGCTGACAATGTGCAGTCATCTGGTGTGTGTGTATTCATAGTGTTGGAAAAAAAACCCAAAAAACAAAACCAGTTTTGGGTGACCCTCAATCAGTTTTTATACAGTTTCTGTTATGCATTAAGTATCGTATCGAAAATTTACTTGGTAGGATTCCTCTTTTAGCTGTTCCCTTTCAAAAATATTTAAGGTTTGACTTACAAATACTTGAAACCTGCATACTGATCCAACAAAAAAATAAGTGTATAAAATATGAGGTACGTGATCTGAACTGTCAGTCATCTGTCAGTTGTTAAAGAGTTTTTCTCTTGGAGATGKGAGGGGGGTGTTATTTTTCAGCCTGCACTTGTAGTTGGGCTGCAGGTTCCAGTGGCATGGATGGTGTGCTCATGTTTAGTAATGTGACCTGTGACTCCAGGCTGTGGGTCCCCAGGTGGATGAATGCCATGGATTGATGAACAGGGACGTGTCTGTAAAATCTTCCCAAGTTCAACTTGACAGGTTGGAGTCGTTCTGTTTGTGTCTTGTCACACAAGGCCCAGGGAGCRTGCAGGAGGGTCAAGTAAGAGCTGAAGATGAACTAATCCCAATGAAAGTCTCTAAAAGCTTTGTGTCAATTTTTTGAGAGCATTTTTTTTTCTTCTCACTTTGTGTGCTTTTTTTTTTTTCTTGGCTTTGGCCCTGTGCCGCTAGAATTAGGTTGTTACGCTGTTAATAGGAACAAAGAAAAAAATATTTATTCTACCTCCTATTTGATTATGGCCTTGTTARTATGGAGGTGCCTCTGCCAACAGCATCCCTTTGTGCCCAATCCTTGAGCCATTGGCTCCCCCATCCCATGATGTGTTTATCCAGCTGGGGGATGGACATTTTTTCCAGAAAGATCTTGGGAGAGACAGTTTAAAAAGCTTTAATGAAATCCAGAAAAATCACAACAACTGGCCTCCCCTGATCAGCTGGGTGGCTTACCTTGTCTTGAAAGGAAATTAAGTTTAAGAAGGACTTTTCTCTCATGAAGCTGTGACCACTATCTGAGTTGTCCTTAGGGTGTTTTTCAGCATAAACATGAATGCTGTTTTCAGCTTGTCCTGAAGTTTGATGAGTTTCTGCCTTTAGCTGAAGTTGAGTTCTTCTTGATAGTGGAGTTTTTTAATCCATCGGGGTATTCTGAGGGTGTGACAGTGTATGAAGCACAGCTACTTGGTGGTTTAGTACAGGAATAAAATCTTGAAGGTCTTGTGAAATGTTACAGGCAGCATTTCTGTAGTAACACAATCAAACTGCCTGGTAAAATCTGTGGAATTACCCAACACCTTAACCCAGTGTATGTGTGCAACAGATACAAAAGAACAAGCAAAGCATATTTCAAGTTTTTCAAAGTATATTTTAAGTACTTTATAATGGAAGTGAGAGACTAACACATGTGTTTGAGTGTTTTAAATATGTTTCATCTGCAAACAGTGTAAAAGTTTTTCTAACAAACAAGTTGTAAAATAGTTGTTATAGTGTGTTATAAAAGTGCAATTTATTTGACACTTGATAATACAGGATACAGTAGAGTAACACTAAATAAAATCTGATGCCATGAATTTGGCAGAGTCCTARCTGTCCATTTAGATGATGGTGCTATTAACCTCTCTCACACACCCCCTCCAGTTTGTGGGCTACCTTTTATTGCAGTGATAAGGACTAATAGCAGTATGAAATGTGTACGGCCCCCCTAATTCAATTTTCTCATCCAAACTGTTATGACAATGACCTGCATAGTCTTTAAGATGAAATTAATTTTGGTTCAGAGGGCTAGCATATGGCTTATGATTCCCTCAAGTCCTACTTAAGCCTGAGCTTGATGTTTTATTTAGCATATCTTGTATAATGATTGAGCTCAGACTAGATTATTGTATTAGTTTTGCCCAGTTTAAACAATGTTTTTTAAGGAAGGAACAGCCCTTCAGAAAACCAAGCGCATTATTTTTGTGTAGTTTTGTAGTCATGAGCCAGATGCTGCTGCAGCTAAAGCTGCCTATTGAATTGTTCTCAACTGTGCTCCTTGAGATGTGTATCAAGATTTATTCTTGGATTATTTGGTCATATATTCTGTAATAAAACATTCTTGTGGTCTATCTAAATTTTGGTACAATGTGGCACAGAAGGAAGTTTTTTAATCTGTCAGTTTCATTAATGAAACTTTTTTCCTTTTTAAAATTTTCAGTCTGGATGATGGCACTGTTGTGATTGTCTCAAGTTATGTGAAAATATTTGTGAAGGAGCATCAATTTTCTCAAGGATGAAGCTTCAGCTAAAGCTTACATCTTTCTAAAACCCACAGAATTAATCAAGAAATATTTTTGAATGCATCAAACCACAGAAAAGATTTATGGTTTGTATCCTCTATATACACACCAAGAATCATTCTTCTGTCAATGGCTCTCCCTGCTTTTGTTTTCCAATAAGTAACATAAAATGAGTTGCCACTAAAAAGTAAATGGGTGCTAATGATAATAAAGCCCTACAATATTAATATAATGTGAATTATTATATAAATCTGTTGAAAACCAGGTGGTGATATCCCATAAATTTATGCATGCATGTCCTTCCTGTGAATACAAACTGTGAAAGTTTATGTCATAATTATTTTCTGTATTTTKTCCCCCTTTCCCATACTTGTGCCCTCATTTTAGGGCCTCTGTATCTTTGTTAGGTCAAATTTAGACATGTAATGAATTTCACTCACATTTTTCTTTAAAGGTATTTAAAGATTGTGTCTGATTCTGTGTTACAAGAGCTGTAGAGATCCAGCCTTTTTGCATGTYTTTCTGTTCAGTTCTGCAGACAGTGGAGCTAATGGAATTTACTTCTCTCTGCATTCTGTAAAAGAATTGGTATTTGTGCAAAGATTAAAATCCAAAATGCAGCCATGATTCACATTAATTCTTTCAAAGGATGTAGGAAGAATATGTTCTGCTGTAACATTCCTCATTGCTTTTTCAAAGCATATTGAGCCTTAAAAACTGAGATAAACTGAAAATAATAAAAAAAAAAAGTCTGCACTTTTGAAGCCAAGGAGACTGAATAACAGCACAGATCAAAATCCAAATTCCAAAGACATAACTTAGTCTTAGAAATTCATTTTAGGAAGATGTGGAGCAGACTAATCCTAAATTCTGTCATAGGTCGCATGAGACTGTTCTGACATTTAGAATGGTCCTCAGTGTGGCAAGCTTTCAGGGTGACATTTAGACGGAACTTTTTAGAAATATATCACCTACTTGGGGAAGTGCTGCRGAGTGGAGCAGATTTATAGAGCGAGGAGCCTATTATGCAGAACTGTAGATCACTGTCGTCCACCACTAAAGCCAGCTTTTGTGCTAATGTGCACCAAGTGTCCTTTGCCTTTCTGCTCTCCTTGGTGCAGTAACAATTCAATTTGATGGCATTCTTTTAAAATATTTTTGCTGGGAACACTAAACTTCTATCGTATGTCTAATCTCCTGCTCAACCCACCAGATGCTTTTTCTGCTTCCACTTTRCTCTCAGCTGCCTGTTTGCTCCAAAGTTGGTGATAGCAACACGTTGTACATCTAATAATAGAGCTGGGTTCTGGGTAGGACATCCATCATATTACAGTGTACTGTATATATACAATTGCAGAAACATAAATCAATGAAAAAAAGTAATTTCTAGAATGCTGTGTTATTGTGTGAAAATACACTGCTACCCTGAGAGAAATGTATTGTTATGAGTGGGAAAAACATTTCAGAAAAAAAGGGGGAAGAGGAGGCATAAAATGACTGGAGTTACCTATTGTCAAAATTTGTGAAATGACTATTAAAGCACTTTTGACATTCTGTGAATTAGATGGCATTTTCTGTAATGTAGATAATATTCTGTAGAAATTTGTAACCATAGTGTTTCAGGAATGTCTAATATTTTTTGACAAATTTGTGACTACTAAGCATTCTTTCTAGGCTCTGTTATCCTTAATCTGCTGGCAACACTACTGAGTTCAGAGGCTCCAATCCCCAAAGGTTTTCTTGTGCTCCTCTTTTTCCCCGTGGATCCAATTCATCCCATTTCATGGAGCAGAGCTTGGCTGGCTCATTTGGATTCAGCAATCAGCTTAATCAGCCATACATGATAGGTGCTCTTCATTAGGGTTTTGAATGAGGGTTTCTATTCTCTCTAAATGAATATTTCTATTCATTTCTATAGCTATCAGTGAGAAGGGCTGATAAATAGGTGAAAATAAAGAACGCTTTGTATGAATGCAACGTGCTAAATAAATTCTGAGATGTATATGAGTTTCAGTATCAGGAGGCTGTTTACTGATGACATTCCAGAAATAAGGGATGGCAATTTTAAGGATCTGATGTTGTAGCAATGAGAGATGGAYTATTTCCTGTGGTTTTCAGATTAATGAATTAATTCTTAAAGTCCTTTTTACTGTCACATCATCTCCTTTTTCTATGTTCTCATTTGTATTGCCACTCTATTCCACTGCTATGGAAGTATATTCTAATTAACTTTGTCACAGACTAGAGTAATTGAAGTTACAGCTTGGTAAAGCCGAGGGTCAATGCACCTTCATGATGACTAGGGGATTAGGARGATAGTTAAAAACTTCCAGTTGATAAAAATGCATGAGAGGAGAGCCAGTTATTAACCTGATTTCAGCTAAAAAGAAATCTGCAATGGCTTTTGTGATATTAAGAGTCCTTCTGATTTGTGAAAAGCTCACTTTGCATTCTTCTTTCTATGCAAATTTCCTAAAATTAGGTGAACTCTTGATGTTGCAAAATGTAGGATGCTTAGTTGGTCAAGCTATGCTGATGGAATTAGGTATTTTTTTTTGTGTTAACGAAGAAAGGGAAGTATCTGACATTTGATCTTTTCATTTAATGATCTGCATCCTCATATAGAGATTTACAAATTAACTATGGCAGACTGTCATTCACTTCASGCTGTAGAACTCATGATAATGGAACCAGAAGGGAATATTCATGTAGTGTAGAACTACACTCTGCAGTTCAGCAGGTAGACAAAAAACTTTTAAAATTATCATGCCAAGTCAAGATGAAATAACCGTGTTTGTGTGCAGTTTGTGAGTATCTGCTCAGCCCCAGAAAGCTTAGCCCTGACATGGTGGGATGTTGCTACAAATTCCAGGGGAAAATCAGAATCCCAGGATGGGTCAGGATGGAAGGGACCAAGGGTTTTAGGGTTGTTTTTCTGCTCCCATGCTCAGGAGGCTGTCAGGAAGCTCATTTTCTTATATACTCATTTTCTTATATACTTAAACAAGGCTTCAAAACTGCTAAAGAGCCAAATAAAATTATTGAAATCAGCTTTCTRTGTTAGACCTTTCAGGGAGGTCAGGAAGGTAGATAGGATGTTGCTGGTTTAGTTTATTCCTGGTGTGTGCACTGGTATTGGAGTGAGCTTTACAAGTCAGTTTTTGTGGGATGTTTTTACTCTCCATCCTGTTGTAACCAGGCATCTCAACAGCTGGAAACAAGAATCTCAAAAGTAAAACTCACAAAAGAAGCTAATTTGTAATAATAGTAAATAACTTCATGTGAACTATTGTAAAGATAAATGTTAATTGAGGAGGGTGGTTTTTTGTGCCTAACAAAAGAAATTATTAGCTACAGCTCTTAAATGAGTGTTTCTCCCTTTCCAGGTTTTTGCAAAAAGCTGTAAAATTAGACTGATACCTAGATTAATAAGAAATGGAATTGTTTCTTTTTGAGGCATTTAAAAAAATTATTGAAACRGGACAGAGTATCAATTCCCTTTGCATTTAGAAAGGGAAATAAGCATGGCCATAAAGAATTCATAGCTGAAATGATGTAGTAAGGGATTTTATTTTGAAAGAGTGAAARAAATCAAAGGGTCAAAATAGATTGGGTTTCCTTGGGAGATGGCAAGTAAAGTAAAAAAATTCCTAGTTCATTTAAACTTGTAAATTTAGCTGATGGCAAAATTGACATAAGTAATGCAATGAACTCCGTGCTGGAAGTGGTGTTTCTGTGAATAACTTCTTGGGATGTAGGTTCAGATGSTGCAGAAGACTATGTTGATTGGAGTCGAGGTATAAGATTCCTACAGAACTGCAGAAAACTCAATTACTGTTCTTAAATTATGGGTTAATTCACATAACTTTCTGTTAAAGCTTTATCTTTTGGCTTGTTAAACTAAGAAGCGGTGCTCTTCCAATTCCTAACGTGTTTAACGCTTTTCGTGGAGAACGATTTTTGTCTTTGCCTTGAATGACCACAGGGTGGCAACATTAAAAAATGAAACCCCAAAGCATGAGCTGCAGATACGATGGTAAAGGTGAGGGTTGGGTGTTGAGTAGATTTTGGGGAGTGGGTGTGACTGAGGATATGCCCCATCCGTCGCGTTGTTTATGAACTTTTTATCAAWTTTTTATCAACTTCTGCAGCTTAGGACGTCGTGTTTGAAACTTCTGGCTTTGCTAAGGGATGTAGGAAGAAAAACTTGGTTAGGAATGAAACATTGTCAGACTTTGCTCTTATCCAAAAATTCTGTGATGGGTTGTGATGTTTTATTCCTGAATAGAAGCGTTTCTGCTCTGTTGAGAGCATTGAGGACTGGGCTGGCTGGTAGTTGGTGTGATGCACAATAATGTGCTGCAGTGTTACCTGRATGAAAGAGTAGGACAAAGAGCCAACCTGCTGCTAGTATTAATGCTCACCTGGAAGCTTAGATTTATTAAAATTAATACAGGCAGCAAATGAATTGATTTTTCGGGTTATCAGTTGCATATTAAAACGAAAACTCTTTCATATTTTCTTTATAGTATGATCACCATATRAAGTATTACTTTAAATGCACAATTTCTCGTTTACTGCCAGTTCACAACTGGTAAATTCTTTTTTTTTTTTCTGAATGCTTCTATTTAAAGTCCTTGAGACTTCAGAAAGCTTATTTCTTGAGGTACATGCAAGTAACACCTGTTTGAGTAATGCAGTGTGCTTATAAATGAATGCACTACACTCAATTTTGGAACTCAGTTTACAGAGATTTGATAGTTCTCTGTTATAATCTATTGAAGTGAAAAAGTGTGRTGTGTGTTTAAACCTTGTTGATTCCCCTATGAATGGACTGTAACTTGTTTTTCAAAAGGAGTTTGGTCAATGGGGAATTGGATCTTTAACTCACCTGGTTTGCTTTTGGCTCCTTTGCTGGAGTTGATTGTTAATTCTTGATTCTGATTGAATCACTGGAACGCTGAACTCTTCCAGGAGACAATTAGGAGAACATTTAAAAGTAAAAGATTAAATACTCAGGCTGAATAACAGTAACACCTAATAAATCATCTTCTTTCATTTATGCAAGTATGTCAGAAAAATTGAGATACAATCCACCTTTGTTTCTCATACAAAACTGAGAAAGAGGAAAGAAATTCCATGCTGCATGCCAGAATTGATATAAACTATTGCTGAGTGCATCTGAATCAAGTGTGTGCTTGCATGTGAACACATCTACACAAAAAAAATAACCAGCCCCTTAAGCAATTCCACCATCATCTGATGTATGTGTGAAAATATAAACTCTTTTCCAAACTTGTAAGTCGTGTGGCATTTTTTTACAGTGAATATATGTATATATATTTACTTGTATGACAATCGGATAAGTGATTAGCTTTTCCCTRGGCTGTGTTGGCTTMATTGGCRGAAGAAAATTAAGGAACAATAATAKMACAAAAGTMTTTKCCTGCAAAAATGGCTAAATYAGGGATTTAGATAAGAAGTYRCCTAATAAATTTGTAAATAACTCTCTGTAAACGTACCTTACCCTATTCTACTGARTTTTCATATGTTTGAATTTCATACTAAATGGCATCCAGACAGGATTGGCACACATTGCTAGAAGGAAGAGTGTTGTGTGGCTAGACATATAAGTTCAATATTTTGTTGCACTTTTTCTATCTTGTAACTCCATGTAAAGATTTAGACTTTTTCCTTGTGCTGGGAGAATGTGCAGACTTTCCCTTTTAAGGTGGTGCCACTCGCTGCAGATGTTGCAATTTATCATTTGGCTTTAACACAAATGTGACACGATCTCATTAAACTTCTGCCATGAGATTTTATTGCTTTAATAATTTGTTGCAATATTTATAGAATACTGTGATGAATTGTATTGAATTTATCATATTATCCAAAAAATAATGTGACAGAACAATAAATCAATCACATTTTAAAAAGTATTAAAATTGCATTGTCTTAACATTCTAGACCCAAGCATAATAAGATCTTCTCTGAAAATAAAAGGGAAGCTTATTAGCATGAAATATTTCATAGTAGACTGATTAGTTTGGGTCTTGATCAAAAAATCTCTTAAACTATTAGCTGGTAGCTGGTGACTTAACTTTCTAAAATAGAGTATTTGGGCAATGCCTCGTCTTCTCGTGGAATAGACTGAGTGCAGGAGCAGGGAATAAAGGATCACTTGAGTCCTTCAGCTGAACTGGGTCCTGTCTGATGCTGTCTTTCTTTTAATTTGGTTGAATGGTAGTGAGAACATCCCTAGAAGTGACGGAACAGGAAGGAGAAAGTCCATGAACAGAGAGCAGAGCAATTTGTAACAACTCCATTTTGTCTGAACTGCCTTTTGAAGGAACCAGTTCCTAATTCAAYGTACCTGGGAAGCCCCAAGGAGAGCTGGGCAGTGAGAAATACAGGTTTTCCTCTGTACCTGTAATTATGCATTAATTGCTGTTAAGTAACCAGAGAATTTATGCTGTATGCAGTAAAGGAAGGTGAAATAAAAAGCTTAATGGCAAAAGCAGTCACTTGTTATTTGATCCTCCAGGCTGTTGTTTTTTT
>NW_026623327.1:338689-340256 GCF_030028575.1 Malurus melanocephalus | reverse complement strand
TAGAAATAGTAACAGAGCTAAAGGTTTGTTTGGACTTTGGAAATTTACACTACATAGCTATTGCTGTGAGACTGTATCACATTTGTCCATTTTTTTGAATGTACACACCTGGTCTTTAAAGGTGAGCTCAMAGCTTAACTTGGCATAGTTTTGGTTTCTTCTTGCTCCCTCTTGAAAAGCAAATGAATAATAACTTGGTGACTTCCTTCTAATGCTGGCAGTTGTAATTCCTACCCATTTTTCCTAAAGGATAAATGAGATGTGGCAGCACTATTTTATTASAGATATAGGAACTCTCAGCTCCAAAATTTCCTGTAAAGGGTATGCTTTTTTTTCCCTCACCAAAACCTTCATTGAGACAAACACTCAATGCTGCATGAACAAAAACATATTTTAGGTCTGGCTTTATATTTTGAGAAAGTATTTCAGTGCCACTAGAAATAATGACATTTAATTTAATAATAATAATGWTAGGGCTTAAAGTGACTTAGGTTATTCTGAAGGATGTTTCTAGGTATGGCTAAATTTCAAGTTCAGATAAAGAAAYACTAAAAATCTTTAATGAAAGCTTGCAATTTGATTGGTTAAAKGTACAAAGGAGGAAGGCAGTGGATCCCAAATGAGTCTGTTCTCCTGAGGGAGCCAGAAAGGGGAATAACTGTGTCAGCTTCCATTGAAAGCACTAAACCTGGAATTTATAGKTGCACATTTTAGTAATTATCTGCTTGTACCTTTCTGAGGACCTTTTAGTGATGGAATCAGAATGGTAAAAAGGAAGTAAGTTTTCCTTGCACTAAATTAAGATCTATTTGATCACTTTAAGAAGAAAAAGTTGTACAGATTTTTGTAATCTAAGCAGTACGGATTGTGAAGTTTTTTTTTTGTTTGTTTTCAAAGTGATCATTTTAGAGACAAATGATTCTGTAAGACCTTGAAAGGAAAAGGTCACTTAATGCAGAATGTTCACCTGTACAATTTATATGCCAATTAATATCCTGATTCACAGCAGACAACTGAGCTAAAAATCACTGTGGTTTCATGCCAAAATCCATAATATAGCATTCATTTTACTCTGCGTAATAGAATTTTATTTGGAGAGCATATTTGACTAGATGAAGACATCAGAGTGTCTCGGATGAGAATCTGGCAGTAATCCCATATATTTGCCATCATTATATTGTAGAGATGTCAATGTGTCTAGTATTGGGGGAAAAAACCCTCCTTCCTTTGCAAGGCTTCCTTTGCCTTCCTGTGGTTCCCTTGGGGAGAATTTAATGGTTTTGGAAGGATATAAATGCAGCGAAGTTGAAAAATGCATGTATAACTTGGGAACTGTTCAGGTAGCTTCCATAAGGATTCAATTATTTCCTGGGCTTCCTATATTTGGATCTGAGATACAGTGGATGTAAAGTGTGTAGGGAAGTGGTGCAACTCTTGCAAACCTGAAACTGTTGCTTTACAGCCCAGCACTAATCTAAACTAAAACTAATCTTAAAACTAAGGATTTAAATTTAGCACTGACTCTTCCCTTTCCAGATCCTGTATAGATTTGCATATAGCCTTAAAG
>NW_026623327.1:326419-338414 GCF_030028575.1 Malurus melanocephalus | reverse complement strand
TTTTTTTTTAAATTTCCTAGACGGATCAGTAGCCTAATGCATTTACCCCTGGGAATCGTAGAGTATCACTTTAAATGATTAAGTAATGGGAAAAGAGCTTAATCTCTTGCAGCTTGTCTACAAGTAAAGGAGATCAAAGGCRGGGTGATCAGGTTTGCCAGCTTTGCTGCTCTTTGGAGACGGGGAAATTAAAACAGGCCCTCGTAAACTTAGATTTGTAGCCCTGTCCTGAACAAATATGTTCATAAATATATGARAAGTTAAAGAAGAGGACAATTTGTCATCTCTCTGGAGAAAACTATTACCTTTTTTAAGACGTAGTGTATCAATTTCCACAAGGTCTGTCAGCTCCAGGACAGCACGGGCTGGAAATTCTCACCAGGAGTTTTTCTCCTGGAGTGTTTGTACCTGCCAGAAGCACASCATGCAGCTTCTGTGGCTCTGGGCCCCCCAATTTGGGGCACTGCATCTGGAAATAGCCCTCCCAGCTGTGCAGTGGCTACCCAAGGAAATGGATACTCTTGTAATTCATGGCGGTGATGAAAATKGATCTTCTCACGGGATTTCTGGTCTCTTCACCTCTCTGTAGTGTAGTTGACYTGATACCTGAAGCAGATTTCCTTCCGTAAATGGGAAATCAGGTGACTGTGGCTCATTTGAGGAGCCACTTACTCATTTTTATACATTTCACACTTCTGTTTGTTCTGCAGCTCTTTTTGCATCCAAATTCACTCTTTATACTGCATTTTCATGCACATCAGATAAACTGCCCTTGGATTTATTTGGTACCTTGGAAAATCAGTTCTGCCCTGCAGAACTAAAACAAATGAGCTGTAAACAGCTCATCAGCAGGTGTTTGTTTCCACTCACTTCAAACATAAAGCTCCACACAAGTGAAGGCAAATTTAAGCAAATCAAGTCTGGCCAGGTMGAGGAGTAAGTGTTGGGCACAGGTTCTTGGAAATCCTGCAGATCTTGGAGGGCACAAAGTCCACAGGAATATCTGTGAAACCAAGGGTAGTYGTGCTTTAAATGTAACTTCATTCACATTGTGTTGTCCTCCACTGTGACTCTGACTTGCAATGCCCTGAAATGTTTCTGCTTGGAAAAGRGGTGACAGTGGCTTTGGAAAAAAAGAGCCATGTGAGGAGACGAGAAATTACTCTAAATGCTTGGTAAAAAAATCAAAGTTTAGCAAAAAAGTATGGGGATTCAAACTAGGTTTAATTTAATTACAAACTTTATGGTGAGAAGGTTTGCAGATGGATAGAAATGCCTGTAATACATTTTTCTTTTTAAGCCTTGCACCTGTGAAATTTTATTTGATGGATAAATTATTCTCGGCAAGGGACCAAAATGAAGGATCCAAATGACAATAATTTGATAAGGGAATGAGAATGTATTGTAGCCAACAGGATGTGGGTGCAGTTTTTTTTTAAATCCCTCGAATGAGTAACAGTCTTATTAAACTTCTCCTATTAAATATGATATTTAYAAGCAATTTTTAAAACACTTGTTGAGTTTTAACAACTTAATGAAATCATTTAGGACTAATGTTTTTGAAATAGCTAATAACTGCAGTGCTRTCCACTGCCATAAACTTTTATTTCATTCATTTCCAACTTAATAATTTAGTTAAAATTTCAAAACCATTACCTCACACTTATATATTTGGCTATGACTTTACTTAAATGATTGAGAGAAGCAAAAAAAGAGAATGTGCTCCAAAAAAATGATTCTCAAAAAAAAAAAAACCAAAAAAAAAAAAACAAACCCCAAAACATTTGAAACATATTTTCAAGACAATAGAATGCAAATTTGCGTTCCATGAGTCAGATGTAATCAAAAATTTGAGACTGTGAGGAAAATTTACTAGTTTTACATTTAAGAAATTGTTTTAAAAGAATAATTAAAGAATAAAAACTTGAAAATTTCTTGAAGTCAGAAGAAAGAAAACATGGGTTTAATGGATTGAAAAAATGCRTGAAAATGCATGAAAAGGAAAGAATCTAATAAATATTTGTTTGCTGCTGGTTTGGGATATTTGCCAGGTGTTTTTCCTGGAATGGGGTTTTCACTACAGACTGAGTAGGATTAGGAAGTCAGATTTCCCAGTATCTTTGCATCGGACAGGCTGTTTCTTTTTTATGATACCTGGAATGCACTCAGAAAGTTCAACGAGGAATACTGTGAAGGAGTTTCTATMACCACCCTTCTCTGCCACAGAATATTATATATTCACTTAGTTAAGCTACAAATTTATTAAGTTTGATGTTAAAAGGAAAGTATTTCCAAAGCATCATTTAATGAAAACATTCTGAAAAATTTATTTTTTTCTATGTAAGATGATTCTTTTTTCTGGACAAAATCCAGTTCTGTTAAAATGAAGCGAGCATAAAATGTCAAATTTCATCTGTTTCTGAAGTATGGAACCACATTTAAATTAGTATAGGAATATTGTTTTCATAAATTGATTGGTTGAATAATATACATGAGTTGTAGGCATAAAACTAAAAATATGCTAGAAAAAAATATGCATGTTAAATTAAGCCATAAATCCATTTCTTATGTCCCCAGACCTATCATTACAYAGTTCAATATCATCTGACTTAGAGGTGGAATAGTACCTGGTTACTGTTTAGGACGTTCAGGACCTGAATTTAAAAAAAAAAAAAATAATCCTGAGTGTAACACAATTTTCATGAAGAACCTTTTTCTTTTTCAGACAACAACAAAAAAAAAAATCTTTTAGCCTGTGCAAATTTATGTTGTAAGGAATTTAAAAAGGGATAATTGTTTCAGGTAACAGCCATGTAAGTCATCCAAGGCAGAGATGACCCAGGTTTATATCTCTGCTTTTGAATGGAATGAAGGATTTATTAGTGTTTGTTTCCCATATTAGAAGAAYTTTGTAACTAGTGGGATAGAATCATTCTAATGTTTTCTTTCAAGTGAGAGCTGTTCATCTTCACGGTAAGTGAACAAATATTACTGAGAAAACATAAAGTTYTTTATAGGCAAAGATTGCTGCTGACTGAGATCTAGCTGCTGCTGCAGTGACTATTTGATATTTATATCAACTGATTGCTATTTATATGGAACAGAAGAGGATTTACAGATAACCAGACATGGTGTGATTCTTGGTCCMGGGAAGGGCCAGGATTTGGGCTTTGGTCCCTGTGGGTCCCTCCCAGCTCAGGCTGTTCCATGATTCTCTGTTTTATTCTGTTGTAATTGAGGTACTTGGACAGGTTTTGAGGTTTCCATCCACAAAAATACCCCAAAGCCAACTGGACACGGCCCTGAGCAATCAGGTGCAGTCTCAAAGCCAGTTTTCACACTTCATAGACTGGCAGGTTTTCTTTTTTTCCCTCTGCCTTCTTCCCCTCAGCCTTRCTCAAGAGTTGATTTTAACAGTGCTGACAACATTCTGGATTACAGCAGAACATGTAGAAGACATGCTGTAAAGAGCTGYAGAGGCATTTTACAGTGTATGCATTCTTTTTATGGGTGAATACTCCATTTAAATGTTCAGTTGAACAAAATTTAGGTAGTAATTAAAAGTGTTTAACCCACATAAAAAATTTTTATGTAGGTTATGCAATTAATTTTATTGCAGAAATTGCATTTAACTTAGGAACTCATGACCTTCTCTTAATGCAGTAATGTATTTTTCATTAAAATGAAACATCCTGTTAGCCGGGCAATAACCAGCCAGAAAGGAAGAGATGGAAAAGGTCCACAATATACCATGTACAACATCTGTCTAAAAGAAAAAAATAGCCAGTAATGCAGCATTTTTCAATTTATTACTGTGTCATATTGGAAAGTTTAAACTGTAATTAAATGGATGGGAACTACTAATACACTGTCATTTTACAACTTGGATGGCTTCTACTGCTGAGCTGTCCTACCTCCTTCAGTAAATTACAGCTGTTGCTTGGTCTTTTATGCAGACTTTCACACGTGGGATGTATTAATCATCAGGGAAGATTATTGAATGCATTTCCAGACACAGGAACAGCCAATATTTCTTCTGTCAAATGCAGCTTCCACCTGTTTGCTGCAATGCTGTGTGCATTTTTAGGGGTTCCTTGTCTTTGTCGTGTGCTGATAACAGCATAGATCTTGCAGATGAAGTTTTTTAGATGACTTAAGAWGATAACTGAATGAGTGAATATATTAATATGGCATTGGTTTTGCTGTCATGAGATTGTGTTCTCAGTACAGCATATAAGTATTATTGTGTTTGGTATTAGCAGCAAACAATATTTTTAGCAATGTTTTACTACAAGTAAGRGGAGATTTTTGTATGTAACAACTGGATAATCATGAATTGCCTATAGAATCTCACTCCAGGCTGTTCATCTGCAGATAGAGTACAAACATAGCACCTAGGGTGGTATTAATGGGGTTTAGACTACTTTTCCTCTTATATTATTAATCTGACTTTGATAGCGAGTAAAATTATTTAATTTTATCTTATTTTTTTTAACCATGCTTTTAGCTGCCAATATTTTTAAAATAGGTGAGATTAGGTAGAGCGTGTTATTTAACCCCCCTCCAACTTTCTAAGGCTCATGTTGTCATTTTTGAAAAATACTATTTTGGATCAACTGTAGATTCTTACTAATGTTAACATTTTGATGGTTCTGATTCTGCAGCCTTTCCCATCAAACTAAAAGCAAGAATGAAAAAAAAAACCACCAGAAAAAGAGAAAAGTATTGAAATATTGGTTCAAATTATGAGCAACTCTTTCTCTTGTTTTGAGTAAAAAAACAATTTTATTGCTTTGGGACAAATAAATTCTCGTTGGCTAATTTTAGATATTAGGTCTGCTTCATAACTGGCCTCAGTAGATGAAGTTCCCAAGGAAAGTGGTGTGTACAGCAAGAATAGTCTTACAATTAGATGGCTTGATAGGTTTTTATGCAAATACTGTTCATTCTTCCTTTAAGTGGTAAGAGAGAGATCCTCTGTAAATCTTTTTCTTTTTGAGTTGGATCAGATACTGTAGAAAACTGAAAGAAAAAAAAATGCTGTGCTCGTTCAGTAGTGCAAACACCTTGTGCTTGCTTATATGGCTTTTCAAATGTGTAAATGATCAGTGAACCAATTGTCTTGGCACAGCAGTTACATTCCTTGAACAGAAATTACATCGATTTTTTTCAGATAAGATTTCTTGAATTCCAGTGGATTTTACCTTTGTTTTAGTTGATTTGGGTTTTTTTTTTGTTTGGGTTTTTGTTGTTTTATTTGTTTGTTGATTGGTTGGTTGGTTTTTCTGGTTGTTTTTCTTTTTGTTGTGGTTTTGTGGTTTTTTTTGTTTGTTTTTGTTTTGGGGTGGCTGTTTTGCTTGTTTATTGGTTTTCTTGGTTTTGTTTGGGGGTTTTGGTTGGTGTTTTGGGGTTTTTTTGCATTGCTTTGGGGTTTTTCTTTTGTTTGCGAGTGTTGTGTGCATATGTGGTTTTTTTTTTTTATTTCAGTTGGTGACCTGAGGCCTTCCTGTGCCTGAAGGAGGAATAGATTCTTTGTTGTGAGAGTCATGAGGGTGCTGGAACACATTTTTTTGGTGAAGCTGTGGATGCCCCACCTCTGGAAGTGTTCAAGGCCAGGTTTGATGGGGCTCTGAGCARCCTGGGACAGWGGAAGGCCATTSTGTGAWTCTGTAAATGAAGTTTTAAATGTTATTATTTCTACCTCATTGTGAGGGAACAAGCCAAATGGCAATTGCAAACAATTTCATTTATTTTTATGTTCAGTCTTCTCTTTAAAAACATTACTGGGGTTCCAAAGCTTTTTTAGTCCTTGCTCCTCTGCCTGCACATGACATGCAGTCAGTGGTGTTCCTGGAAGTGCAGAAAGATCATTTGAGAGGGTTCATCAGGACATGCAGAGTTTCTTACTCTTAAACATATTTCTCAGGCAGGACTGAAAACCCAAGCAGAGCCCCAAATTAACTTTTTTATTTCTTACAGGTAAGATGCTGAAGGTGCTTTGGCTATAAAAAACCTATTGAACAAGGAGTCTGTTCAGATTCCTTCAGTGAGTCTGTGTGTGGAAGGGATTTCCTGGCTCACACAGCAGCTGACAAAGGACAGGGAATGGCTTTGAAAGCCTTGGTGGGACAGGAGGGTTCTTGTGAGGCAGGGAGTAGGGTTTGCAGGGCTCGGGGGTGTTGCAGAGGGATGTGTTGTTTGAGGTGTGACTCAGGGGTTCTTTACCAGTTTTGGGGGCTGTGATTTGTTGTTTGATTCCTCAGCACTCAGTGTGAGAGATGCCTCAGCCAGAGGTGCTGGGTTATTGGGGGTGGCAGGGAATCTGCACAGGGGTCCAACACTGCTCCTGCTGCCAGCTGGGAGTCACAGGGAAACTGAGGGAATCCAACTTTCTCCTTTTTGGTGCAGGAGATGTTTTACCTTCTCACTGAGATCCAGTAATTTGCRCTATAAATACTTTAAAGCCCCTGTAGAACAAAGTTGAGGAGGTTATTTAAAGACCTAATCTCTTCACCCTGGGAAGAATTCAAAACATCCTCAGCATTCTCAGGGCTCTGTTCAAGGTGCTTGCAWTTGTTCAGGAACTGGGAGCTGTGTCTGAAACACTTTTTGAGCTGTCCCTAGCTAAGCACATGCTTCCATTTTTTTTTTCTTGGAGGAAAGACCAACAACAGAAGGGGTTTAACTGGCATGTGTGTCTTTGCATTCAAGTGGGCTGAATCACTCAGGCTCTAAAGGGCAGATTAGATATAGATGAGAGCTTTTTCTTCMGTGTTTCTTGCAGTCCCTCTGCATGCAAACACAGCTGCAAACTCGCTTTTGCTCACCTTCCTGACGTGGTAAGAGGAACTTGAGGTGCAGAGGTCAGAAAGGTAAATGTGGGCAGGAAATTCATCCCTCTGGAAAACAGCCTGGTCAAGGCAGGTTACTCCACCCTGAACTTAAAAACACAGCCCATCTCAGTCAGAGCCTGGCAGATCAAACACTCGGTTTAGATGTTGATTTTAGGGATCCTGGCCCAGGACAGGCTATCAGACTAGTGGGGTGACAGGTTTTCAGACACAGAAGATGTGATTGCTGTGGGAGATGCAAATAGTACCTTAACTGCTTTGTGAAAACACAAATGCAAAAAATAAACCATGGGGAAGAGAACAAAAGGTATGTTCTGCTGCTTAATTAAGACTGATGATATTAACAGAATATTAATGAGACTGTGATAAAAGAAGGGTTCATCTGAAATGTTAATGTGAAGCAAGACTTGATCGAAGTTACTAAATATAAACTCTGTATTTGATTAATCACTTTTTGTTGTGGTATATTTTTGGATTCTATTTAGCAACTACCTCTGAAAAAGTAATTGTGATGGGAATCAGAGAGCAGTAATTGCAAGGCAGGTGATACAACAGAGATTATGCAGGAATGGCTGCTCCTCTTTTTGCTTTGCCATGAAGGAAGAGGAATTTAAATTGAAGCTGTTACAGTGAGCTCAGGCAATGCTGATTGTGAGAATGTAACCATAGAGGGAGCCTGCACTCCATCGAGGGGAAATGTGCCCTGTTGTGCACTGAACTGAGAAGAAATATAGGTACTTCTACTGGCATGACAAGCTGAACCCCCTGGGTGACATCCAAACTTGTGTAATTGCAAGACCTGGATGACATTAATCACTCAGCCACAAATTGAGTTTCAAGCTAAAGTATTTGTCTGTCTTTCAGCAAATACACTGTTCTTGAATACATAATCATTCCAAAGGTTTGTTGGGCTTGAGGAGAAAAGGTGAGCTTGATGTAGAAAGAGTACACTGAAAACGAAAACCTGCCTGACCAGTTCAATGTTTTTACTTTTAATGAATTACCCATTTTTATGGTTCTATAAATAATTTCATTTTTCCTTTGAAAGAGCAGAGCTCTATTAATRCTGTACATGTTTATATGCTTGAAAATCCTACAATACTTTTCCGTATAGTGAAAAGAGAGCCTGATTTTTAATATTTTGCTGGAATTGAGACATTGAAGTCCCTAGCACTAATACCCTACAAGCCACATGCAGTATGAAAGGAGAATTTTATCTGTTTGCTGTTTGGATTACATGTAAAGATGTTTCTTCTCAAAAATGAGCAGCAGCCTTCTTGTACAACTGCCTGCCTCAGTCTGTGGTGATATAACTGGAGGTAATTAGGAGGTGTGTATGAGGAACAGAATGTAAAATCTTTAAATAGTTGCTCATCTTGGAGGATTCAGCCCTCTGTTAGAAATATTCAGTAGAGGTGCTTTGATTTCTAAGACTTCTTTTATAGGATTAGGATGGAGAGGCAAGGGATGTGCAATAATTGTTCTAAGAGTGGTGCCAGCTTCCCMATCTCCCCTGCAAGGCTCTTCTGGTTTTAGGTTTTAAGCCAGCTYTTAAGGATAGCATTTCCTGAATCAAGGTGTACTGATTATTTTCATAATTTCTCTACGATCTTTTTTTTTTGTATTAAAATTATAATATATCTATTTCCTTCAAAGATGCCAAGATTAGTAACAAATCAATAGAGCATGRAGCTAAATTTTGTTGATGCCTGTACAATAGAAGTTCTGAGATTGTGCAGGGCTCTGTCAACTTCACTGTGAAATTGTTCAGATTGAAGWATTGTAACCATGAGATTGTATCTTTCCAATTGGCAACACTGATTAAATTTCTTAACTTTTGCTTTTCCTCTAAGTGGYATATTTCATTAAGTATCTCAAGTAGATTTTTAGACTGTAGTTTTGGATGGSCATTGGCGTAATTTGGTTATAGGAACTTTATCAGAGATCTCATTATTTTTCCAGCCAACTATCTGTCATGTTGGTCTTTCTTTTTTTTTTTTTTTAACTTCCTGAAATGGTTGTGAAAAGCCCACCAGCCTGCTTTGAAGCAGAACAAGCTTCAAAGCATATTTTTACATCATACAGGCTGCACATATTGCAGTCCTATTCTGGATTCCAGCTCTTCTCTCTTTATTGAAAAATTATTTTCCAACTGGAATTACAACATTTTGCATAAATCTCRGGGAAAGAGCAGTTTGGCGAGCGTGGGTTCTGTTGGCTTTGCAATGTAGATTTGGACTCCTGTGAAGTTTCACACAACATTGTAGGATTCTGCAAAACTTGTGAGTAAAGATTTTTTCTGTAGGGTTAATAAAAAGTTTATGTGCCCCAGGCRTTTGGAGGCAAATCTAGGATAGAGCTGTTGGCAGATGCAGCTGAAGAGGAAGCCCTTTAGTTAAAAAGTATAGAAACWAATGTAGTGTTGTAGTTTGATAAAATGTTTGACAAAAAGGATTTGATAAAACATTGTTAGCCCCTAATTAAAGTCTTACTTGGTAGGTGTAGAGTTTGCAGAGGGGTATGGGAAAAGCTGCATTGCCATCTGTGGGAGAGGTTTTGAGTGCAGACATTTGCACGACAGTGGAGGACGTGCTCTGAAGCACTTTGGTTTAAACGTATTGTTTCTGCTGAAAAGAGGAGTGGGATTGAAATCAGTGTGCCTGTTCAACACAAAAATTAAATTACAGGTGGTGTTACGTGCTGATTCACGTCCATATGTTAAAATAATTTGTGGGAGGGACTGACTCTTTCAATGTTCTTTTGAAAAGGCATCCCAACTTCTTGACATTGTTATAGCTCAAATGGTAATTAAAGGGAGTTGAAGCAGGGAAGAGAGAAAACGTGCAGTGCATTTTTGTTCTCTTGCTGGTACACACGTAAATCTCATTTACACCTCTCCAAGCTACTGAGTAAAATCTTCCACTGGTAAGGCATAAGGTGGGTGATTTTTGTAACTTCATGTCGGACCAAAGGATTTATCTGATAAAAATCACTTTGTGCCTAAAGAAAATCAAACAGAATAACACATCAGTTTTGTAGGGCTGCATCATTTTGCTATGCAAGTTCTTAACTAGATTTTTCCTGGAGAGGAACAAGTTTTAACTGCCTATTTTTTCCATCAAAAATCTAATATTCATAATGGATTAAATGCTCATCAGTTAGAGGGGTTCACTTAGCCTTGTTGATGTCATCTTTCTGTCATTCACTTTGTGGACTGCCATTCTAAGTGTGAAAAGAAAAGAAAGAAACCTTMTGTTGAAGGTTATTTTTTACAGTTCAATCTACAGTGGGGGTAAGGAGAATGACAAATTAAGATATAAAATGTCCCTGGAAGGTGAAATTACTAAAATATCCATGCATTAGTCAACCCTTCTGTGAGATTTCTTAACAGTCTAAGGAATAGAAAGGTCTTTCTAGAGAGAGAAAGAGAGCAGTGAAATTGATGTTTTATGTGTGCCACTTTGCTGGCTCTTTGTTTAGCTGGAATAAATCTGTGTGAAATGGCATCATTTAAAGGACTACATAATCTGTGGGAGTTGATGATGAATTTTTAATTTGAGAAAGACTGGCTTTTTACAAAATAAGCCTCATGATCTAAGATGTAATGACTACAAATTGCTGTTTTAAATGCCAAGGCTGTGGCTTCATTATTTTTTGCACATTAAATAATGATTTTAATAAAAGTCTAGAGTTCATGTTCTCTTCTGAAAGCTATTACCTCTCAGCTACTGGCATATACCTCTTTGTCTAGAGGGCAAAGTGAGCAACATCTCATATTTTTCTTAGGCTCTATATGAAAGCATTAATTTCCTTCTGATGCTTTGATGGAACTCCAGTGCTGTGGGGCAAGTTAATGCAAAATGATCACATTTTCACTCATAATCAATATAGCTGCATGACAGTGGGCATCTATTTTTCATTCCAGTAAAGCTGAGTGATGTGTGGAATCTGTACAAAAGCCTCCTTTTGAAAAGCAGGGATGGAAATAACGTTTTTAGCAGGAGGCTGAGTCACTTGTGCATAACTGCAGTTGCCTCCCAGCAAAGAAAGATCTTGATGTGTTTCACCACAAACATTTTCCCTTATCACTTACCTGTCGCATTTGAATAAATCAGATATTTGCCATTTTACTTAAGGAAAGCAAACAACCAGCTATTGATCTCAGTTTTTGGTGGARTTACTTTTCCCATTTGAGTATCTCTGTGATCTTGGGCTTCTCACATCAGGGTGCTGGAAGCAAAAGCTGCTGAAGWTCCACACAGGCCTTGCTCATTATTGAGAGGAGAATGATGGAAGGAAAGTGGTGTTTTCAGGACAGAAGTTTAAGTTAAAATGTCTGTTTTTGTGGTTCTAAAGTTTTTGTGTGCCCAGACATGGAAGTCTGAATATTTGCATACAGTTAGAAAAAATTTGTGGAGAACTGTCTCCTGTGGGAGGGATTTCACTCTGGGACAGGGGATGTGAGGAACAAGGAACAGCAGAGATGTGGGATGAACTGGCCACAGCCCCTCTGTCCTCCTGTGCCTTTGGTGAGGAAGAAGAAGAAAAAATTGGGAGTGAAGCTGAGCCTAGGAAGGAGGGTGGGAGAAAAAGGGGGGAGTTTTTTTTAAGATTTGGGTTTTTTTTCTGATTACCCTACTCTGGTAATAAATCTAAATAATTTTTCCTCACGTTGAGGTTGTTTTGCCTGTGATGGTGACTGGAGAAGGAACCTTTTCTTGCCTTTTTTCTCCCCTTTCCAGCTGAAGAGGGAGTGACAGAGTGACTTTGGTGTGCACCTGGCATCCACAAGAGTTTGGCATTATGTTTGAAAAATACAAACTTACAAACTATCAATATTTTCTGTGCCTCAGCCCCTATTACCAATATTAATAATGTCTATTACGTGTTGTTATGAAGTGGTCAAGATTCAGACATGTTAGTATAGCATGTTTAATCCTTCAAGAGAACAAATAGAGGAAGTTTATGAAGTCTTTCTTGTTATGAGCCTGTTGAAGTCACTTTTTTAGCATAAAAATAAACGGTCAAAATATTTTAGAAGATAATTTTTTGTTTGAGTATTTCAGTAAGGAGCTATAAATGRAAAATATTGACCTCAGAAGTCAAATAACAGCAGGTGTCAGAAATCATGTAATTATAATCTG
>NW_026623327.1:292051-324709 GCF_030028575.1 Malurus melanocephalus | reverse complement strand
TTTCCTCTAGAATCCATAAATTTGGTGCACTGAGACATCTGCTCTAGCCAAGAAAATTCTGAATATCACAGGAGCAAATCTGGGTCAGTGAGAGGCTGATCCCAAGGCATGTTTTGAGCAATCATGTACAGAATCATCAGAGTTCAGACACTTGGATGCACAAAAGCAGTGTTATCCATGGGAAATCAGTGGGAAATAGTCCTTGTTCTGTGAGCTTGGGGCTGCCTTTGGGTTTTGAAGGTCTASACCATCCTTGAAAGGCAGACTTTTTTCTTTTTGGATGGCTTTACCTGTATTCCACAGAACTTTTTGCCTTCTAAYAGCCAGCATGAGAGGAAAGCCAGTGTTTTCTTTGTAGGGCTAGGGCAGGAAAATGCCTTTGGTCAGTTCTGATCCTGCTCTTCCACGCTTTCCACACAAGGGAACAGATGCATTAAATATTTCCAGCCTTTGGTTCGTGTTCCTGCTGTGGCTGAGCTGCAGTTGTACTCATGCTCCTGCTGGACTGTGCTGCCAATCTTTCCACACAGGTGGAAAAATAATCACATTTGAGTCTGCTGGCCCAAGCCTGTGGAATAATTGTATTTCTTGTTCACACCTTTGCACACTGGCTGTGATTTGAAGCAGCTTTACRGGATTTACGTGAGCAGTAAACTTTGTGAGGGCTTACAGAGCTCTGCCTTGTCCTGTGGTTTGGTCTCCTCACTCTTTTTCCAGATTTCTGCTCCTATTTCCAGTTGTGCTGYCCCTGCTGCCCTCCAGGTCCAGTCTTTTCGGGCTGGTAACACCCCCAATACCTGGGACTCGTATCCTGGCTTTATCCTTGACTTGTGGATGTTTCCTTGCTGCAGTAAATCACACCTTGGAAGTTTTATCCACCGCTGCCCACAAATCACTCTGAGCTCTGCAGTGTATTATTACTGAATCTATAAATAAGGGAATAAATCATTGGTTTCTGACTTGCAGAGAATATGCCACCACAYATGAAAATACATCAATTTTTAATTCATTTCTGAAGGTGACCCAGAAGCGAATGATCACCATGCAAGTAAAATAGAAATACACATCTAATACAGTTCCCTGATGAAGAATTATATTTTAAGAGCATCTGTAGGATTTATGATTTCATATTTATAATTTGCATATGCTCCATATTTGTTTGGGATTTAATATGCTGTAATTTCATAACTATGTAAATAAATTCAGCGGGAACTGCTGCCATCTCCTGGTCGATCGCTAAATTCTACACTGGGCTGGATAATGTAAGCTGGTGTTGCAGGGACATTTTCGAGGTCTTCTTTGCTAAAGCTGAGTTTAAAATTCCCAAATGCTTTAGTTTTCAATATAGGACCCTGGATATTTGACAGAGAGGCGTTTTTGTTGACATGCACCTGAGTTTAAGGTGTAAGAATGGYGCTATTTAGTTATTATTCATTTTTAATAGGATAAACTTTGGTAGAAATTTTAGGGCAGGCACCTTCCCTATAAATATATGTGCTTCCAGATTTTGAAATTAAATTTATTTGGAAAAAAAATAAAATTATAATTTGTAATTACAAATTTGAAGGCCATCTGTTGCTGTATAGGACCTTTCCCAAGTGAGATTACCCTTGCTATTAATATATTTTTTTTTCCTTCTTCAACCGGCAAACTTATTCTCTTTATTTGTTTCTATCAATCTTTGTGCTTAAAGAAAAGTCAGCATGGTAAGATCTGAATAGTTGGAGTATGRGCTTGTTGAGCTTCCTTATTCATGTTTGTTGTTTGTAATAAAGTGACTTTTGGTTTCATAGCGAATTCCACCACTCTGAATGGATTTCATAAAAAGCTGTTTCTAAGCTGTGTGCTTTCAAGTGTGCCTGAAACATGTCAAAACTCAGAAAATTTGTGTGAAACAGGCAATTTTGTAGTTTTTTCCTCGAAGTCTGTAGTTGGTACAATGTTATGCAAAAACTATGACATCCTTTTTTTTCTCCTTTTCTTAGTAGATTTATCTCATTTTGAATACGGAATGTGAAAACACCTCATTAATTAAGTCATGATTCTTACATTGATTTTTTTTTTTTTTTTTTTTCACATAGCCTCTTTTAAGCTGTGCCCTAAATTGGCGGATGTGTGCAGGGTCTCAGTTCTAGCACTGCTATCCACCTTTGATTTCTTGTTCCTGTGAACTATAATAAGTTATTTTTTATACCTATTGTTGCACTGGTATTTAGTGTCCTTCTCTGAAACTTAGGCTGGCTAATTTTTAATGTGAAGTGGTTTATTGGCTTTTGCACAAAATGAGAGGGGAAAAAATTTGAAGTTTTTTTCATTCTAAGATTGTTTTTGAATTCGAAACGGTCACAGTTTTACGTTCTGTTGATGTCCAACATTCAGTTCTGTCTGGTCACTYTGAAACAGCTCAACACAGAGAAGTAACAGAAGGAAATGCAAATCCTTTGCGATTCTCAGGTGCTTTTCTGGATGCTGATTCAAAAGCACACGATGTAACCAACCTTTGATACTGTCKCAAACAAAAGCTGAACTGGACAGACAGCCTCTAACTTTATTTTATCTTTTTGTATTTAGATATATGACTGGGAAAATAGCTGATAATATAAATAGTAGGGAGGGGGGAAAAAAGTGAATTTACATAAAGAACAGAGTAGAAAGAGGAAAGATGGTAAAAATCTATTCCATGTGAACTTGATTAAACGCAGAACTGAAGTTAATCTGACTGAGGCTTTCCGAGCTTTGGCTTCAATATAATTACAGTGTTGCCACAGACAGGAGACCACATCATTGTTTTAAAACTCATCCTAKTTTGAGGGGCAGAAGCAAAATAAAAAGGTTAAAAGTAGAGAATTACTTAGGACAGAGTGGCCTTGTGCTGGTTTGACCTTAACCTCACTGAACAACTGTGATTATTTCCGTGGTGACAGGAGAGGAATTGAGGAATAGCTAAGAGATTCTAACAGGAGTTTTTCACAAACACAGATCTGTCTTTCTCCAAACAAGTTATGACAAATTGGTGCGTAGCTCAATAGATTTATGAATAGATTTATGATTTATCAATATTTATGAAAATATTGATGCAAGCAGATTAAGGAAAAACATGAAGAATTAGTATTGTCTCAGAATTTGGACTTTTAGAAGCAGTATCAACCTGACTATCTCCGTTTAATCCTGTGAGAGTTCTGTCTCTGGATGCAGCATTGAGTAGACTTGGTGATGTTAAGAGTTCTTCCCAGCCACGATGGTTCTGTGATTCTATAACTTCCCCTTGGAGATGTGTTTTGATAACTTAAAGACAAAAAAGATTCCATTGTATTTTTGTGAGCATCAAGATGATGGCAGCAAGGTCAACTGTGGAAAAAAACTTAAATTAATTTAACCTAAGTTCCGTAGTGTCATTTCGTCATAAATTGTAGTTTACTCTTTCATCATCTCTTTTTGTAGYGCTGCTGTACTGCTAAACACAGTTTTAGTTAGGTTATTTTTTTTCCTGTGGAGGTTGATTGTATTTCCTTGCATATGAAGTGCTAACCCCAATTGATATTGGAATTATTGATAGTGGAATACAGCACTTGTGGTTGATGTAGTGATACTGCAAAGTTAAATATCCTTACTTGCATGTATAACTTTTAAATTTATTGTGGCAGTAATAAAACTTTTAATTATTTCCTTTAGATAAGTATTTTAATTATACACATCTAAACATGAGTTCTTGGCTCTTCTGGGTATCTTAAAGAATCTTTTCTGACACAAAACTCACTTTTCTCCAAAGAACTGCCATTGCACTGAAATGTGCAGTGGGTGAAGAAAATAATTATTTAATCAAATATACAGCAAAAGCTTCTGGTGCCCAAACCCCCCAAACAATCTGTACTTGAGGAGCTAATTGTATTTACATTCTACAAACAGATCAGATTTGTTAGAAATGAAATTATCAAAAAGCTTAGAGGTAAGTGGGTAAATTGCTTCATTCCACTGGAGAGAAATACTGAAAACTTCAAGGAATTTCGGATATTCGTGACAAGTGTGACTTCAGCCCATGGTTTTTAATGCTCTTTTCAGTAACACTYGAAGACMTCTTGTATGATTGGAGTCTTGCATTTGCACACCCTGTGGTGGTATGCATAATTGACTAATGATGCCTGTAATTTGCCTGTGTGATTAATTCATTTGAAGCTATAAATATTCTATATTAAATTATGCAGAAAGTCAGCAATTTTTGAACTGATTTATTGAAATGAAAAATAATTTGTGTATTTCTTTTTTGCTCAGTAACCAAACCGAGAATTAGAAGAAATCAAGTGGTGTTTTAATGGMAAAAAATTATAGCAATTGTAAATAATATAAGTACTATTTTCCTGTAATATGAATAGAAGGAAGTTTGCTTCCACTGATGATTTTTAAAAACCTGTTCTATTTATATTTTTACAAAATCACACCCTTAGCTTAAGTCTTTGGGGAACCCAGCAATGGACAAGTCTTGTGAAATTTGTATTGAGTGTTTTCAGGAATTCTCTATGAAACTTTGTCTTTTCTCTTACATGAAATAAAATGTTTCCTTTTTCAGAATGAAAAAAAAAAGAAAAAAAAAAAACTACCCTGAAAAATACTACTGAAATGCTCATAATGTTATTTTTTGAAACAAATTTTTCCATTGTTTATGTAATGGAGTAATGCACTTTATTCTTGTCTGCTTTTATTTTGAGCTTACCCAAGCAGTTTACTGGCATGTAGAGGCAAAAGTTTAATAGGATGACTTTATTTTACATATCTTCAGTGATCATAGGACACACTGCCTGATCCAGGAGAACCTATAAATATTCTGGACAACTTGAGGGAGGAAGAGGGAAAAAGAAAATAATGATTTATATATCTCTCTTTGTTCTTTAAACAAACAAAGAGTTGAGAAGACAAATCCTGTTGTGACAGCTTTGAAGAGATGCAGAGATTAATGAACTAATCTCAGGAAGGAAAATGTGGCCTGATTAAATCTTAAATATTTTCCTGTCGTTCCTCACTGTGTGCTCTGTCATACAGTGCATCATCCTTAAAGTGCATTGAGACAGGGCCATTGATATTTGTGCTGAATTTCTCTAGGAAATGTTAGACTATGTTGCTACTAAAGCAAYAATAAGTGAMTTGGGTGCAAATCATTAGTAKTTTGYATCACTGGCATCATTTCCATGCACKGGTSTATGCAGACCATGGTCAGGACTCAAGGTTATTCTCTCMTGGTTCAGTTCCTCTTACAAAGCTCTTTGAAACACCCTTAGCGTTACACTCAGTTATCAACAGCAGTGAGATTTTGCACTTAGTGCTGTAGACTAATCATTTTTTTTAGCTAGAACATTATTCTGAGACTTGGTGTCTGCTGCTTTGAGTCTTCTGAGAGAAAAAAATATGTGAAAGCAGTACTGAATCTGAGAATCTCGATGTTTAAAGTGGCAGTTCCCAGTTACTGCATGTTTGTGGTGAGAAAACATCACCATGCCCATGGCCTTGGAAAGGTTGCAGTGACCAAACCCTAAAGATCCTGGGGCTGSCTCCCAAAAGGATGCACTGTGTGGGTGCTGAGGACTTCAGAGCAGCACCTGGAGGACTGAGAAACAATCTCTGGGTGAGGCTGGCAACACAATCAGGTMTAAGCAGGTGAGGTACATCTGGTATCTGAAAGGCAAAGTCAAGAGCAGCAATACAGCTGTAGGTTCTCTTCCATTTGCTTGTAGCTTCCACGTTTCAAACAAAACAAAGGGGTCTTGGGGACTTTTTTAGGCTCACTGAACCCTTCTGGGGTGAGGCATGAGGAAGAGAGTGAATGTGCTGCTGGATTTACCAGAGGACTGTGTGGAATTACATGTATTAGGGTTGGGTGTTGAAGGATCATTCAGCTGTGGGAGTTTTCTSTCCATACATTTAAGAGGCTATATTTGAACACACAATTTATGGAAGGATTAGCTAATCTTTGAAAACACAAACTGGTAAATTTGCAGTCTGGACTATATCAGTGCTTGTGATGTTTGCCATAAAGCTTTCAGGTTATGCCCATGTCCTACCGACCACGTTAAATGAATGGCATTATTAGGAGCTGCAGAAGTGTGACATTAGAAATATTACTGCACTAATTGCCACTACTTTTACAGACCTTAGTATTGCTACTTTAAGTTCTCATTGTTCACTTGCATTACAAATCTCCTGATGAATAGCTTTTTGTACGGGATTGTCAGGTTCAGCTTTGACAATTCATTTAATTTAATGGGTTGGTAATTCAGATAGGYTAACTCCACAATGAAAGGGTCATCCTGAGAGTGTCTGCAACAGAAAACAAAGTCATCCCTTRCATCTTTGGCAAAATGAGTCAGAAGGCTGTTCACATCTGTGGATGCTTAACCAGGAAAAACATGCAAACTATAGGATCCAGCTCATTTGTATTGTCCATTAAATAGAGGAATAACCTATTTAAGCTAGTAGTAGCTCTGGTTACACGGTAAACTAAAAAGTAAATTGAAAGTAAATTCAAGCATGTAACCTTCGAGTACGTTTCCAAAAAAAAATATTAAATCCTAATTTAAGTCTTGTTTTTATAGATACTTCATTATCTATCATAAAATTCATGCTGTGTACCTGACTATACAACCCAATAAAAGATCATGAAAGTAAATCAGTAATCTGTCATTCACTGAATGACAATTCTATATAGTGTGATCCCCTCATAAACCAAAGTAAGGAAAATGCTCTGAATGTCAAATCAACCTGGAAACCAAATGGAAAATTTAATTATACTTTTTTTTTTTTTAGTGACAGCATAACAGCTTTAACTACAGTAATGTCACTCTTCCTACTGAAGTGAGACTTTTAACAGGTGTAGAAGATAAAGGTGGACAGGATACATCAGTGTATTGGGAAATGACTGGGAAGATGTTGGTTCTGTGGGTWCTGATCCTGTTGAGGTGAAAACAGKATGCTGGATCAGCCCCCAGAGTGTTCCCCTGTGCCTGCAGGGGAAAATATCTCCTTTTGCCATGCTCCAACTCCTCCTGACTGCAGAAATGGGCTCAGCACCTGTGATATTATCAGAACAATTGATTTGGYTTATTGTGTGCATTAAACCTGTGGGAATGAGGTATGGAGCTGCTMTGTTCATTCCCAGACAGCCCGGATTATAAGGGACATTTGGACTCTCTTTCTTATTTTTTTCACTCTCCTTTTTGGCACCTTTGTATTTKCCTTTGTCCTTCACCCAGTTAACCTATCCATAATTACTTTTCCCCCATCKGTGCCAGTTTCAGTAAACACCAAATTTGGTGCTTCTGACACAGTTCTCTGGGTAATCTTGGCCCTGTGGTATCACTGAAATGGTGAYCTGGGTGCTGTTGGCTGTGGAGTACAACTTTCAGATGCTCTCCAGTGCTCCCACTTGGTGCAGATTTTCTTATGTAAGACCCAAAAAGTCATCTACAAAGATCAGAAACCATCCTGTTGCTGTCAGAGAGTCAAGGACCAAATATCTGAAAGGCAAGTTCTACTGAGGGCAAGAAGATAGAAAAGCCCAAAATATCAGCAGTCCCCATTGCTGTTTCAAGACTCTGTTCTTGAAAGGTGACAAGCCCTGCAGCAGTGGAATCTGACAGGGGCTTCAGGCAGCWCCCTATTTTTATTCCATCTGCAGTGCCAGGAGCTGCAGTGCTGGGTTCATGCTGGACTTCATTTTCCAGAGATGTCTTTGGCTTTGGGAACTGGGTATCATCTGTCAAAACCTAGACACGGAGGTTCTTGAGAAATTCTCTGCAGGAATGACTGCCCCAGTAAATTCTGTTTCAGTCCAAGAGCTGCAGTGGAGCAGACCATGCTGATGTGGGGTCATCTCAGAGTAAAGCCATGTAGGAATGCTGTTCTGTTCCACATTCTGTCCCTACCCTGTTGTCTTCCTCCCTGGAATGCTGTTCTTATTTGGCACTCATTTTAGTGTAGCTTGTTGCTTTAGAAGGGTCTCCTGAGTCTCATTTTGGGGTGTTGAACACTCATATCTGCTTCTAAAATTTACTCCCAAACGGAAAATAAAATTAGACCTAATAAAGAAATGGTAAAAAAAAAAAAAAAATCTCCTGCATGTGAAAGTTTTAAACCTAAATGCATGGAATAGGGAATAATTATCAGTTTCATAGTGTAACTGGCGTTCATTATAAGGTAACTATAAGACCAGGCTCACATACTCTGCATCATGGAAGCAATGCATTAAATGCTTTTGGTCTCTTTTAAATGTGTTGCCTTCTTTATTTTTAAGGTGTGTCTATTAAAAATTGAGTAYCTTGCTTCCTACTCTTTAGGCATAAATCATAGATATGTAGGGCGGAATATAAATTTTAGGTGGTGATCTTCAATTTTTAAACTGTTTTCAAGGGATCTTTTATGAGGCCTGAAAAGGAACATTGTTTCCCAGAACTGGGAACTTGGTCCTGTTGTTTTCCCTTCATTGGTGTTTGCCATTTTAGACTAAAACAACCATCACTCCTTTCTAACCTGCTTATGGGGGGCAAAAATGAAGATACTATAAATAAATATTAGAAATACTGTTAAGCATAATAAAAGGGGATTTTGTTTTCTGGAACAAACAATGTCTATGCTAAAAATCAGAAACTCTGAGGGACAATTTTGCTCTGTGGCGCTGCTAAAAGCATGTCATCTACCATGGTAACTTACCAGCTACAATATCTGTATGAAACAAAGATGCTGAAACCAGATGTCATAAGGATTTCTCTGCAGAAAGTCTGATCATTAGAAACAAAACCTATACTTCACAATAGTCACTTATGCTTTATCTTCACTAAGGAGTTTTTTTTTAATTACTGTACAATTTGAGTGCAAAAAAAAAAAAAGTGAGTTCTTGATTCTGCTATGGAATCTGTAAAGGTTAAAGGTTTCCATGTATTTATGGGGAAAAAAAACAAAAAAAAAACAAACCAGCAGACATTTTTTAGAACTTCACTGAAGCTAAGCTTCTGTTTTGTTGGTATAGTGCAGTGCTATGTATATTTGAATATGTGTAGTTTCTTGAGACTCTAAAGTGGTGCAAATTGTGAAAATTTATTTCTCCCCTCTATTTATTGTGTTTATTATAGTATATAGTATTTATYGTAGCTCTTAGAAAATAAAGCATGAATTTAAGAAGCAAAATTTTAAAATTAGGTAATGCATGCATAAGAGGGGCATCTTTCTTTAACTTGAGGAAAAGATCCTGACAGAGTTAAGGGCCAGGAGAGAAATGTAGCAGTTTAAGAAAGTAGCCTTAAGGGTCTAAGTCCTTCTGATATTTCATATATTAAATTCAGAGAATTGAGAATTAATTCAAATGTGGCAAAGCATGGAAATATAGGGATCTACCTTTACCCTTTATTAATGCTTTATGGTAATTCTACAGCTTGATGTCTCTGATCTTAGATGAGATGGATTTAAGAAAAATGCAGCCCACTTTTTAAGAGAGATCCCTCATGGTCTTTTTACTACATGTATTTTCTTGCTGAAATGGCCTTTAGGCATTGCAGAATTGCAAATWATTAATAACTGGCATTACTAAAATATGAGGCAAAGAAGTGTCTGTCATACAGTTAATTTTTTTGTAAACTATAATTACAAGATTTTAACACTGATTATAATTACTTGAACATATGGCAAGAAATAGGTAATGAAACTGTTTTTTAATTGTGGTATAATGAGTTTCTGGATGTTCAATACTATTTCCACTGGGATACCAAAAATTTAAGAAGTGAGAAGRAAGAAAAAGGGAGAGGAAAAATAATTCTTTAGCTTAGGGTTCATTGTATCTTTGAAATGAAAGAAAATAGAATTTAAGAACAGTTTGTAGTTTTAAAAAAAGAATCATCAGGTCACCATTAAGTAAGGTTGCTATGGTAGAAGCTGGGTATGTCTGGAAAATTTTGAAATCAGTTTTTCTTAATATTTTGCAAGGAGAGTTATTATACAAGATTGCCTTCTATTTCGAATGGATACAAATAACAGAGACTTTCTTCTCTTGTATTTGGCTATGCACATGGATTTTCCAAATATTCAACATACAAGACAGAACTTTATCTTATGCCTCAACATAACTTTTAAATTTTCTTTTAGTTTATTTGAGGAAATAAAGAGAAATAAAACAGCTTGTTTTTTTTGTTTTTGTTTTTTAGTCAAAATTTGAAGGGTTGTGAAGGATTCATAGCCTGATGTGTGCTTCTTCCTAAACTCTGAAAATGTTGTAGGGACACATATCTCAACTCTGTGATAGAAATCATCCTTATTTTGCCTCTTCTGTCTGAAATATGCAAAGAAGCAGTGACTGTTGCCACCTGTGATGCTCCTCAGTTCCTTCCTCTGAATTTATCTTGGTTCCTGTACTCAGGCAGTGCCTGGACCTTGCAGTGCAGCAGCTGAAATTCTGGTCAAGGGGACATTCTGTTGTTGTAAAGTTAGCAAGCCACCCCCAACTCAGCTTGTTCAAAGAGTTTTTCCTTAAAATGGGATTATGCACTTGCCTCCCCACCACAAAGCCAGTATTACTCACAAAAAAAGAAAAAAAAAAAAAAAAAAAAAAAGTAGCTCTAGGCACATTTTTCTACTAAACTTTACAGACCTATTCCATCACTTTTTGTGGCTAGGTTCCTTTGTTAGAGATGGAAAGACTTTTTCTTGTTTTAACTGACTTAACTAAGAATAATATTTCTTTAAAAACAAATGTTTTTTAAAGCAGAGAAGTAAATTCATTTTTTCTTTTAGTGTATGTCCAGAGCAAGCTCTTTACATTTCAAAATGGTTGTCAACATATCACTGCCATGCTTGTCACGGCCTCTCTGAAGCTGTTAGGGTGAGTCAGAGAGTGATTTTTCTGCCAGAGGAGCCTGGCAGTGATTACAAGCCTGGTGATACTTCTGCTGTGCAGAAAATTATTATTGATGGTGATAAGGATAAGCCTGATGAGGGAAAAGATGTTTGGCTGAGTAATGTTAGAGGGAGGCAGGGAAGGTTGAGTTTTAACAGTGAGCTGCCCCTGGACATGACCAGCAAGAAAAGAATATTTGTATGGCACCTGTACTAGAATCGACAATCTTAATCCTCTCCTTGCTTTTTTCCCCCAATATTTTAAATTATTTTTCTAAGAAATCTAATAATATTTAGGGAGTATGTTGATGGTGTAAAAAAAAAAAATCAAACTTGTTGTGTAAGAAGAGGCAGTTTCTCAAAGACTGTGAATCATAGTCTTAAATATTTGCCCTCCCATTATATTAAGATTAAAAAAWTCTAATGTTTTCCCCATGTACATAGCCCACTGATGATTTTTCTATGTACTCATTGTAGTATAATATTTGGTTTTAGTTCCACCTGGAAATTTTGGTTTCTCCTCTATTATTTTCTGTTGTGTGACCATCTTCTCAAGTGGTAGTTTTATGCTGATCTCTGTTTTCAGCAAAGTTTCAGCAAAGGCTCTAAAATTTCCATAGATCAGGTCTGTTATGTGCATGGGAGTTGTGGGTATATCCAGCAGGAAATCAAAGCCAACTATTGTTGGGAAGCCCAAGTGTTTTGCTTCAAATGCCTGCTTGAGAGTAGCTRTTGGTGAGCTTTTAATTGTTGGCAACAGAATTCACCCAGTGCATCTGCTGGTGAATCCACTGTTGAGTGCTGCAGGAGCTGGCAGTGTTTTGGTGAGACATTAGTGCTGTTCACTCCTGTGTACTGTAAAAACCTTGATCATGCTGCATATAAAAGCACCAGATTTGGTCCTGTTGTTTTCCCTTGCTCTCGTGCCAGCCTTCCCTGAAACCAAACTCCCTTGGAATGAATTAAATGAAATATGSAGGGGAATTTTAACTGGGTCCTCTTCAGTTGTGTGTATCCAAGATATCTGTGCCTCGTACCATCAGGTCTTGGAGGTGGCCAGAATGTCAAAAAGTATTCTTAGATTTTAAGAGGAGTAACAGGAAAGTAAAAAAAAAAAAAAAAAGAAAAAACTTTAAAGCTTGCCAAGATAGAGTTTGCTGTTAGTATGCAAGCACTGAGGATATGTCTTCATGGTTTAAGTGTAGATTGAGATCTGATATTTGATTTGATCTCTTTATTAACTCTTAGGCTGATCCATGGCGTGGTTTGCTGCAGCCCYATCCCTGGAGGGGTTCAAGGCCAGGCTGGATGGGTGACCTGGTCTAGCAGAATGTGTCCCTGGCTGTGACACAGTGGGRTTGGAATTGGATGATCTTTAAGGTCCTTTCCAACCCAAACCAAACCATTGGATGCTTTTCCAGAGATAACCTGAGCTTTTCTGGGGGATGGCACAGTCTGGGGCTGTCCATGGCTGGTGCTCCTGTGCCTAGGGGTCAGGGCATGAGATGCTGCATGGGGCTGGAGAGCATGGATGTGCGTGTTATTATGGGTGTGGCCCAAATGCAATTTTATTTTTTATCATTTAGGGATTTCTGTTTGGGATGCCATGCAGTAACCCTGACCTTCTAGAAACAGAAGTCATGGTAACAGCCAAAGCAGCACAACCTTTCTTTAGGTTTTCAAAATAATTTTTCCTGCAAAGGAGTAAWCCTCTTACTAACAGAGGTAGATGAAGCTTGCTGTGTGTGGATACATCATAAATATAATATATGTAAAYTTATTTGTAACCTCTCAGTAGGGAGCTGTGTAGCACACAACGTCCCCGAAGTCTGTAGGGGCATGCATCTGTGTTTCTAGATAATTTCTTTTAGGTGTGCGTTCCTCCATGACTAGCAAAATTTCAACCAGTACTGGAAGCAAAGGGCATTTGCAGCAAGACTTAAAAAAAAGAAAAACAAAAAAAAAAAAAAACCAAACAAGATACACTAATAATGACCTACACACTCCTTAACAATCTATTGAGCTCTAAGCATTAGATTAGGAAGTCATATTCTGATGTAAGGTGAGCTGTTGAAGTTTGCAACCAAAAATTATTCTTTTTTTTAAATTTATTATTATTTTTGTTAGGGTTTTTTTGGTTCCCCCCCCCCCCCCTTTCTTTTTTTTCCGTTGTTGTGGTTTTGTTTTTGTTTGCTTTGTTTAAAAGAAAACAAGGCAATGTAACAGCAAAAGTGTGAAAGCAAAATGTGAAAGAAATGTGAAGCAAAAGCCCAGCTGAGGAGCAGCAATGCTGGGGTGCACTAGGTCCTGTGGGCTGTGCCATGGGCTCCTCCCATCCTGTGTCACCCTCACTGCCTGCTTGCTTAGGATGTGACCATCACCCCACAAATGGCACAAGCTGAGAATAAACACTGACCTTTCATTCATCCTGTGCTCCATTCCTTCAGTCCTGTTTGACCCCCAGTGAAGCATTTCAGTTCACCGAGCGAGCAGAAAGCAAACTGAACTTTCGTGTCAGAAGTTTGGTGTAGCAAACTGAAAGAGCTCCTCACAGATGAGTGCCAGGGACAGAAAGGCAGGATCACAGCGGTGGCTGGGAGYCTGCCTGTGGCTGCCAGGAATCACAGCCTGGAAAAAGGCAGTCATGCCTTCCTCTCCCTGTCTATTAGCAGATCTGGCTCTTCACACTGCGTGTTAGAACTTTAGCTTCTTGTGGTACATTTCTCAGTTCCATCTCTGCGTGAACAGTAGGCAAATTCCATCCCTCCACCTCCAAATGAGAATTTGAGACTAGTCAGTCTCAAACTTGCTAGACAAGAACAATACATTTTTAGTTAATATATCAGTGTGTACGTACTAGACTGATTTCTTGGAAGCAKAGTGAGTGGGTGAGAGACTGAGATCTTTTTAAATAAGTTTATTCTGCGTCTCTCATAGTGATAAAGCAATGTGACTGATGTGAAATAAAGTTCTACACTAGGATTGCATCCATTGGAGGTAATAGATAAATCTTTATTCTCAGCCCCATGATATTATTTCAGTTCTACAGTAAATATTTTCATTTTCAAAATGAGTTTCAAGGGAATCTCTTTCAGACAGAGTCTCCTGTCTGCTTGAAGGATCCAATCAACTAGAATACAATGTCTTATTAAAAACCGATCTACAAACTTGTTCTTCCAGGAAGAGAGAGAGAGTACTTTTAAAGAGACTAAAACCAAATATTTATGGAAAGTCTGTTTTATTCCCTTTTGATGTGTCCATGYCATTACAGCATTTGTGAATAGTTAAGGACAATAAATAAGTGGCCACCTAACTCAGCCATTGCTCTGCTGTTGATACGATTTGTGTGTGTGTGTAGGGGACAGGGCAGGTACCACAGGTCATCCAGGAGGAAAGTTATTGAAAAACCCAGATGTGAAATTGGGGTGACTAAGTATGTTGTTTGACAGTTACTAATCAATTACAGTTACTATATGCTACAACGCTTCTTTAATATCATATACATGTCTGACAAGATATCTTGCAAGTCTTCTGTGATAAATATAATTTTAGAGGAAGTCTAACTGCATATTTCATGCAGCAATTGACCTTGCTCCAGTTTAGTGAAATCTATTTGAGCAGGAAAAGTGASAGAGGTCTTTAAGTAACAATGGGGAAAAGTTAGATTTTAGTTTGCATTAAAAACTCACAAAGCAAATTGTAACATATTTACAGACATTTTTTTATCAGGGACAGATTGTTGTAGTATAGTGTAGTGTAGTATATCATAGTTATAGGATCACATGGTGTAGTATAATAGGGGAAGGCTACTGCGGTTTTGAGAATAACAAATGAAACTTAGATTTGTTTAGCTCCGATTTCATCAGGCTTCATTTGGTAATAAGGAAATTTTCATAGAAATGCTAATGTATATTGAAAAGTTACTAGCCTTAAAATTCTTCTGCCTTGCCTTTTTGTCAACATGACCTGTGACAAAAAGAAGTCTTTAGCTGGAGGATGTTCACAGAAAAAGAAAGTTCTTAATCACTGTTTCATGAAGAAGGTTTAAGGGTGGAAGATGTGTTAAGGCTTGACTTCTTTTGCCCTTGCAAGTTGTCAGCAGGCAGCTGATCCATCCTGTGGAGATAGTGACAGCAGCAGAGCTGGCAGGGACAGCTCATGCCCCCAGCCTTTTTGGGGGGCTGGCTCTGCCMCTCTCCCACTGCAGGGCACATTTYGGGGTTTGGAGCTGCTCATGAGTGGGAGCTGGCACCAGCCCTGGGTTTTGCATCCACGTGTGGGCAGTGTGCTCTGTTCCCTTGGCTTCTGCTGTGGGGGCAGCAACCTCTCGCAGGAGGGTGGCAAAAAAAGACAGCCAAAGGCGATGATGTCTTGCGCGAACGCGGCTAAATTTGCGAGGTGTCGTCGCTCAGCACCCTCATTGCCAAGTACACCGTGTGTCCCATTGCTGCTGTGAAACAGCAGATCCCTTTCTGTGCGAACAGCGGGCTCCAGGGATGTGGTGGAATGGCAAACGTGGGGCTGGGGGGTGTTTGGCATCCTGGGTACCCCAAAATGTTGTTGCATTCCATGTCTGTCTGTGCCCAAAATTATTGCTGTCGCCTTGAGAGCCTGTGGCTGGAAAATGGATCTGGGGGCAGAGTGGGGGGAGTTCCAGCCCTTGGCTGAGCACCAACCTCTGGAATGTTCCAGCCACCTTTCCTGACAGAGCTGCTGACCTCCAGGGAGATAAGAGGGGGGATGGCTGCTGCCATTTTCCCTTGGTCTCTCCACAGCAGTGGGGAAGAGGATTACTCCACCATTTTGCCCTTTTTTTTCCAGGGAGTTAATAAATTTAACAATTTTATATCTAACAATTATTTACTGTTATATTTTTACCTGCTGTTATTTCTCTTTTTTTTTTAGTAAACTTATTTTTTCACTYATATCTACTCGTATTTCCTTATTGGTGGAAAGGGATTGCCTAAACTAAAGGGGAGGTAACTCATTTTRGARTGTCCCCTTTAAAATGRCTTAAACCAAGAYATTTGCTTTCATGATTTCATAATAGGAAGGAATAGCCTTGTTTCTGCTCTGTGACATATTGTCTGTGGTGTTTTTTCTGTTGTAGGGAGTTCAATTCTAACTTGAGTTGAAAAACATTTGGCTTATTTTTATTATATTTTTCACATCACAAGTAAACTGTGAAGCAGCAGAAGTCTCATTCTCATGGGGTTTAGATTTCCATGTTTCAGGGAGCACAACTCTTCTTTGCATTTAAGTGCTTGGTGTCAGGGTGCTGGGACAAAGACACCCAAGAAAGTGATATTCTGGGGAAATGATGAGCAACTTTGAAATTTGGAAATTAATAGCATTTTTCAGGTTCTTACAAAAATAATGTAATAGCATGTGATTCTGAAGTTACATAACAGGCATAAGTCAAGTTGATATTAACTAAGTTGAATTCTTTTCATTGCGCAGAAAGAACATGATATTTCAGTCTTTCTGAATATAAAAATATAWTTGAAGCTAATGCTTTCAGACCTGACAGACTGAGGCAGAGTGATGCATGCTGCTCCATCAGATAGTGTTGTTTCAGCCTTGGTGAAGGAAARATTAGTTTTTTGAAGTATAGGGTGACTGCCTCCTGACTCATCCCAGAGTGGCTTAGTGAAAGATTCCTTCCTGTTCAAAAGCTKATCATGAAAGTTAGAAGAAATTTTTTAAAGTTGGAGGAATTTTTAAGGATTTTCAGGGCAAACTTGATTTTAAATTTAGGGATATTGGAACTTAATGAAGTTTGACAACCATTTGGCATTTGGAAATGGTTCAAGTAAATAAAAGACYATATCCAAAATTTTTACATGATTTAGATTGATTTTGACATTTTCAATTTAGTGTTTTTCCTACATCTTGAATTATACTTCCAAATGAAGTCTGATAAAATGAATAATACTTTTAAATAACTTATATTCAGGGGTTGTTCTGTCTTCAGGGGTTCACAAGCCCTTTTGTTTACGAAGAGAAATAGTTTACCTTCTAAATTTAATTCTTCATTCTATGAAGATTGAAAATTTAAAATGGAAACATGTGAAGATATCAGCACTGTGTTTTGCTATCTGTCCTTGACATGACTTTTATTTCAAAATCAAATGAGAAATAACTCTTTAGGTCACAGAAATGGGTCTTGGGTTGTTTTGATTCCAAAGCCTGTGCATCAGGAAGCAATGGAAACARCACTTTCTTSGTGGCTCTTTAGACTGTTGGGTCCMTATGGATGGCAGGMAACAATTGTTCTTTTCTGRGTTTGAGTCTTCAGGTAAAATATTGTTCTGTTCTGTAACTTAACCTGGTAAAACCCCAAACACCAATGCTAGCAACAAAACCCCACCAAAAACCCTCCCCCCAAAAAACCCATAAAACACCTCAAAGAAAACAAAAAAAAAATCTGACCAAACCAGTTCAAAAAGCTATAAACCCCAAATCTAAGTAAACCAACAACCATCAAACTCCTTAATTAACACTGTTTTCCAYATCAAATATATATGGCAGTGTCTTACAAAATTAAGCAAGTGGTTTAAAAATCAAGATCCAGGTGTAGGAAAAGGAACCAAAAATWACATGGGTCAAAATCTCAGTGAAGTATTGGCAGAGGCAGGTGGTAGCAGGGGCTGATGAAAAGTGGAGGAGCAGTAGCAGGAAAATAGAGGGGAACAAAATTATCCAGCTTGAGGTGTGCTCAAGGTGACCCTTAGAGACATGGAGAAAAGTTTTGATTCGCCTTCTGAAACAGACCCCAGGGAAACAGTCTGTTGCAGAGTGTTCAGAGGAATTGCTTCTCGTACCAGAGAGTTTTGCATCATGTACTTCTTGGGTTTGGGGTTGTGAATGCTTTGATGTAGGGAAAATCCTCAACCTTGAGCACTTCTCCAWCCTAAGTACTTAAGTTAAAAAAAGGGAAAAGGTTTTCAAGACAAGCAGAGCACAATTGATGCAGCCTAGGCATTGGTTTGTTGAGAGAAATTTTGGGGACATAGGCTGCAAACATTGTTTAGCAAACACTTTAGCAGTAAGAATAGTATAAAAAGTAAGACGATTGTGAGAAACCTTGCTGTTAAATGAAGAACATAATTTGATGATTGAAGAGGTCATAAAACTCTTCAAAGAACACTTTATAGCTCTGATTAATATAATTCATTTAATTAGAAAATATAATAGTAAASGATGGAAAAATAACTTGAAAAAGAAACTGACTTTGAAGAGTTCTCCAAAATGTTAGCAGGAAACATGTTTAAAGAACCTAGAGGGTTTAAAGCCTGGCAAATGAATGATACCAGGAGGTCTGTTCAGATTGCAGAAAAAGCTGAAAATAACAGGATGTATCCTAGTGCCATGCCTGTTTCTCAGAAAAAGAGAAGAATTTATCCAAAGTGAGACCAGAATACCAGACACAGCTATTTCTGATATAGCTGCTTCTAAGTGTTTCCTTCATTTGGAAGGAAACATTTAGAAGAATGTTGAAGTGTTGGAGCTTTGTTTTGTTCTAGTTTGTAAGTGTGTGAAGGTGTATTCAGAGATCCARCCTACAATTCATTTTGTGAGAAAGACAAAGCAAAACCACTCAGCAAAGCACAAAAGCAAGAAAACTCCCACCAGCAATAAAAACTTCCACACAGCAGCAAAAATCCCTCTTTGTGTGTTTTGTTGTTCTTGTTTTATTTATATTGAAACAAGACTGGATGTGAAAAAGTGTGGTCCAAACTGTAGCAGATGTAAAATGGTTTGGATTTTAAATGAATTAATTCTTTGCACATGAGCAGTCTCAGCCTGSTGCACAAGAAGATTTGAGAAGCTGCTGTGTCATTGCCCTTCATGCAATAGTTTGGAAGTCAGTGTGCTTACTGGGAATGGGATCTTTCTCCTAAAATCAGACTATTTGGTTTTTTTGTTTTTTTTTCTGAATGCTTGTGTTGTTCTTTTTGCATAGCAAGTAAATATTCCAGCAGGGGCTGGAATCCATTTTTCAGGTAACTATGCTGAAAATGTGCTCTGAATAAATTAATTATTGGGGGTTATGAAATTGTTCTTGAATGCTTGATATCCGAGTTTAAATGCACTTTGCCTTCATTACAAGTGGGTAGATGAACTGACTTTAAAGCAGGGGTAACAGCAGGCTGACATGGATTTTATCAACACATTGGTTTAGGCTCAACCCTGAAGAAAGGGAGTCTTGTGTTAGAATCAAGGTCTAAGATGAGATCAGCTGATGAGGCTTTGCACTAACCTGAATTTTACTTTCAGAGAGCACAGCATAGTATTTACCTTGCTTTTCCTTCACAGAACAAAACAGTTACTTAGCTCAGCTCCCCATATTGCTTTTATTTGGAATATGAAAGACATTTAACTATTATTTATCTGCAATTTTTGTCCACATTGAAGTATTCTGACAGAAATTCCCTGGCTGATGCTTATTGTCAATGTTACTTTTTCCAAAGACCTCAATGCAACTCTCYCATAAATTCCTGTGTAATTCAATGGTGCATCTGAACCTTTAAAATTATTGGCATGAAAATCAATAAATAAACAGAATATAGTACAGAGCAAGAGACTAGACTTGAAAAATTCTTGTGTCCAGAGTGGAAACTGAAGATCCCTCTTTGTCACTGCAAGTACAGGTACAAGGCAGGCCTGTAGTGCTTTTGGGTAGAAACTGGTTTAGAAGATGTATTAGCTAAAGACACACTAAACGTGATGAATTGCTTCCTGGTGTCATGGTTGTAGAATTTCTGTTTTGCAGGCATGAGAAACTGAAAAATGGAGTCCTGTTCCCACCTCTGCTGCTTCGTGGTGTAACTTAGGAGTTGGCACACATTCACAAATAGGGAGGCTTGCGTTAATCTCACATTTACTAAGTACATCATTCAGCTGTACTCTGAAACTCTCTGGGTCCAGTCCTCTTGCATTGCTAGTCTTTCCACCTGCTAGTCTTCATTTAGAAATGCTTTAAAAATAAAAGTTGTTTTGTAATTAAYATTTATAAAACTTGGTGCCTTTCATAAGGTGTTTTGATTTTTAACTGCTTCACTGCAAAGCTAACATTATTTCCAATTCTATCCATTTTATAAAAGGCCACAACAGTGTGCCTCAGAGTTTGAAAATTTTAGTTTTTGGTGCAGATTTGCAACTGTTTAGAAAAACAATGGAGGTCTAGGAAAAAAAAAAACCCAAACATGTTCCTTGGGGAATCTTTCAGCACTTTTCCTGTTAYGCCTAGGTAAACAGATTTATTCATTCAGCTGGAATTAGCATCATGCATGAACCATGGGACAATGTTTTGGCAAGAAATGAGCCTTGTCGTGAGATTTCAATAAAGACTTSAGATGGAAGATTGTATGATCACTTAATCTTGTTAAACGTAGCACAAAACTCTAAATGTATTAGACCACATATTGAAATGATAACAAATCCTGATGTTAGACCTCCTACAAAACAGTCCTTTCTTCGCTCACTTATTGCTCTTAGAAGGAATTTCTTTCCACTTTTGAAAAGTGAATTTCTTTCCACTTTCTTTCCTTTTTTTTTTGTTGTTGACTGGTGTGTTTTGATGCATAATTGAAACTTTTTGGCTTGTAAATGTGTGCATTTATTTATGAGTGTATGCAAAGAAACCCCTCACAAATCTGTATGAAGTAGAAATCTGTATAACATAGCTATGCTATATAATAGCTTAAATTCACATTTAAAAATATTGTAAAATGCACATATTATAAAATTATATGCATTATATATTTGCATTGTGTATTACAAGAATACTTATAATCTAGGAGTACAGCTCATAGGTAAAACCATGGATTGAGTGTTAGAAATATTTACATCCATTATGGGAAAAATATGCATCCCTTTTATTTTTTGTTTAATGTTTTCAGGGGTAGTTTTGGAGTGGTTTTTGCTAGTTTATGWAGTGTTTTACAAAGTAAAACTTGTGTGATTATCAGCTTCATGGAGAAGAGGTGATAGGCAAGGCAGTTTTATTAAATGRATGTGACTTCTACTTGCTGCTTAAAAATGACTTCTTGGCTTTGATAGAAAAGTTTTCACTGAGGTAGGAATTAAATTGGCATCTTCAAATCTGTTTTCATAAGTTCATGGGCTGGTCTGGATTAGAAGGGACCTTGAATCTCATCTAGTTCCAACCCCTCTGTGCCATAATCAGGGACACCTTCCACTGGGAAAGGTTGCTCAAAGCTCCATCCAACAYGGCCTTAAAGGAATGAGGAGTCCACAAGTTCTTTGGGAACTGCTCTCACATTAGGGAATTTCTTGCTAACAGCTTTTTTAAACCTGCCTTCCTTCAGCTTAARGCACTTCCACCTATATATYRCTATGTATACCCTRGTGAAAAGTCCYTCTTGAATTTTTTAGAATTGAATTTAAAAATGAAATTAAAATCCAGAATTTTGTAGGCTTAAATGCTCAAATGGAGCAATAAGTTCTGAAATAAAAATCATCTTGTATAATTGAATGTTAGAGATACTGAAATATATACAAATATTTGTTTGGGTTAGTATTTGAGTATTTTGGTAAATKACTTGACATATTAGCTTTGTGTATTTGCTCAATGTACACCTGTAGCTGCAAAATCCATTTATATGAGTGGAAATACCTGCATATTCTTTTGGTGAAGGTTCATCAAATACAGAATTACAAAACTATGCACATCCCAGCTGCTGCATATTCTCTGGGTACTATTGGCTGTCCTTGTTCRTGTCAAGTAGCTCTGCGTACATGCATCATCCCTGTAATTTTCATCACATTAATGGGATTCATTAGCTATTTAGGAGGAAGAGACCTGTCAGATGTTGCAGAGCAGAAGCAGATTAACTTTGAAGTTTTATTGGAAATGGCRAATTAGGGTCCTGCAAATTCCCTGTGAAGAAGGGTCTGGTGTGTGTGTGTGTACAAAGTAAATACTAGTGGTGGTGACTAAAGGCAGCTCTTCCACAGCTGGACACTCACTTTTCCTTTTTGATTCCAAATGGAACTGWTTGGAGCAGCTCCTGTCTATAAGGACAGCCAGGTGCCAGGGATTTGATAGCTACGAGTGAGTAAAAATCCCAAAATCCCAATAAAGGAAGTGCTTGCATTGGTAACTCTGTGTGGTGGCAGGAGSRGGGAGAAAGAAAGGAAGAAAGAAAATAGTTTACAGCGTTTCACAATGTAATTGGAAAAGGTGATTTGAATTTGATTGTCTGCAAGAAATGCTGATAAGGGTGAATCTCTGTGCACTCAGAGATCTGAATGCTGAGGCCAGATCGAGTCTCTGCAGGCTTGTGTGGAACAGCACAGCTATTTCATGACCTCCTTCTCTCTCCCATTAGGCTCTTGCCTGGTGAAAGCAGGGCAGACTTTGGAATGCGTTTTATAAATGCAGAAATGACCACGTACTTTTCAGGTATGGCTGGAAAAAAAAATAAATTACGTCTCTTCATTCTTTGTGAGAAGAGATTAAAAAAGAAAAAAAAAATTAGGGGATGCCTTTAATTAAAGCAGAGTGAAGGTAAAGACATGTACCCCACTCAAATTTTGTTCTCATATAAACAACATAGAAGAAAAAAAGTCTTAAAAGGCAAGAGAATAAACTSCTGTATGTAAACATAATTCTTAATTTCTTATGCCGTAAATTCTGGTTTTAATTCTTTGATATAAATGTTTTGTCTGCAGGAGCAGTTTGTGTAGAGCTGGTTCTTGTGAATAGGCTTTTCCTGCTTTTTTGTTGTTCTTTTCCTTTTAATCTCCAGTAGTATTTCTGATATGTCAGCAACAACCTGAGGTTATATTAAAAAAAAAAAAAAAAAGAAAAATCACCTTGAGGTCCTCTGTATAATCACAGTGGATTTAGTCTTTCACCCACCCTCTAAGGAATGACACTGCCAAAATGCTYCACGATTTCAGACTGTGTTTACTTCAGCCTCTTTAGGCATTGCTGCTTCATCTCAATTATAAGGCAGTTGYCTAGAAAGCTGACTGATAAATTATTTGCTCCCCACTCCATCCCCCTTCTCCTTTATCTTCCCTATMTGTCCTTAAAATCTGTAATTCCAGTTTATATTAATATCAGAAACACCTGGTCTGGCAGCTACTTTAAACTCATATGTTTATATGATCCTTGTTGGAAAAGAGTTATCTTCTTGTGTCTGAAAGTTTTTGTTAAACCCAGGGCCCCTGAAATAAAAATGCAAGGTCTGGGTTTTGTGGGGTTTTTCTTGCTCACAGAGTGTGTTTATGAAATAGGGGAGGGGCAGTAGTAGAAGACTGGAGAATACATGGAATTGYTCCTGGATCAGCAGTTGAAATCTGCTCCTACTAAAAAGCCAGGCTGATTCGTGYTCAGAGCRGGAACCTGTGTAGAAAGGAGATATYTGTGCTAGACACATGTTTCTGATGAATGAATGCCATGCAAAAACTTTTTGTGGCTCTTGCAGGGGAGAGCTCTTGACTCACCAAGTAGAGAAATGAGATGTTTGTGGCTTTCTTGGAAGGGTTTGTAACTCAAGCCTCAGTTTGTTCATTGCAGAGTTCATTAAATTGCAGTCCTGGGGGACACAGTGAAAGCTCAGCCATTTGCAGTAACACAGCAGTAACTCAGGTTACTGATCTTAACCATTGACACCACTTCAATATCATCATTCCATTGCTCCTTTGGTATTGATTTTAATGATGATCTTCRTGTATCTTTGATTTCAACCATTTCAGTTCAATATTTGCTTATTCCTTTGACTTTCCATTCATATTGTAGTGTGTCTTTGGGCTGATTTTCTGACTGGCTTCAGAAAATTCCTGTGTTTCCTGGGACTTTTGGATAAGAAGTTTTAAAAACGACAACAAACCATGACATCATTCTTTTAGTTGGTGGAGAAGTTGAGTGCAGCAGTTGTTCTTCTCTTGTGAAATGCTGCTGATTCCAGCTTGCTTTAGGTACCACTGCTTTCTTCTTGGTAAAGAATTAGACCAGAAACTTTTTCATCTGCTTTGCTAATCATGTTAAATGGMTTTGTATTAAAAGTTGTAAATATTGCTGTGTGTATCCCATAGGAAAACTCAATGTTTACAGTAAATTACATTGCATAAGATTACACTTTTAATTAAGCATGTGGTTCCTCAATGTTGATATCAGAGCTTCTTTAACCTGCTGCATTTTAAAGCTTGYTCAGCAATACAACCTGTGGTTTTTCTTTCTTGTAATTGATAGTAATAATAATCAATCCTCATAAGGAAGCAATTTTAAAAGCCTTTTTTTTTTGAAAAAAAATAGTTGGGAGTTTAAATAATGTGGAAAGCCTTGCCTCCACATCGAAAAGCATGGCCAAACTGATACTAGTAACAGCACTCCAGGAAATATCAGTAGATCTGAATGGAATGCTAAGAAAATGCAAACAATTCTTTTGTGCAGAGAATACTGGGTAAAATATCGTTAACTAAAATGTGTGTCTCCCACAAGTACATTTTACAATGCAGAACAGAAGTTTGTATGAAAATTTAATATTTTTCTTGGCAGTAGCTTGGTACTAGTGAAATCACAAATGTGGGGACATACAAAAAATGAAGTAACTTCTTCAGGAACAATTTTTCTTTTATTAGACCATGTAAAATGTGTATCAGTTGCATGAATAGGTTGAGAATCCCTAAAATATCTCCAAGAGGAAAAAAAAGGAACTTTTATCACAGTAACTAAATATGAAGTTAATAACATTGCTAATATATTTAATTGTCATTTGAACWCTAGTTTATGTAAAAGCAAAAATATGAAAAGTATCAGATGTTCTTATAATGCCCCCCCATATGACATGCACTTTGTCTAATGATRCATTTAATGAGAGAGAAATAGGCCAACTTGGCATGTAATCCTTGATATTTTTTTCTTTTTTTTTCTCTTTAACAAACTCAGTAATAAGATGCACTTTATATATCCTTTTACCTTTGAACCTGTTGATCCCATAACCATGTGCAAATCCTAAATAACCTTAGGAGAGGACACCTTAGCTATGTATGCCATGCAGGCATCTCAACAGTGTGAACTCCACCAGTCACTGAAGTAGTGTGGTTGGTTTAAATGCATTTATTCAGCCAGTAAGACCACTTGGTTTGGGATTTTTTTTTTTGTTCGTTTTTTGAGGCAATCTTTCAATTCTGTAAGTTTTCTGGTTTGGTAGGTTTGGGTTTGGTTTGGTTTTTGTGTGTCTGTGAGAGGGAAAGTTTTGTAGCTGAAACATACCCCAAGCTTGTAGTCTGGCTAGGTTTGACTTCCAATGATCAAGGTTTCTTTACAGGAAAGAGATAAAWAGCAAAAATAGGAATGACTGTGTTCAGAAAKCAAATGRCTTGTAGACAGGAATCTAAAGCTGGAACAAACTRCAGAAGATGAGAATGTATAATTTGCTATTCTGTACATCTACTGTACTTAGACAAACTTGAAGGCTATCAACAGAAGGATGCTCATGGACAACAAAATTTAGATAAAATTAAATTAGGCATGRTTGTCAGAAACTGTCAGAAATTAAGTTTCTTCTAAAACTTATGGTATGACTGGTTTTGGAGGAGTATTATGGAGTCTTATTTTAAGATATCTTCTTAATGCATCTTCTACATTATGATGGGTTATTTTTCAGATTCATAGSCTAATGCAACAGGGTAACCCTACAGTGAAAGGCTCTGTACTTCTGATGTTCTGCAGGTAATTAGCTATTGCACTTTAGCTCATTACTTCATAGGTGATAAATTTCTTTGGGGAAAAATGCTTTTAAAGAGTTTGACAAGTTTAATTAATCTATTAAAACTTTGACTCTTAGATGAATTTACAAGAAACATCATCCTGTTTCAAGGGCAGCTCAGCTACCACCCTCTGCCACCACATCAAAATGGAACCAAGGAGCACAGAAAAGACTRATTTCACAAAGGAAAATGGTATTTTTGTTCCTGGACGTCCAGGCACAGGCACTATGGGTTTTGCTGAGCATACAAAAGAAGAAAATGCTGTCTTGGTGCTGCCCATATAAAGTGAAGACAGGTAATTAGTACCCAAAGCAAAAGAAATTCCTACAGTCAGATGCCATCCCTTTTCCACTGGGAATGGCATTATTGAGTCTCAAAATCAAGGAAAATAACATTTATGTTGCACTTGGAATGCACATTTGAGTATTCAAAAGGCAAAGCAGGACTTTTAGGCTTCCCTAAGTGTTTGCGCTCTGAAGTGTGTTAAAGTAGTGTGCATTTTTTCTCTTTTGCCTCACTTGAGGTACAAAATAGCTTTATGAAGCRGCCATTTGTCATTCTTGGTTTTTCTTTCTAGTTCCATATGTTCATTTCTGTTTCTAGGCTGCTGTTCAAATCATGCTCTGAAGGTGGAATTCCAGCTTTTTTTTTTCTGGATTCTTTCTTTACTGCTAATATTTGACTTTAAAAAAAATTCTTACAGCAAGTTTGGAAGTGAAAATAGTATAATTACTAGTGTTTTGGTGTCAGTTGTGAGGCAATAAGACTGAAAGCCAGTGGGTACCCATTTCAAATCACTGAAAATGTGACTGCAACTCAGTGTTCTTTGCATTGTGAAACATCCAATATACCAATCAGAAACCAGGTGGCATTAATGCAATTTCCTGATGAGAATATTCATTAGGAAATAATCAGCAGCTCGACATCAAGGTTTGGCCACAAAGCAAATGAAGAAGCGGTGATATTTTTTCCAGTTTATTTCAGGGACATTCCTAACTTTACACAGCAGTATCTAATTAAAGAATCCAGCTCCTGAGCCCTGCTTTAACTGTAGTCATCTTTTTCTTCGTTTTCAGTTTTACAATTTCTTTTTGCTTGTAATCATCATTCTCAACAGGAATAGCCATAATCCTTAATAGGAAAGAATGCTGTTGATATGCTTTTATTGCTACACATCTCTAATTTATTCCTAGACAATTTTGTTCCCACAGGAAAATGAATTAGCAGTTAAAAAAATCTGTAATARAATAATTAAAGATGTAATATCACAAACATAGAGAAGACTGAAGGTTCAGGGGAAGAAAACCCCCTTAACTTATGTGACAGCTGGCAAACTTTTGTCCCACAATCAAATGGCTTTACTAAGAGCAAGTAYGAAAATAGCCTAAGCTGCAGAGTGGAATGCGTTCATTAATTTTATGTATATGTTTTATCAAGTAGTTTTGTCTATTTACTGTTCCAATAAARTAAAAGCTCAACCAAAAGCCAAACTACTTAGCTATTTTCACCTCTTGCTCCCAGCATGGATTTGGTCMCTGTGAAATGTCTCTGTCCATTGAAACTCACACATCAGCCTAAGTATTGAGTAGTGTTGAGACTGACAACCAAATGGGTTCATGCATTTGGAAATTTCTGGCTATTGATTGAAATTGGGTACAAAACAAACAGGGAGCTTTCTTGGCAATTGTGGGGCTCCTAATGGGTCACCAACTGTTTCCTAGCAGGACACAGTCCTGTGGATCTGGTCCTGCAGTGCTGAGTGTGTGGACACAAATGCCTGGGCATGCAGTGGGGCTTGGCATGTGAYTTTCTGATTTCAGAAATTGGATCAGGAAGTGTTTTTGTCACATGTGATACTGCACTGCCACAGATAYAGGGCAGCAGCAGCAGATCAGTGTCTACCCCATGGACACTTGCTGTTCTTGCTGTTGGAAGAGGGGTAGAACAGAAGGGTTCCTGCAAGGATTTCTTCTATTTGCAATTCATAAAAGGCCATTTGCTCCAATTTGAGTAAAGAGTGTTTAGCAGCAACAGTAGTACTTGCATGTGCCTCAAGGCAAAATATTTTCTTAGAGCCCTGGGTGTTCACTTTTAATTCCACTAAAAATATTTATCGCTACTTTCACAATGTCTTTCTGCATTAGCTGTGTTTTGGGAGAAAGGGTAACCCAGGCAACCCAACACTCYAGCCCTTAGGCAGCCTGCAGGCAGGCAGCCTTTACAGAATGATAATAATAATAAAAGACCCCTTACAGGGCCAGCAGCAAATTCAACAGCACTTGTGCCAGGTGAAAGTCAGTACCTCTGAGGTAAAGCAGAGAGGAAATGGGCAGCATGACTTACTGCTATTTCTGTGAGGTTTATAACAGTGCCTTGGAGATTTAATAAAACAAGATTTTTACCAGATTTTGGAAACAGACTGAGCCRTTTAAAAACAGTGTTGTGAGATGAAGGGCCAGGGCAGGAACTGCAGGAGAAAGAAAATTCTTTATGCTCTGCAGCAGCCATAGAGGGCTGAGGACAGCAGTCCCTTCCCACTGGCTGAATTTAACTTTGGGGTGGGAGAGGCTGACTTGGCTGTGCAGAAGCGATTTGCAGTCGTGAGCTTGTTCTCACACACCATTGAAAGGAGGACTGGAGCTGGCTGTGAGCAGGATGAGCAGTCCTCAACTGGCTCAGGCAGACAATCCCTCCTCAGCAGGAAGATCCCTCTAGTTTAGACATCAAGGCTTTCCTGGACAAATTCATGTCCACAGCCTGAAAGATTTCATAGATGCCATCTATTTTATCTATTTCCATTTCTCTTACTMGTTTAAGAAATATTTTGGCTGTATCAATGGAGAGAAGTGATTTCCCAGGAGGGAGAAAACTCTTCTTAGCCTTGGACAATGACTGATYTGGTGCTGGGGAGAGGGACAGTGGAGTGTGGGAGACAGAGCCCTCATGTAAATGGATATAAAGTGCAGAAAGGAGTGAGGATCAGCCCCTCAGCTCACAGAGGATATAGCAGATTTGTCTGGACTGCAGAGGCCGAGGTAGACTTTGCTAAAACTTGGAAAAAGATACTTTAAGAAACAAGTGCCTGCCCTGGCTTGGCTGAGTCCTTCATTCTTAAAACGGTAATTATTGTAACTAATRACCCACCAACTTTGTGTTTATTTATTTTATTTTAAAAACCTTCAGATCTATTTTGAGTAGTTCCACCTAGGAAAGACTCCATAATGCAAAGCTTTGGCCAGCTGGGGATCTGGTCTGACCAGGTAATAGCACAATGTACAGGACCTGGAATTGCAGAATTGTACAGCTGTTCACAAAGTGAGGGTTATGTCTTCTTTTGGGCTGGATGAACTTCTTCCAGCCTTACTGTAGTATCTATGTGCACAGCAGAATTCAGAACCACAGCTGGGGCCCTGTGATCGCAGGAGTAACTCTAAAAATGCTTTATTTTAGAGAGACTTGAAATTTTGCACAACTTTGGATGTCCTTGAGTTACTGAGTGATTTTGTTAAAAGCTTCATMATTTGTGTTCACAGCTTGTGATTCCTGTGCTGTGGCTGTTCTTCCCTTAGGTTTGCTGATGMCACTTACTATGTATGGTAGGTTAGTAGAGGAATTATATAAATTATTTGTGGCTGTTGGGGTTTTAAAATTTTATTTCAACTGTTTTCAAKTTGTTTTCAGGATTTTCAGTTACTTTGTCAAGATAGAGAGGAGAAATGCTTTTTTGGGACAGTAAGATGGATCAATGTGTGCAGAAGATACCTAAAGAGGGGTAATGGGCKACAACTATCCCATATCCCAAAAAGAAAAAAATTAAAAGTTTGATAAATATCAATTTGTAAGGTGAATGGGGCAGATTACCTTGTTTGACACATTCCATTAAATAACACAATCTATTTTAACCCATCTGTAGAGGCAGAAACCTTACCAAGATGGACCTGTATTGACTATTTGTTATTTGGGTTTCCATACTTCCATATGGATTTTTTTTTTCCTTTTACTGATAAACTTTGCATCCAAGTTGTGCTCTGCATTTTGCTCCTCTTCCTGCTTCTGGGAGGTTACATTAAATTTAAATGACCCTCTCTTCAAACCACTGCTAAGATTGTTTATAAAACAGAGGTATTAACATGTGTGAATGTCGTCATGTAGATGTGCAAAGGGGAATGGTAACAAGGTCTTCAGATATAAAATAAAATTCCAAGTTTTTTAAACATGTTCTTTTTGGCTCTATGTGTATTTGGGACCATTTCTTATGGAATCTTGTAGAGCAAAGAGCTCTTCAGTTGTCTGCCTTAATCACAGTCTTTTATTACAATTGAAATATTCCATGGCTCAAATGAAGTCAAGGAGTTGCATCAAGCATGTTGTGGATTTTTTATGGTATATTCTTCTCTGCTAGAAGTCTTTTTTAATTTCTCCAGCTAAATGTATAGCAGGTATAAATGGAGCTAAAATTTAGTAGTCTAACTTAGATTACGTGATTATTCTTCCTGTGGTTTTTAACAGATAAACTAAACGGGTGACAGTTGTGTCAATGGTTGAAATGTATGTCCAGCAATGACAGATTTTTTTTCTGTTGCCCATCATGGCTCGTATATTATTTTTTCAGAAGTTGAGGCTTTGAAGTAACTTCAGATTCCTGGTTGATAAAGATCAAATAAAGTACTAAAATAGGTATCAAAACTGACAGAGAATGTGTGAGTGGCATGGATTTCAACACACCCCCTCCCTGCTTTAAATCGCTCTACATGATGAACAAATGTAAGTTATTAAAAATCTGTGTGTGTAAAAAAAGGAATGAAGTAATAGCAAACTTCAGCTACAAATCACAGCAGATCACACACAAAWTCTGCATAGAAACAGGGCTTTTTCATTTAGGAAATACTGCCATTATTCATTCTTCCTGTCTACAGAGCTGCTTGGAATACGTKATTTCTTCAACAATTATTTTAAGATGCTCTGTGTAGACCTGCAGTTTAGCAAGMAATAAAGAAAATATTGATTTTACTAGTAAAGCTAGACTAGACTCTTTTACTTCCACTCTCTTTTTGGTACAATGAGTGTCTGAATTTCCCATCTGACAATCTTTTCTGGCCATATTTTGCACTTTGTTCTAGCCAAGTAAGTCCTTTAGGATTACTCTTTCCAAAGGTTGAACCTAATAAAACCATATCAAATACTCCCAGAAGTAAAGATGTACTTGTTCAGATCAAAGAAATAGCCAAATTCATGCAATAGACACATATAAATGGAGATAATAGCAGTCAGGGGCTCTATAAAGTACAAACCRTAAGACACTGCAAGAGGACTGTGAAATGTATTAGTCAGTCAGTGGTTCTGCAGAGTTTAAAATTATATGAAGCAAGGATTTTCAAATGTCACTTGTCTAAAGAGTGCATTACTGTAGCAGAAGAGATGATTTAATACTAGYCTTTAATAAAAATATTCCTTAATAAAAATACCTTGGAAGATTTTGTCTTGTCTCTTAGTTAAACTACTCTTCAAGAAAGGCACCAGAGGGAAAGTGTAATGCAAGTCTTCTCAAGAGTGTCAGCGTATCCTAGGCTTTCTTTACGTATGTTATTGAATAGTTAAACTGAGTGTACACTTTTTAGGAATACTGCTTTTAGGAAATGAAATGATTGTTATAATTTACTAAAGAAAAACAAAGAATATTAAATAGCTTGATTCCAAATCATTGGCTACTGTTCCTCAGCTCATCCCAGAACTAAAAATCTCTGAGATCTTGTGTCTTTTGTCTATTTCAAGGGAGGGACCAGAACTCAAACCAAGTGTTTCAGGATCTGATGATTATTTTTCCTAGTGAACACTAGTTAGCAGGTGTATTATAGCTTCACARCCTATTATTTTATATCACATGGGTACATAAAAATGCACTTATGTTGTTATTTCAAACTGCTTATCTGTGAGCATCCCCTTCCTTGTCACTGCTGGCAGAGGGTTTTGTTTTCACTTTTGATTATCTACTTACTTTATCTGGGCTGTCACCTAAGTAAGAATCATCACAACCCTAAAAGGAGGTAGATAAAATGTCTTTCYAGAGCTGATGATGTTTTGCAGGTAGGTCTATGTCTGGAACCATTACTTTTATTTTGGGTGTTTCTGCTTTTCTATCAGACACTGTAAATAACAAAACTTACCAAGCAGTTACTGGATTCCTATCTGGCCTTCATGGTTCAAAGAATAGATATTATTTATTACATGTCTWTATTTGAAATTAATACTGCTTGGAATAGTGATATACAGACATGCCATAAACTGCTATACATAATGTATTCATAACTTAAAAYAAATTAATCATTATTAGCAACTTATTTAGATCTGATACTTAAGAAACSTAATGTATCTTTTTAGAAAAATCAAGAAATGATACCTTTCTGTAGAATTTATTGAAGATGTGTTGAGATAACAGTGCTATGATTTTAACCACACTGTTAATGAAGAAATTATTTTCATCACTACTGCAYGATTTCTTCATTTTTCTAAATCATGGTAGAAACCAAATAATACCTGCAGCACTGGTGTGTGTGTGTGCTGGCATGCACTTTTTTCTCTGAAATGCATCAGTGCTAAGAGATGTCTAAAAAGAGGCAAATGGTTTTATGGGGGATGGGGTACTTGATTATCTTGAGAAGTAACAGCTGTAGAAGAGTWGTATAAACAGGTGCCAAATTATCTCTTTCAGGGTAGGAAAGGTAGGGGTGAAAGATAATAGCATTATCATTCAGTCTGAAGCTGCTGTTGCTGTGTTTTCAGCCAGCACCTAGATGAGAGTTAGGTATGTGAGTTTTCCCCAAGAGATTTATCTGAAAAACATKCATAGTTCTATACAAGTTCTGTAAAATTGACTGAATTAAACAGTAGTTTAAGTATCCAAGTGGTTGATACTCTTTCAATGAGGTTGCATGGAATATTTAGTCACATTATCTTTTCATGATAAGTGTGAAAGTAACCCCAACATCTGGATTTTGTGACTGGTAATTCAATGTTCTCCTTTATTTCATCAAACTTGACAGAATC
>NW_026623327.1:281603-290815 GCF_030028575.1 Malurus melanocephalus | reverse complement strand
TTATTGGGAGTTAATGTTTCTCCTTTTGCTTCCTTTCTTGGAGAATTTTCTTTCCCATTTTGTTGCTGAGATACACTGATTGCCAAGTCATTCTTTGGGTTGCTGGGAGATTKGGGAAGACAAAAGAAGGTGCTAGGCTTAGGCCCTTGGTGGAGCAGAAGGGTTTCCCCAAGGCACTCTTCCTGCCTGGCAGTTTTTTTCTTTTTTCTTCTCTTTGGAGGGAGGGAAGTTCTCACAGAGGGAAGTTCTCGAGGGAGTTTTAGGCTCGGGGAGGGTGTGTGTGTGGTGTGGTGTGTGTGGGCGGAGGGAAGCTTCACTTCCTGCCCTGCTTGGCTCGGGAGAGGATGGTGGACCGGCTGCCTGTGGGGCAAAGCTCGCCTGCTGCGGCAGAACCCAGCATCCTGCTGTTGGTTCCTGTTTGCTGTACTGTGGTTTTCTGCCCCAGTGCTTTGCCGGGACCCCTGGGATTCCAGCTGCAGTGGTCGAGTTCAGCTCCATCCCATCTGCAGCCGCGGGATTCCSTCAGGGAATCATCGCACCCGCCCTGCCCGGCCGGGAGCCAACAGCGCCCCTGCCGGCTGGGACTGTAACTGCACCAAAGGGGAGGCTGTGTCTCTGTAAGGCAGTTCTGGTTTGGGACTGGGTTGGTTGTTGTTATTGTTATTGTTACTTGTTTCACCTTGTTATATATATATATATTAGTAAAAATTGTTATTCCCTTTTTCCCATATTCTTGCCTGAAAGCCCGTGATTTTCAAAGCTGTAATAATTTGGAGGGAAGGGGGGTCATATCCACCACTCCAAGGGGGGTCCCTGCCTTCCTTGGCAAACACCTGTCCTTGGCAAACACATTTTCAAAGCTGTAATAATTCGGAGGGAAGGGGGGTCATATCCACCACTCCAAGGGGGGTCCCTGCCTTCCTTGGCAAACACCTGTCTTTCAAACCGAGACACCCCTTTATTTATGAGCTGATGTTCTGGTTTAATTTAGAGATTGAAAGAATATGCTAGTTGTAGTCTTTTATACAGCATAGTTAAAGCATATAAAACCACTATTCATTCTCCATTATRGTGAGTGAGATTTCCAATTGGAAATATATGTGTGTGTATATATATTTCATATGTGTGTGTGAGTACATAAAAAAATTTCCATCTATAGTTCCATTACAAAGGATCACAACAAGCAGCATAAGGGCATGGAARTATAATTCCTCCTTCTGTATTCACTAAGGTAGGAGAAAGTAATTTTTACATGATGYTGTGCTAAAAAGCTTGAACTAACTTTATAAAAATTTTAAAACTGGTGGCTTTGGTACGAAATAATAAAAAATCCTTAAAGAAATGAAGCAATGCAACAATGAACTGCTCAAAAAAGAGGAAATTTTAATTTGAGAAGGTTGAAATCTATGATTTGGCAGTGCTAAAAGTATATTTTAAGAATGCTAAATGGAAAGAGAAGATCCCTATCTGCTTGTTTCAGCTTTTGATACAAAGATTGAACTTCCCATTCCAACTTACTGATTTTGAAGAGCAACTAGTCCAACTATGATCCAATTTTTATGTTGCCAGCAGAAGTGTGTTTAACTGACAATGTCATAATTTTTGATGGAGGGTTGACTGCTTTGGTTACATTCTGCCAGAGATGCCACTTCTTGAACACCTAATTTCCTAGTGTGATTCCTAATCAGAATGAACGGTTTGTACATCCTTTATGTGCCTACTTTGACAGGATTGTGCTGGAACTATCCCAGTTCTCTTTGCAAATAAAATAGCAACTGATTCTTTGACTGTTAGCACACTCCTTTAGCCATCATGTCTCCTCCTAAACTCTTTTAATGTGTAGCAAAATCATATTGTCTAATTTATCCAGCTACTTTTGTCTGGGCAAGTAATATCCATATCCTCAGGTCCAATCCCATACTTTTGTCTGGGTAGATTAATTAGTCCTATGTTCTTTTATGTCTTTGGCATGTGTTCCCTGTAATATCTTTTGTTTTCGTTATTCAGCCAGTTGCTTTTACTGAGTTGGTTGGTTTGTAATTTTCTGTGTTATTGTATGCCATGGATATTATTTCCTTTTCCCAAACTCAAGTGGCTATGGTGACACGATTGCCAAAATTTGGATTATGGAAAATTGGTGCATAGCTGGGGGTGCCAGTCAAGCCAGACAAGTGCTCAGGAAAAGTGTAAGTGTTGTTAAAGAATTTCAGTACACTTTTATAATTATTTATCTGTTTTGTAAGTATCAAGTCACTATAACCAGAAGAGGAATTGCCAAATAAGCACTAAAAGGATTGACAAAAGAACACCAGCCTAGAGGCACAGAATCAGCTCCTGAGGGACTGGTCAGGGTCCTCTGCCAGGTGAACCTGTGGAATACTCACATCTGGCCTGGTCTGTGATTACACAGCTGCTCAGCTCCTTGGTGAGTGTCAGCAAGAGATCTCATTGCACATCTTTTAAATGTGGAAATAGAATATATAATTCACTTTCCTTTGTTGGTTTGCTCATTGACTCCTTCACAGAAATATATTTGGAAAGCATGACTTCCCTTTACAGAAGATACTTAGGCTCTTTCTTAATTATCGTATCAATCTACATTATTTTATTTAGGGCATTGCTCATTCCTAGATCTTCCCTAAAGCTATTAAAAATGGCTGTGTTTGCCATTAAAGCAATTTAAGTGATAGGTTCCTGATAGAGTTAGTAGCTTGGATATTTTATCCCTGAGTTTTAAAAGAACTTGGGTAAATAATGATTAGCCATTGTACAACCTATCAGTTTATTCTACCAGAATTTGTGCTGAAATTTTAATTTCGAAGAGTTCCTCAAACACATTCTTAAAAAAAAAAGGCACACAAGCAGGCTGCTTGATAAATCCAAATATGAGAAAATCCTTTAGCTTTCTTACTGTGCTCTACTTGCTCACTTCACTTTCTCTTATTTTTCTTTTAAATATCATTATCTCTTTGCCCTCTGTAGCAATGCTGCTTTTCTGAGAAAAATGGTTGCTTACTAATTTTAATGTCGTCTTCAAATCACTTCTCAGTCTAGCCTTTGGGCTAGCCTAGTGTTTACATTTAAGTTGTCAACATTTATAATCCTTTCTATTGCTCAATTTAGGCATAACTTCACCTTCTGCAAAATATCCTTCCTGCTTCCAAAAGCTTTCTTACCTGGTGTTTTAGAGAGAGTGTATGTCTTATTGTCCTCATAAAACTTTTTGGACAGGTGAGATGCWTTTCCATTGGGCCTCTGGTATAGAGCCTTATAAATAAATTCTGCTTTGTGTCTGAATATTTTCATCTTTTCAGGACAGCTGGGGGATTTGGTCCTTTAAAAAAAAAATAAGCACCGTTACAGTTTATTTTCTGTCTACCTGCTCCTGTAGGTAGCAGCAATGCTTTTGGTATCAATATGAATACACATGCAGTATCAGGCACAGAAATTAATCCAAAAAATTATAGTGGAGTTTTCTCCATGTACTGCTGTTTCCTTTAATTTCTCAGAACAAAAGTACATATCAGATTAATACTGAGAATTATTATCAGCAGGTCCAACCCTGCTCTTGCTATGATATTCCTTTGCCTGGATTCCTGACTTGGAATTCRGCAGAATTCCAGAATTCTTGCCAAATTTAAGAGAGGGAAGTTTATTGCATCCAGAAGAAAAAAAAAAATCTCAAAATGAAGCTGTATATTATCTTTCTTGACTCTTTGCTTTTTTTTGGTTCACTTTTGTCTTTTCAGTATTGAAAAGGTTTTGCTTTTCACATCACATTCCTGATAAATTTTTTATTCTGTGTTCCTTCAGACGGGACTCTCTTCAGCTTTGGTAGAGAGWAGTTTTATTGGGCTTGTTGTTTGTTTTGTTTTCTTCTGGTATTTAATCCATTTCTGATTCCTTTAAAAACAGCCATTTGTCTGTCAGAGTTGAAATTACTTTAAATGCTTGTTTGATCGCCTAATGATTTCCATGCGTTCCATTGTTCCAACCATGGCTCTCACAAGTTTTACGAGTRTTTGGAAAGATCTTGCACAACAGGGAATGATCAAAACTTAAAGTCATGCCACAAGAAATAGCACAACRCGGTAGAAATGTGCCAAATTGCCCAGAAGCAATTTGGATGGCTGGCAAACAGRGTCGCCTGCTGGGTTGTGAACAGCGTAGGCAATTTGCCACTCAACTCTTCCCTCTTTGCTTCAATAAATTGTAGGGTAGTTAGTACCCTACGATCTGTTATCTATCTGTCTGTGTTTCTCTGCACTGTCAGTGCCTGACGGTGCCTCTGCTTCGTGTTGTTTGTGTCTGTCTTTCGCTCTTAGCTTGATGGAAAACTTTTAAAAAAGGTGTGTGGCATTTGGGGGGCTGGGAGCTGAGAGTTCATACACCATAGTGCATCTACTTAGTCTAATCTGAAAAAATATAGTTGAAAAGGAATAAAAAATTACAGCTAGGACACCTAAGATATAATTCAGCAACAGTAGATGAAAATAAATCAACAATAGGTTCTCATGATGCCACTAGGAAAAGTGCCCAAGTAATAATGAACCATCAACAGTCTCATAAACAAGATGTTATAAAAGGGGAATCACATCTCTGCAATACAAATATTATTTAACAGTGCTGGTCAGTCATTCTCCTTTCACTAGAATGGCACCCTTTAAATAGAAGAGCAGCGTTTGKGGTTTTTGGGTTTTGGTTAAAGGAGAATGGAAGTTGATAACAGGGTGGGTAAGTAGTAGGACGAAAAGAAAGAGTAATCCTTGGCTTTTTATTTAATGTTCATGCTTTTGCCAGTACTTTCTTTTTCTGYTGGTGTTGTCAGAGTTCAGCATAGACCCTACACCAAAAAGACTGACAGTGCTACTTACGCAGACTCCTGAATGACATTCCTAGAGGAATGGATTATTGTGGCCGAGGACTTAGAAGTCAGAGCCTTGCCTTTTCTGGGAAGAGTGAAACAAATCTGTCCTTGGTGTATTTACGTGTACTGATGTACAGTCTGGACAGAACTTTCAATTTGTTGTCTGCTAGATAGCTGATATGGAGATTTATTAATTTTATTTCTGTAACATTTTGAAAAAATACAGTACATTATTGAGGAATATTTTGATGTGAATACTCTAAGACCATTATTTTAATATACAGTTGATTGATTACACATGTGAAATAAGTTAACATTACTGCATGCTTTACAATAGATTGACTTTGTTGAGAAATTATTTTTTGTTCAGGTATCCATAGACTTTGAATGAAAGGGAGTGCTACTTCTTTTTTTCTTAACAGCCTACCACAGGCTTTTCTTAACAATCCACAAATGCTGCTGTGTTAGAAACAAGAAATTCTGTGACAGACAGGTGTGTGACTAGGAATCAGTAGTGTCATTTGTCAAGATGCTGAAAGCCCCGAGAACACAGGTATGTTATAATAGTAAAAGTGCCTAAAAGTAGTAAAAAAACAAAACAAAAAAAAGTTAAAAACTACACCTGCTTTCTTTTTAGAAAGTTAATGCATAAAGGATCATTTAATTAAATTTTTGATGCTAAATTTTGCGTCCTATGATTTCCCTGTTTTTAGTGATASATAAAACTTGAGAAGATACCATTGTCGCATTGTTAAGTGGGCTTTTTTTTTTGTATTTACTTTTAGAAAAGACACAAATCATTAGTGGGAAACACTGCTGCAGGATAATTAGATTTTTTTTTTCTCTTTCAAATGCTGCTTCTGCTTCCCTTCAGTTTTTCTGTGAGTAAGAGACCATTGTCTCATGGCAGCCTCCCATCTCATTGTTGGGCTCTTAATGAAACTAGATTTTCTGCAGGAACTCAGGATATGACTAACAAGAGATTCACTGTGCAATATGATTTCCAATTTCTGAGTTCTGGACACCTCTTCAAGGACTCTCTTGACAACTTTAAAGTTCTTTAAATAAATATTGACATGCCAGTTTGAAAAGTAATGAAGTTCATTGTCTTCCTGCAATATGGAGCAGTAAGAGATGTGTGGATTTTTTTTCGGTTACTTTAATGGCTGGAGCTGAAGCTAAAACAAAGGATAGTTTGGTCATACAGGAATTTTAAAATGCATTACTTTGCTATTACTGGCAACTTGGAATCCAGGCTTGCAATTATCTACAACTGTAAATTATTTTWAATCAATATGTCGATACTTTGAGTGATATGTGTTTAATATGGGGCTAGACATTTATTTATGATGATAAGTCCTTTTTATGGGTCTAGTAAATGTAGCTATTTAGAAGATATTTCCAGATGATCATAATTTTAATAGCATATAGATATTACTGAAAATTATAGATGGCAGCAGCCCAGCATTCCTTCTATTTCTTAAATCTTGCATATGTCTGCATGTTGCAAAAGACTTGAATGGATTCTACTGCAGACTCTTTTGTAGCCTTCCTTCGGAATGCAAAAATATTCTGTGTTTTGGGTTTTTTTTTTAATTGACTATAAGAACAGCATAGTAAATGTATAAATGTGCTTATTTACAAATGTTAGAGTAATATTCTCAGTACAAAAGATGCTCAAAAAGTCGGGTTATTGTTCAAAACATTTGTGAAAATAACTCTATTTTAAAAAAATTTATTATTGACTAATTTAAGCGTATGATCTGAAATACAGATGTCCAGATGTTTTGGACAGATTTTTAGTTTAACCAAAAACTTGGGTTTACACTGAAAAATWAGAACAGATGAGAAATTCCAGGTCATTCACTTTCTTACCATTCCCTGCTATGTCTTTTTATAGCATGTTGCTACAATTATATTACTCGACATAAAGTTGAATTGATACTTACAAGGGCTGTGCTCTTTCTTTATAAGGAGACGAAATGTTGGATAATAATGTGATCATTTTTACATTGTTTTTAGTMATAAAGGGATGCAGTTGACAGTCCATTAGGATTTAGGTATATTAACACCACTGAATGTATGTGACAAATATTGTGCTTTGCAGCAGTTGCACAATTCCTGATTTTGCCACTATTTGAATTCCATCAGAGTGCTCTCCTACAAGTCTGACAGGAATGTGCTCTGTTTCTGATAGAACCCCTTCTCATTATTGCTTCAGGTGGGCACTCCTAGTAAAGCTCCTCAAAACTATTTTTATTCTTCCTGAAGGAAGAATAAAACTTTAAATAAATGAAGATTCTTATAGTATTGTATTTCTCTATGTAGTCTGATCTTTGTTGTTCTTGTCAAGAAAYTTGTTGGTTTAAAGGGATGGACAAATACAGACCTGGGAATAACTAATAAATAAGCAACRGGAGTAGCTTTCATTAAGGCTTTACCCAATAAATTTGAGGAATATCTTAAATCAAAATTCTTTCAGCATTTTTTGTAGTGAGTTCAGGACCTCATCTTTAAAGCTTGAATGATCTATTTGTTACAGAAAAGAAAAGCACAGCCAGGGATGTGTTGGTGAGGAAAGTAGAAATCTTCCTCTTTTTTTCCTTTTTCCTTTTTTAAAAATACTAATTTAGAAATTATTGCAATATTCTTCCCAGGGAAGTAAGTTTCTTTTTCTGTTTTTCATTTTTGGATGTGCATATGTTCTTAAGTTGGCAAAGGTATTCTAGGAGGAAGTGGTGGCTTTTCTATTTTTAAATGAAAGTTAATTTTGAAAAGTACTTTGGTCCTTACTTTCTGGTACTTATTTCTTGGTATAGGGATTTTCTGTGCATAATCAACATTTCTCTATTTTTTCTGTTTAAAACAGAAAAATTTCCCAAACTCTGTATTTCATCAAGGAATGTGATTTTAATAGTGATTTGAATAGTTAATTCTGATGTGATTCCRTCAGAATTCTATGTAAGGCCTAGAAAATCAACAGGAATTGCACAGGTGTGAGCACTAAATGCTTAAACTTCCAAATATTGCATTATTTTAAGGCAAATAACAGCGAAGCATACGAAGTTAATAGCTCCCTGAAACTTTAAAAGGGAATTTGTCTTAAAAATTGGTTGTGATCATTCACTTTCAATCCTTACTTGCAGTCTGGCCATCTAAGAGAACAATTTTACACAACTACATTAACTTTAGCAGCCAATATTGACTTCTGGAGGGGACACTGTGTGCAGTGGAGAGGGCCAGGGTGAGGGGAACTGGACTGGAAAATTTGTGTCTCAAGAGACAATCAGCACTTCTTTTGATCTTAGAGGCAAACACCACATCTCTTCTATCCTACTGCATCAAAACTGCCTGATGGCAGCAGTGGGAAGTGTGCTGGCAGCAGTAATTTCCCCTAAAGACTCTTCAAGGATGAGGAGAAAGTTTGTTTCAAAAAAAAAAAAAAAAAAAAAAAAAAAAAAAAGTGGGGAACGGTACAGAAACAGAATTTTAAGGGAGGACTCTTAATTCCCACATTCTAGTCCAAACTTGGAGAACAGGATCAAATGTTCAGCTATGTAGTATAAGGAAAAAGAAACAGAATTACTTTCTGTTCACATGGTAGATCTGCTCTTCCTTCCTGAAGTTTTGCTGTTGCTCCGGTGCAGCTGCTCCTCACCAGGGTAAAGGAGGTGTTGGGCTCCAGCAGTGGGCACTGACCCATTCAGGGACCCCATCATATTCCCCTCAGCAGTGAGTACATGGATTTCTGATCTGAGGTAATTAAAAAAGTAAGAAAGGCAAGATGAGGTGTATTTCTGGTTCAAACAGTTCTCTTCTCAAAATGGATTGTGTGCACACCTCCTAACAGATCACTGGAAAGCAGATGGGCAATTTCACTGCTGGCTTGAAACCAAGCTCCTGCTCTGAACAGCCACCCCAAATCTTCCTCGTAGTTCTTCTGACGTTTCAAAATGGAACCACATCAATATTCRGTTCGTAACTCTCCTTAGTGTCTGGCTTTTTCATTAAACTGAATTTTCCTACTGAGGTACCATCCAGTCCATTTCACTTCAGATTTCCTCCAAGCAGAGCTCAYGGAATGTGGCATGGGATGGCTTTATGAGCAGCACATTGAGAACAATTAACGCTGGAATTGAATCTRCATCAGGGTAACAACAGGCGATTATGCTATTTAACAACTGTTAAATGGTGTTAATGGMTAAGTGTAGACCACAAGCCCCACAGATTAGGATGCAATGAAATTCAGCAGGCATGTAAATGAACAAAAAGCAAATGGATAATTTAGAAATATGTATGCCACTGAAAAACTGCAAATTATTTTTGAATGCACTAATTACCTAAG